>NC_134419.1:25748362-26067029 GCF_030867145.1 Opisthocomus hoazin
GGCAGGGGCTCGGCGGGAGGCGGAGAGGAGCGGGCGGCGGCAGGGGAGCTGGCAGGCAGCAGCCGTAAACTTTTTCGGCAGGACGAAGGGGCCGTTTGCCGAGGGGGGCCCGAGGGTGCGCGGAGGGGGAGCGCCGCGCCGTTCCCCCCTTACCTTGCATGTTTTCCGGCATCTGCCCCTGTTCCCCATTCGACCGGGCGAGTCCCAGGGCCTCCGTCTCCACTTTGGGCAGCATGACAAGGCGGCCGCGGGCCGGGCAGGGAGCTCCGTGTCCGTCCGCGACACCAGCACCTGGACACGGCAGCACAGATTTAGCTGGAGCGAGGGGCGCTCGGCGGCCGCTGCCGCCTCCTCTTCCCTCCCCCTGCTCCGCGCCAGCCCTCGCCCCGCGGCGGCGGGAGCACCGAGCGGCCCCGGTGCCCGCGGCTGGGGGAGCGGCGGGGCGGTCGTCGGGCTGCGGGCGGCGGGGGCGGAGAGGAGAGGAGGAGGAGGAGGAGGAACGCCGGGAGGTGCCGGGGAGGCCGGGGGAACCCCGGGAGCCCGCAGCGGCTCCGGCCGGGGCTCAGCGCAGCGGCAGCCCGGCGCCCCGATCCATGCGGAGCGGCACAGTGCAGAGGAGCGCTCTGCCGCCGCTGGTGCTGCTGGACAGGGTTCCCACCCCCGTCCCCCTCCTCCCTTCCTCCCTCCTCCTCCTCCTCCCCCTCTTCCCCCCGCAGCAAGTGCGGAGGTGCCGAGCCGGGACCTCCAGCCTCGGGCCCGCGGGGAGGCGCTCCCGGATCCCGGGGGGCTGCAGGGCGCGAGGGGCTCGGGCGGAGGGGGGCCCCGACACCGCCCCTGCAGCCAACACGGCGGGGGCGGGGTGAGCAACACCCCCCGCACACACCCGCACGGGAGCACACACGCTTGCCTAGAGCGCCCGCCCCCCGCCCGCAGGGTGCCGGTGGTTAAACCGGGCTGCGGGGGGGGGGGGGGGGAGAGGGGGGTGCTGGGCTGCAGCCACCGGCCCCGCCGAGCCGGGCTGCGCCTGCCCTCCGCCGTGTGCCTCCTCGCCAGCCGGCTGCCCCGCTCCAGCAATCTCCCCCCGCCCGGGCAGCGGCGGCTGCGGGACCCCCGGGGAGGGTGGGAGGGTAGGCCGCGGATCCCCCCGCGCTGGGAGACCCCCAGCCCTTGCGGCTCCGCAGCTCGAGCAACGCGGGCGGGAGGCGCGCTGGAGTTCTATCGACCTGTTCTTGTCTTTCGGGTCCCCCCCTCTAAACTTGAGAAATCTGCCGGTGCCGGCTGCACCGCTCGCACGAACGCCAATGCCCGGCACAACCGCGGCTTCAGCAAGGGCCTCCCTGCCCCGCTGGCCGTGCGGCAGGCGGCACTCCTTTTCAAGCGGCCCCTGAGAACTCGTTTCCCGCAAGCCGGTGCTCAGCGGCGGGGACTCCCCCGGGGGACTCCCCCGAGGGGACCTGGGGGCGGCGGGGCGCCGAGCCGCCCGGCGAGCCGGGCCGGGGCCGGGGTCTCCCCGCCCCCGCTGCCCTCCCCGTCCCTTCCCGGCCGGTTTGGCGGTGCGGGACGAGCGGTGTTCGCACCTTGGAAAGCACCCGAGGCCCCCGCCCCAGCGCCCGGCTGCCCGCGCTCCTCTGACACCGCAATCTCCGTTGTGCGTAGTAAGAGCTGACAATATTTGGCGGTGAAGATTGCTTCCGACTGAAAGGGAAGCGCGGAGCTGTCCCAGCGCAGGGTGTAGCATTTCCCATCCGTTGGCGAGAGTTTGTGCAAACGGGCCCGCGTTGTAACTCACCAAACGCCTGTGACGGTCGCAAGGTGACCGGCGGGTGGGACAACCGGCCGCGCGCAGGGCGGGCTCGGCTGCGCTCTGACTTCGGCGGTTTAACTTTTCGCTTCCAGCAAGTGGAAGAAGAGCCCCTTGTTTAACTCAGCGCAGATCCCGAGCCAACCCAACACCAGCACCACTGGAGCAGAAAGTGTTTCTTTCTCTCCTTCACTGTGCGGGGTTTGAGACTCTTGGGACGGACCCGGCGCGCAGAGAGGCTCGGACCTCTCGGGCTCCTGCCGTTCGCGTTCTCTTTCCCCATTCCCCTTCGGGTGGGCGAACTCTCGCTCTATACCAGCACGTTATTTCTCAAGTTACGATTCCGCAGTTTAGCAGCTCGCCTGGGAATCAGTTTTAGCACGGCAACACGGCGAGGTGCGGGAGCGGCCGGCTCGACGGCTAAGGCGGGGTGGCTGAAAACTGCCCCGCGGGAATGCCCGCGGCTCTAGGCAGAAGTAGCTGGGGCTGAGACCCCGTCTTGTTCCTCGGGAAGCTGTTCCCAGATACATTCATTACAAACAGCCCCTCTCGCAGGCGTCGCCGTGGAGCATCGCCCTGCGCTGAGCCCGGGCGGCTCAGCACCGGCGGCGGCTCCGCTCCGCTCCCCCGGCCGGGGCTCGGGGCTGCGGGTCGGGGTCTCCGCGTCGGCCTGCTGCCGGCCCGACGGCCGGCCGGAGGACCCCGTGGGCGGCTCGCAGGGGAGCTTCGCCTCCTCGCAGCCCGTCCCCGCGGGAGAAGCGTCGTCCGAGCGCAGCGGACAGCAGACCGTGGGCAGTTCCGCGCACGTCGGGAGGGCACCGCCGGACCCGGGTCCCGCAGCCCGCCGGGCTCCGTCGGGGGAAGAGACGGTCGCTCCCCTCCCGCTCGCCGCCGGGTGGGTCGCGCCGCTGGGCGAGGTCCCTCCGGGGCGCTCCCTCCTCCCGCCCCCGTTGCCGCTGCTCGGGGAAAGGCACCCGCGTTTGGGGCGACAGCCGGGGAAGGACACCCCGCGTCCGGACAGGGCCGGCGCTCCTGGCCATCGCTCCGCCTCGGGCAGGGCCCCGGCATCGGCACCCGGGCGCTTCGCCCCTGCCCGCGGGCTGGCTGCCGTTCCGCCGGGGAGGGGGTTGGAGACAGCCCGAACCGCGCATCGCAAAGCCGCTCCGCCAGCTACTGCTGTGAATGAGAATACTTTGGAGTGGTTACTACACGTCCACGTTTCTCCGAAGTAACAGTTTAAGGCAGTGCATATTATAAATGATACCTGGTCCCTTGTGGCTACATTTAATTGAACATGGAGTTCCAGCTTTCACGATTGCCTTGAGCAACCTTAATTACCCTATCTTCTAATCTCTTCTCCTTTCCTTACGAAATTCTCCAAACTTTTCTTTTTTTTTTTTTTTTTTTTTATGCGATTTCTCTCCTGAGTTTGCCTGCCTTGTTCTGACTTTGCCTGAAGGTCTTGATTGACGCGTGCAATTATAATTATAAAAGATGATGGCTCGGGGAGCCTCCAGCAGCCTTGGTTTGTACAAGGAGCAAGACCTGGAATGTTTTATACTTCCCTATTTAAATGTATGTACAATTACATTAAAAAACATTGTCTAGTTTTAAATAATCTGAAGCTTCTTCCACCTCTTTGTTTTCAAGGTAGAGGGCTCTGTGCGGTGATCTTTCAAGGAAAGCGCCAATTTCTTACAGCTCCAAAGAGGCCAGGGAACCTGAGCAAATGTCAAAGCCTTTTCCCTTAAGCAGGGACATTCCCAGCTTCGAGCGTCCGCTCGAAGAGCAACAAAGAGCACGCTCCCTTCTAGCGTCGTGTCGGCAACTGTCCCGAGGAAGGTTTGGTTCACCTCCCCAGCAAGCAAACTCTAGCGAAAGAGAAGTTTTGGGGAGGAATGCTCAAGACAAATTTCTCAGAAGCCCATGAAGTAAATAAATAAACGGAGGACCGAAACTTCTCTGCGGGGAGGTCTAAACCCAAAGCCGATCAAAAAGACTTAGGGGGAAACGTTGTAGAAGGAGAGAAGCCCGTGTCCTGTCCCCCTGCGTCTCCCGCTGAGCGCTCCCGCTCGCCGCAGCCCGGAACCGCCGTCAGCAGCCCCCGCTGAAGCCGGTGTCACCGCCACCGGGCCAGCCCCCGGCGCAGCGGCACGGCCCCGGGCACGGCGGGGTGGCGGGGCGACGGGCACCGGGGCAGCAGCGTGCGGTGGGGCGGCGGGCATCGGGCGCCTGGGGCCTGCGGGCCCCGACGTGCTGCTCCGCCTGGCACACCGCCCGCGCCCGGCGGAACCAGGCTGCTCGCAGCGGGAGAAGCGCATCCAACGAGGGTACACAGAGCCTGCTCCGCCCTGCTCTCTTTTGTCCCTGTCCTTTCATTCTCTCCTCTCCTCTCCTCTCCTCTCCTCTCCTCTCCTCTCCTCTCCTCTCCTCTCCTCTCCTCTCCTCTCCTCTCCTCTCCTCTCCTCTCCTCTCCTCTCCTCTCCTCTCCTCTCCTCTCCTCTCCTCTCCTCTCCTCTCCTCTCCTCTCCTCTCCTCTCCTCCTCTCCTCTCCTCTCCTCTCCTCTCCTCTCCTCTCCTCTCCTCTCCTCTCCTCTCCTCTCCTCTCCTCTCCTCTCCTCTCCTCTCCTCTCCTCTCCTCTCTCTCCTTCACCTCATGCCTTCTCCCCTCCGCTCCTTCTTACAAGCAGGTCACCCCTACAGCTCAAAGGGGAGACCTCGAAACCTTCCAAATCCGGCAGCCACCGGGCTCTTCTCACCACTTTGCCGAGGAAACACCGCTTTTAATTCCTAGTGATTTGTTTGAGCGGAGGCTGTTAGTGCCTTCAACTCAGGCTTTAGAAAGTAAACCGTCTCCTCTAGAGAACAGAACAACAAAAACAAAAAAACAAAAACCAAACACAAAAATACACTTTTTTCCCTGCGTATGTTTTTTGATCTACTGTCAGCCCGAGTGGGTGCTTCAGGCCGAAACGCTTTCTGCAGTGAAACGCGCGCCGCAGAGGACCGCTTTCCAAGCCTCTCCTCTCTGCCGCGAACTGTTGCCTTGCGGAGGTGTCGGTCCTTCCCGGCCCGAAACAGAGCGCCTTTCCCACGCAGCCAGCTGTTGACCGAGGAGCTGTTTTTAACGCCCGGCCAGGCTCGGAGTGCGGCACTGCCCCAACCCCCGGCGGCAGCCCGCTGCTGGGGCGCGGGGCGGGCCGGGACAGGGGGGCTGAGGCCATTGCCTGGCTGTCACCGCCCGGGGAGTCACTGCCACGCCGCCGCAACGCCCCGCCACCGCCGCCGCAACGTCCCGCCGCCACCGCAGCAACTTCCCGCCGCCACCGCAACGCCCCGCCGCCACCGCCGCTTCCCGCCGGCGCCGCTCTCCGCTCCGGCCCGCCCGGCCTGGGCACCGCCGCCCCACTCCCGCCCTCCTGCCCGAGGCGCGGGGGCCGGCGGGGATGCTGCTGGACAAACTGGAAGGCGCGGGCGGGCTGAGGCCCCGGGGGGGTGGGAGGGAGGCCGTGGCACCCCCGGGCGCCTGGCGGGAGGCGGCGGGCCCTGCCCGGGGCCGGCGGGAGGGGGTCCCCGGCCCAGCAGCAGCAGCAGCAGCGAGCCTCAGCCTTTACCCGTTTGGACACTTCACGATACAGTTGCGCAAGCAGGAACTCTGCGTGACACAAATACATATATATACGGGGGATTCTTTTTATAAATTACATGACTTCCGTGGGGAAAACGCCTTCCAGCCCCGCACTGCTGGGACCTGTTGCCGCTAACGGTGCGACGGGAGAACGCGCTCGGTCTGCTCGCTCCTGCCTGCTGCGGGGCTGGCGGCTTCCCCCCCCGCCCCGCCGGGAGCCGAGCGGGTGAATCCCAGCGCCGGCCCCCCCCCCGCGCCCCTTCCCAAGACTGATAACTGTTTACTTTTCTGATGAGGCGCTTTTGTTTCTGTCTGTGCTGCCCTGTTGGGGCCGAGTGTGGAACATCTAGTTCAAAAAGCTGGAGCTCGGTCTGGAAATGGGACTCCAAATGTATTTGTATATGAAGCGAGGCTCCTGCCAGGTCTGAGCGCCGATCTCTGTACCGTAAGAGATAATTGATTTCTATCCTGCACAGACAGGCTTAAAAATGAAATTTCTTTTGCTGAGGCAACTGACCTTGATCTGTTGGTGGAAGGAAAAGATGTTTTAGGTCTGCTTCTCCTCTCCCCCCCAATAATTACGTTTTGAAGCTTGGAAAACTTTATTTAGAAAATAACCGTATACCTGATCTTTATCATGAAAAAAGTTTAAGCTTGTATATATATACATACATCTATCTCATATAAGATTTCTCTGCACATGAGCATAGAATCATAAAACAAACCACGAGAACATAAAGTAGGCGTAGTTTATACTACAAATCTTGATAAGGGTTGTGTACATATGCATATCAGTTCATCGTATACAAGAATGTATTAATATATATTAATATATAAGGTTGTATCTCTATGTAATATATATAATGTACTCATGTAATAGTTGAGTAAACTCTAGACATTAATAATAATCTGGCATGAGAAGCTGTGGCAGTTTTCCTCATAATGCAGCCAAAGACAACTCCTGCTGCAGATAATTCTTCCCTTTCACCCTATCTTAAGGCAAGTTTGAGAGCTGATCTTTAAATTACCCATGCGGACGAGTGGCTGGAGGCTTTTTGTCAGCATAGGAGGTTTTCCTCTGGAGACCACGGGCATCATCATTGTTACTTGGCCTCATGTATTTGGGTATTTAAAATCAGGCTAACTGGAAAAATTCGTGCGTAAATGTAAATACTGCCCCTTTTGTACATAGCTCATTTGCAGTATAACAAGGGGAAAAGTATTTAATGGGAAGAAAATCGATGAAAGTAAACAATAGCAGCAAAAGTTTGCTGTTATTAAAAAAAATCACCTACGGCTCATGTCTTGTAGTCCTCACACAGCCCAAACTGTTCACTCCTGTGGGAGCTTTGCCTGCACCATTGCTGGGCAAAATCCTAACCCAAACTTTAAAGATAATATTTGCTGTCTTTGTTAATCATATGAAATTTCATTATATATGCGCTCTAATAATAATACTAATACTGAAAAACAAACCTTGCAAAACTCAATAGCACTAATTATTATACTGTAAACTGCCTGAGGACATACATTAAAATTAAGATGGCAGTAAGTATTATACAAGCCGAAAAATTTCACAGTAAGAAACTACAAGTAGATTATTTTTCCTCTTATATAACCATTTTTTTCAAGCTAATGAAACAGTTATTTCTGTTAAATAATCATAGCTAATGCTTATAAAAATTGCATGGTTTCCCTGATGACACTAAGACAAGAGGCTGATCAAGGGAAAATAAAACCAGTCAAGTAGCTTTTTATTGCCCAGGAATCTGGTAGAACAAAAAACCCATGGCATTTCTGTAAAACTTTTCGTAAGATGTCCTGCACCTGGAATATAGGACGTACTATTAAGATCTTGTGAATTCCAGCTGCCTCTTGGACTATAGGACTGTAAACCCAAAAGCGGGCGTCAGCAACGAGTAGCGCCCGCTCTCACTCCAGCTCCAGGCTGGCTGTGTTTGCTCTCCAAGGGACGGACCCACTGCCATTTAAATTGGTGGAGTCTGAGCTACCTTCACGGGAGCTGGGAGAAAGACTGGGTCATTCTTGCTGTGACCTGTCACTGATTCATACCAAAAAACTGTCCCACCCCCAGACGGGTGACTGCGCTGGGCGCATCACCTTTGCAAAGCCGGTGCCCCCTGAGAAGGGCCCGTCCCTGCCGCTGCGGTGGGAAGCAGCAAGTGCCCCTGGCCCGAGCGGCTGGCGGGCCGAGGGCTGCGGAGGAGGCCGTGGCAGGCCCTCATGGCCACCCGCTCTGCCTCCGATTACAGAGGAAGAAGCGAGGGAGGCGCTGGGAAGGACTGGACTAAAGTGAAAGTCCAGGGATGGGATTTACTGTTAAGAGCACCTGACCCTGCTGCCGATTGTACTTATACCCTGGGAGGACAGCTTTTGCTTGCACAGAATTACTCTCCGAGTGCAAATAAGAACAGAATCCAGCTCCTTCCTATTTGGTTCCCCCACCTCCAAGCAGAGGCCGGCAGGGTGGTGCTGGTCACATTTAACCCTTGCAGGTATGTGGCGATCAGCATGCAGTGCCGGGTTAGACGCGCTTTTCAGGGATGCCACCACGGGCTCTGACAGTGCAGTGTCACACCAGGGCAGAATCCACCCCCAGCCCACAGCGCACAGGATTTTGGAGAGTTTCATAGGATTTAGACCTGCTTTTTCTGGGCCATGCTTTGCAAATCTGTCCTGGTATATCCGTGATACACCACACGTACAAGTGCATTTTAGAGGTATAGTGACAAGAGTGCTCCACTAACTTCTTTCTCCCACCAATCAGTTTCTCATATCCACATAATTTAGGGAACCCAGAGCTGCCAGTCGTTTAGAAACCATGGAAACGGCACTTAGTTTGTCTAAATCGGACAGGTAAGGGTGTCTTATTTTCCCTTTCCCTTGGGTTGTATCCTTTCACCCTGAGAAACCTGATGTGAGTGACCGCTCTTCAGGCACATGAGATGTGTTATTATTTTACTATCACATGCTGAAGGCTGAGGAGAGAGGACCAGAGGCTCCTCCAGCACCTTTCCCTCCCTGGCAGCCAGAAAGAGCAAAAGTGAGAGCAAGTCCCAAGACAGTGAGGCCCAGCTGGGAAGCTGGACTCGCCCCCCTTTTCCACATGTTTCTGGGGGCAGAGCTGTGCAGAGGAGCACACCACACCACAGAGGGTCTCTGGCTTTGACTTCTCTGTGGCTTTGCTGGGATCAGCCCTCCTAGCGCAGGTGTGGCCATGGTCACAGCCATGCCAAACAGCCCGGGAGCGCCCCGTGCCCTCTGGCTGCTGTGGATGGGGTACCCTGACAACACTGCCGAATGGACCACATGGCTCCCTCTGAGGAGTGGCACCAGGAGCCCACCCTGGAGCGGGGCTGGCACCAGGCACAGCTGGCCAGGAGGCAGGCGGTCGTGGGCCCGGTGGTATGATCCGTGGGGCATTAGTCCTCCAGCTGTCCATTTGCAGCACAGCAAACCTCGCTATGATGTTGGACACAGTTCTTGTGCTGGAGGTGTAGAGCAGGTGAAGAGGGTGAGGAGGGAGGACAGGGCCAAGGTGGGAGCCCTTCCCGTGGGCACCCTCCCCTTCCCCCAGAGAAACAGCAGCTCCACCCAGGAGATCAGGATCAGGTTTCAGCTATGTCTGAGGCTATTTCCTGCAGCTGTTGCTGCACCCTCCATCCCCACGGTCCCAAAGCCTCCCTTGATGGCGAGGTGCCCGTATCACACCCAGCATCAGGGCAAGCGCCTCACCTGCCATGTGATGACGTACTTCGGGGGCTAGTTCCCACACGCGGGCCAAAGCTCCCTTCTTTCATCCTTGCCATAAACCGCTGCGCCGAGGTGCAGCCTTGCAAAACTCCGGGCTGTGGAACCTGCAGCACTGCTGGGCTGGCTTGAGAAGAGCCTTTTGCCCCGTGAAGGAGAGGTTTTCCTCGGTAAGCCTTCTCCAGCTCTGCTTGGCCCCAGCCTTGACCTTGACACAGGCTGACAGGGCAGGGGATGCTATTGCCCCACCAAAGAAAACGCACCCCACCCCCGGTGTCTGTTGAGAGGCAGAATGACACAAGATGGGACATGCGAGGAGAAAGGCAGGGAGATGGTGGGGAGAGGCACCCGCTTGGGCTTGGCCATGGCCACCTCAGCCCTGGCAGCCCGGGGCAGCCGGCTGTGCAGTGCCCCACAAGCCGGTGAGCCAGAGCAACCCGTGCCTGCCGGCTTTCTGATGGGGAGCGGGTGCTGTTTCCATACGCTGCAGCAAGTATTCAGTTCTTCGCTGCTCTGAAGTCTTAACTGACTTTTATTATCCAGCCCACCCCCACTGAACGATGATATATATCTGCATTTTTAGCTATAAAAAAGAATCTGCATTTGACATGTGTATTACAGAAAAGACCCAAAAACATTCCTGAGGTTTTCTTCAACAAGAGTAGTCAGGCCAGAAGCAATTTAAATCTATTTTTTGCAAGTGTTTATACACGCACACACACACATTTTTGCAGCTATTAGCAATTGTGATGGATAAAGATACCATTAATTATCTGATTATATCTTTGATAATGACATTATCTCTGGAGAAAATTGTTATTCACTGAATCATCAGCTGTTCTCTTACATTTTTACATTGTATCATAAAGTTCTTTCTTGCCTAAATACACATGCAAATTAATCAGTTTTGTCGGCTTGCCCAATTGTAACGATTTTTTAACTTTGGACAGCATATATATATATTTATGCAGAGTCTTCAAAACAGTTAGAAAACTGTTACTTACCAGCTGATGTAAGTCCATGTTTTATAGATTCCTGTATGATGACTGTGTGGGAACCAGAAGACATTATTAGGTATAAATATACAGTACCCTTGGGTGCAAGGTGTACAGCATTGAGTACAGAAGAGGTGCAGCCTGTAAACTTTTCTGGCCTTGAGACCCAGGCTATAATAGCCTTCAGTGAAAGTCGGCGTGATGAACAACAACAAAAAAAATTATCCAAGAATTCAGAAAGTAACAAACATGTCTTTGAGTGGACTCTGTACTTTTTCCAGCATTAGTGACCTGCTGTAAACCATGTATCCCATTTCATGATAGTCTCTAATCAGAAGGATTGGAACTTGTGATAGGTTTGGCACCATCACGTGGTTTTGTACAGCTTGATAAGAGGACCCTGTTATAAAGTGACAGCAAAAGAGATAAGAACTCTTGGCAGATAATGGCAGAGAAATGATTAACCTAGAGTGGAGAGGTGCTATGAAGCCCAGAGAGTGGAAGGTTGTAAAGTTGTGGGGTCATAAGATCATACTGAGTGGATGAGAAGCCATACCAATGTAAGTGTAATGACTATAAACTCAGACTTGTGACCTGTCTTCTTGATGTCATCACTTCTTTGCACAGTGGACAGCAAGCATGGTTGTTTTGGCTTCTGTAAACACTCTTTAGATGGCAAAGCAAGCAAGCATTAATTCCTTAAAGGAGGCTTCTGAATGCGCTTGGGATTCTACACTGAGTAACAGCACCAGCAAATCTCTGCTGGTGGTTTGTCAGACAAAACCATTTTATTGCCCCCATCCTCAGGCTGGTGACTCGCTCTGGATTGTAGCCGTTCAGTTGAAAGCGTGCACTGCTTTCTCAGTAAAGAGCTTTACAGCATGGTTAAACATTGATATCCCAGGATTATGATACGTAGACAGTATTGTGCTCACCTCTAAGGCTGCGAGGTGCAATACTTGTTCACAGCACGCCAAATGGCTGTCAGGTGTTCTGCCGTGAATAGTTAATACAAAGGTGGGCAGCTGTGTAGATGACTGGGTGATATTTCAGCTCAGCCGCGCGTGGGCCAGGTCCTGCTTTCACACCCACCCGAGGAAACGCAGGGGCATGCCGGCTCGCTGGGTGACGCCGTGCTGCGTCTGCGGCAGCCTGAGCGCAGGGTGGCTTCTCCTCGCGCTGCAGTGCCACCGGCCACCTCAGCAGCTGTAGCCCCTGAGATTAAGTCTGCATACATGTTGTGAGATCAGACTCCAGCCTGAATAATCACATGATATTTGATAATTCAAGTCTATTGAAAAATAGAGTGAAGTTATTCCACTGTGGACTGGATCTGGAGCCTCTTGATGTCAGTGGGGTTTTTTCTCTTTAAATTTGCAGAGGGCTGTAAAGCAGCGAAAGCTCTTTTATATACTTTGTCATGATGGTTAGACTTTGATGATAAAGTGGGAGATAAGTTAGTTCATGCTCAAATTGAACTGCTTTTTCAGGCTTCACCCAGCCAGGATGAGAGCTAGAGAGTCGGTCTGAAAATGGGATTGATGTGGCAAACCATGCAGTGATTTGGCCTTACAGCCAGGAATCCTGAATTGCCACTTGGTCTGTGCAGTACTGCCCCCCTCTAGAGCCCCTTGTAGCAGGCTGTAGAGGGAAGGCCTGGTTTTCCAAATTCTAGTGAAACAACTGCATGTGCATTTTGTATGCTTTATTTACCACGCTGGAGTGTGCAAATAAGACATTTGTTCACCCAACTGACAAGTCACAATCAGAAATGCTCATTTTGTCTATGGTACATGCAGCAAGTAAAATAAGATAGATTTGTGCACCAAAAACTTCCAGAAATCAGATTTCTCTTCCTCTATTTTATACTTGTACTTATACTTGTAAAATGATCAAACCATACCAAGCAACCTCACAACAATGCTATGAATGTTACTGGTCTGCAATGTGCATGAAATGCTTAAAAAAACCCCGAACACATGCTATGTGAGTGTATCTTCCCATTTATTTCAGGAAAAAAAATTAATTTACAAGTCTGATTAAACAGATACTATGAGTGTTTTCTTCAGGGTCACTGATATTTTTCATCTGTTTAGACTGACTGAAAGCTGGAAGCCAGCTTTTACACCAGATTTCATACAAACCTAAATAATTTGATTCCCTGTCTATTCTAATTCGTTTGGTCATCAAATAGATTTTTGATTCTATTCATAAATATTGAAAACAATTATTTATTGCGTCAGAAAAAGTATGTCTTTGGGGACTGGGGATAAAATAAATGAGAAATGCTGCAAATGGTACTGTGGTTAGAAACTTTCCACTGTGTCATCAGAGACATTGTTGGAGCACTGTTGGCCCATATACAGGAGTCTCTATAAAGGAATCTGCCGTGTGTGTGGGAGAGAGATATTAAATCATAGGAAATATAAAGAAACGTCATGCTTTTGGCTTCAAATGCAGTCATTCCTTTCCTTTTTTGCATCAGTATCAAATGTCAGGGTCACTGAAAAATGTTCTTTTTTCCGTTTCTGATACTTTGTTCCATGGATAGAGGAATGTATGCCAGGTGCATAACCAGACAGAGTTTCTTTGCTTTCTTTATACCTAGTCCAGTGGGGGAAAAGAAACTCCGAGGGAAACTCCAGGACCATCTCTATCAGCCTCTGATCTAGCAGCTCAATATGTTTAGCAGTGAAATGTCTGGACCCCAGCTCAAAAAAGTACATGAGGGTGTGCGTAATGAGGCGCGCGAGTTGTACAACTGAAGTGCCTGAGTTTACGGCTGAACACTTTGCTTGATCAGCAGTTTTGAACTGTAGCTTTTCACATGGAAGTCCCTGGTAAAGCAGCTGTTGACCTTACTAGGAGCAGCTTTTCCTAACCATGGTTGAAGCATCACAAATTCGTTTTGTATCTCAGGGTTTTTCAGCCGGCCCCCCCCCCCCCCCCCCCCCCCCCCGCCTTTTGTTTTTTCCCTCTTTTCATCCTGAGAGGGTGAGACAAGGCTTTCGAAAGGTAATTTTATTCTTTCACTCATGCTTTTCTGTCTCAGGTCTTTCAGGAACATAATTAATTGAAAAACATGTAGTGTCATTTTTTTTGCCAGTTGTATGATGAAATTGTCCCTTGTTTGTCCGTCAGACAAATGTCCGTCAAAGAAAGTGTATGTGATTTCAAAAGCTTGGCAACAATCCCTCCTTTGACTCTTGCACAGCAAATTATTTTGCAACCATTTACCACAAAAATGGAGTCAGAAGAAATTTCTCCTCTCATGGGCATTTCCACAAGTGACATTTCATCTGGGCACATAAGGATGTTAAGAAACAAGATCTGGAAATGGACCGATGAATGAACAGTCACCTGTTCAGAGTTTTAATCCCTGACTTGTACATCTTGGTGTAAATTTAGTGAGGTCAGTCAGGATTTTGTAATTTTCCTGTAACATTTTGGATGTTGGTCTTCTGAATCCAGTATGTTCCTTGTTGTCTTTCTACGCCATTGCAAGGTACCGTCGCCTTTATTACCAACACATCTCAGGGAAGGTTCAGCACAGCACACATCAAGTGAGGGACAGGATTCTACTGCACGTTCTACTGAAAGTCCAGGGCAAACGTGGCACTGACCCTGGCATGGCGCCTACCAGGCATGAGCTGTCTGCTCCCGAGAGCAGTCCGGTTGGTTTCAGCTGGAGGTTTGCTTAGGTGGAAAGAGATTTGCAATCCCTGTTCTTTGATCTGGAAATCAGTCTTTTAAAACTTCTCCTCATTTCACTCCTTCCAATATTCCTCCTGATCTATCACAGACATTTAAAATTCTTTTGGATGCTTGAGTGTATTTTCTCCACCTTCATGAATTTTATATTATTTTACATGTGCAAAATCAAAGCATTAAAAATACAGTTTTATGCCCTTTCCCTAGTAGTTCTGTAAAAGAAAATAAAGTAATCTGATATATCTGATGATCTTCACCTTTTGGGCTTTTCAGTGAAGTAATTACAGTCCTAAAATGTAAAGTTCTAATTTATTAAATTATTTCCATCAGCTGATTCTCAATTCCTGTTTGGTCTTATGACATGACTGTACTATCAAATGTCTTGTTAATTTTATTTCCTTACATACATACACTTTACATGTTACATTTATCACCCCAGTAATAGAATGTAATGGCATTTTTATGCCAAAAATACATTTCAGGACATGCTACTCGTTACTTGTGATTTTCAGATATTCAGATGCAACTCTGGTCAGTAGAAGCATAGTTAGTTCTTTGTGGGTGTTCAAATTGAAAACTGCTTTCCCTGATTAATCAGAATATTTTAGTCTCTGTTATGTTTCTGTTCCCTGTTTGGATGAACACAATTTAATAGAAACAATATCTGGAGGTGAATAATGGATTGTAGGAATTATAAAATTGCTTCCTCTGACTTTTCCCTAGTAATTACTGACAGAGATTTATTTCAGTGAATATTTCTGCTAATAAATTAGTATCTAGAAGAGGGGGTAAATGCAGACATTTGTAAGTACTTTCTTAGGTCAAATGAGCAATCAGAAGACCTTCAGGATTGCTTAGGAGGAAAACGCAGTTGTGTGCAGAAGGAAGCATACAGTTGTGGATCACAGAAGTCCTCTTTTGGCCTTAACTGAAGGAGTAGGATGAGCCTTGGTGGGACACAGATTCAGTGCTAGCTCTCTGCACTGGAGAAATAAAACTTTTTCTTGGTGTGAGAAGAGCTACCTAGGCAATTTTTACCTGCCTGTCTGTCTGTCTATGTAAGTAGCTTCAGTTTTAACTTCTCGCACAACTCTTTTCTTCAATAATTTAACTTCTTGGCATACAAAGAGAAATGATATTAATTAGTTATGGAACCTTTTCAAAGCTTATCTAGGAGGTATTTACTAGAAATAGGAGCAGAGTGTTTGACTTTGTGAGAAAAGAACAGATTTCTGTGAAAGAGGCAGGGGGAAATTACTTTTACGTATGTAACAGTAACAGGTGTTGTGAACTCATCCATCATCTCACATAACACTCAGGAGCAGAAAACAGTTTCTTCTTAGAGCACTATTAATAAAATACCAGGAATATATACTTTGGAAGGAGGAGAGGAGAAGGAGCCTTAAAGTGGATCTTAAGTGGAACTTAAAAGCTTTTGAATTTGGTAGTTAGATTCTCTGTTTTCTCAAGTTATGTATGTATGTGCAGGGATGACGCTGCTAACATCCCCACCCCCCCAATCCAAAAAACCCCCAACACCTTAGCTTGAGGCAGGATGGAAACACCAAGTCTTACATCAGGAAAATAAATGCTGAAAGACCCTGAGTGCTCTGATGAGTTTCTGACTAGTTCTGGCCCTGAAGGAAGCTTCATGTGTGCTATGGTGCACACCGACTGGCTTTGCTTGAGACCATGGAACACAAACTGAATGCCAATGTAAGGTGAAGGACTGGCAAAGGAAAGCAGTTCAGAGTGGCATTTCATGTCTAAGCAGAGTGGGTCTCCTTACTGAAACTCATTTATTGAACCAGGAGTAGAAGGATGTCAAGAGGCTGATGAACTGCAGAACAGCATGTAACAGCTGAAGGGAGGAGGAACCAAGGCTTAGTGCTCAAGCGACGGGTCATATCTGTTGCAGAGGAGCGCTTCCCGTTCTTTATAAGTTCCCAAAGAGCAAGTGCAGAATTTGTTCCAATTTCAAAGCTGACTTTCATTGGGAAAGACACTGGACAGGAGAGAAAAGTGGGGTAAAGGCCATTCAGAAATAAAGATTTTTGATCATTTTCTTAATAACTGTGAGAAATGTAGCACCTGGCAGGAGAGATAAGTGGATTTTCCTAAGCTCTGTTATAGGCAGGTAAATATTGCTCTGGTTTATGGCACTAATAATTAAACAGAACACTAGTCTTTCTCTTGGCAATTAAAATTTAAGGTGGTTGTTTTCTGGAGGCATATGCTGAAATCTGAACAACAGTAACTACTTTAGATGTAAGCTTCATAATAAAAACCCATATATATTCTGTCCAATGGATAGATTTCTTAAGCATATATAGCACTGGAGAAACACTGCTTTTTTCATTGTCTTCCAAGTCATCTAGGTA
The DNA here is from genome assembly GCF_030867145.1 of Opisthocomus hoazin. Classification (NCBI taxonomy): domain Eukaryota; kingdom Metazoa; phylum Chordata; class Aves; order Opisthocomiformes; family Opisthocomidae; genus Opisthocomus; species Opisthocomus hoazin. The sequence continues at coordinate 25,764,650 of NC_134419.1, forward strand.
GCACTCTCGGTAAATATTGCCGTTCTTAAAAAGCAGAACAAGTAGACCTAAGATCTGAGAAATACTTCATTTCTTCAAGAACATAGTCTCCCTAGTGCAGTTACATGAATAATAGATTAGTATTACATATTAATTAATATTTTTATATCTTTTTATACAACGTGCCCACAGTTTGTTAGACAGTATACTTATTTTATTCTGTATGCTTAAACCACAGTGAAAAATGCAGATGACCCTGGAATCAGAGTGCCTATATTTCTGGGGACAGCAGTAGCACCTGGGATTTCTGAGGAGCCCTGACTTTCAGTGAGCAGCTTTAAATCAGGCTGTTAATGCATCTGCAGTGGCATGCAAATCTTTAGCTCCTGCTCAGCCATTCTGTTTGTGTAGTGCCTAGACCAAGTTCTTTGTCTGAGACTGGGGCTGCTGGGTACTTCCACCACACCAGGAAATATGAACAGATGTTCAGGTAGTCTTATTAACTCTAAACTCACATTATTCTCACCGTAAAACTCTTATTATTGCTTTTCTCTGGTCACCACTGCCTACCCTGCCATTCGACTGAAATGCTTTCCAATGGTCCAGACAACAGCATGTACAATTAAGATGGAGACCTGACCATGACCTCTGGAAAATACTGTATTACAAATATATACATAAATATACACAATAAGAGATATTTAATAGAGCAATAGTAGGATGATAAAATAAAATGAAGCTGTTGTCAGGGCCCTGAGATCACTAAAAGGCCTTAATGGACCTGATCAGCTTCACCTGGGCCCCCCCTCACTTGCTCCCCCCCCCCCCCCCCATGGAGCCAGGGGCTCATTTAAGCTCCAGCTGAGGACTCAGCCCCTTCCCTAAGCTGTGCTGGATGGGGGTTTGCTCCTGAATTATTCTTTGGATTTCCTGGCTTGACCTCAGACCTGCCTGATTTTATTGCTTTCACCCAATGACCACTGCAGCTTTGGTAGGACTTGCCACTACTGTGCTTGACCAGCTCCTGTGCCGTGGGACTGTGCTTTGTTGGTGAGTTCCCTACACAGTCTATGTTGTTGGCACCCTTAGCCCCCAGTTTGCCTTCTCTTGGGGTGCAGCTGGCCCTCACTGCTCCCTGACAGCTTTTGTAGGTGCTCTCCTCATCCATTCTTGTGAACGGGCAATAACTACTTCTATAATGAGGCACAGGGACTTGCTGGGGACTTGCGTGTGCTTTTCAGATAGCAGTCTGATTGTCTTGGGGTTCTCCTTAAAGATATATAGTTTGGGATTTCTTTCTTTTATAACAGGGGAAGCAATTTAGCTCATATAGTTCACAATGAAGGGCAGCTAACAAGAACATGCTATTTCCCTTCGATGGTGTCTGGACAGGGCACCACTGACCTTTACAAGATCTTGCTTCTGAAAATCTTGTGGCAGTTTCAAACCAGGTGGCTGCTGTGTGAGCACACAGTCCTGCTCAGCTACTCACTAGTGCCTCAAGAGGGGACAGAGCCCTGGTCCAGGTGAGAAGTTAGGGCCAGGACATGTGTAATGTGTGGCTCAGCCTGTTTCAGAAAAATAACTCCTGTGTCTTGTGCTACTGTTAACTCACTGCCATGTTTGACACTCGTGCATCAGTTGATGGGAGGGAATGACTGAACAATAACTATTGATTTTTCATTTCATATTAATGTCATGGCAAGTTCTGAATCTGATATTGAGGGTAGGATACCAGTGCAGATGTTCCTATTTGGCTGTGAAAGAAGTGTCTTCTTGCCTTCCCTGGATCTTTCCTTTGTATCTCAAGAAGCTGTATAAAATTCTCTCATAAAGGGATCAGAGTTTCACCAACTATAAAATATACGCAGTTTTGTTGTGATTTTCAGTGTTGGAGCAGACATCCATTAAGCCTAAAATAAATAAATGTACTGGATCAATTATTTACCTTAAGCACACTGAGACAAGTGACAAACGCTGAATGACAGAAGTGGGATGGAATGGGGTGGAAGTTCTTTCTGGCTCAAGATCAGTGCTCAGGCAAATGTAGAAAGACAGTGACTTCAACTGATGATGATTCTGACCAGCTCTATAATTTTCTTTATAAAAAGAAACAATAAACACGAAACCTTTAGTAACTTGTCCTGATGAGAGCTGCTTTAGTCAAATCACTGACACTGTAGTTTTATAAAATGTTGGGAAGCGACAAGAGCTGAGACTTTGTTGTTTTGAAGTTTACAAAGTTTGGAAAATGTTCTTAATTTTGCAACAGGCTCTAGGATTTTGGCAGGAAGTCAAGCCTTTCTGTATCATTTCTCCTATAGTATCAGCAGACTTAAGAAACTAGCAGAATTCAGGCGAAGTTGTTGTAGCTTAAAATGTTTCCACAACATGAATAAAAGCACAATTTGTTACTTCAAACACAAACATTTTTATCTCTTGCTTCTTCATTCTGTTGCTGTCTGATCTTGTTCCCCTCCCTTTTGACTTTAGATCTCATTTTTTTCTTTTTGCCGGGTCCTTCACTGTCTTCTGTTGTGGACAGCTTTCCTCTGGCTACTGCTTTCCATATATGCCTGAAATCATATCTTGGCACTGGCACCGAGAACTTTCTGAGATGTAGGATGTTCCCAAGTTAGGCATTTGTGCTGCTTGCAGTAATAGTGCTGCTGCTGTTATGAGAAATTATTTCTTTCTATAAAAAAGGAGTACAGTAAATATTCTATATATGCAACACTAAAATGGCAGGCAACACTAGTTGCCTAAGGCTGTACTCTTACACCATAGTCTTTGGAAGAATACAGATCGCTTTTAACCTTTGAGCTTGTACTGTATTATTTCACATTCTTTGACAGTGTTTGCCTCAATTGCAGCATGGCATTTGGATCCCCATGGTTTTGTTCTGCTGGAAAGTTGCAAACCACAGTGTTGTTTCACTTCCCAAGTCCCTCTGACTACACTGGATGCTGGGGGCTGTTGGGACCCCACTGCTGATCCGGTTTATACTGAAAGCAGCTGCACCGGGAAAACCTGGCTTGCAGGGAGCTTTCTTTGAGCAGAACAGTGCGTGAAGCTGCAGCCTCAGTGGTTCTGCCACATAAAAAGGCCCTGCTCTGTTTAAATCAACAAACAAATATCCCCCCAATGCCACAGCAAATGTTAAAAGCTTTAGTTCTGGGGCTTTATAATAGATTCTTATGGGATTTGAAGCTAATCCTGATCCTATTGCAAAAGGTTGTTTGTTGAGAAAGGCTTCAGCTCAGACAGCCATGTCAATATGTCTAACTGCGTCATACATGGGAGGTAACTGTGTTGATAACATCAAAAGTGAATACGCATTTATCATATCTGGAAGGGGTCTGTTGGGCTGAGTTCTATACAATCTTTACGAGAAGGTATCCTGTCTTATCTGCGAAGCATCTTCTATGCCTTGATTACTATAGAAACAACAGTGATCCCACTTCAGTGTATTACAGTGTATTTGATCAACCTGCTCAAAATGCAACATCGCAGAATTTCCACAGGTATGTTCTTGATTCTGCCAGACCATGTTTGAGATGAGCTGATGAGAAAATACTATTTAAACATATTAAAATGAAACCTCTGAGAAACCTGAGCCTTCCGTGCAGTACCGCTGTGTGCACAGGGGATCTCTGAGACCTGGCAGAGCTTCACAGGGTGGACCTGTAAGCCTGCAGCTTTCTGCTTATGGAAGGTAAAAAACCCCATTTTAAAGCAGCCAGACCAAAGTGGTTGGATAGCGAATGAGATGATCCTCACTTTATCTTATTTGATTTCATTACCTAGAATGTTGAAAGCTGTCTGCACTATGTGGTACTTTGTACTTCCCCTTAAGCCTCAATTGCTTTTATACCATTGTTCTGAGAAGCCATTTAGAGAATTTTGAATCGCTGTGATGATATGATTCAGTCCTAGAGTCACTCCAAAGCACAAAGGCCCTTTGTCCTACCAGGTTACTGAAGTGTTGTAAAGGAGAGTTTGCTACTTGTAGTTTTCTGAATGGTTTATCACATTTGAGGCATGCCACACAAGAGGAGAATCCTTAATAAAGTATGTAATTTAGAGATGAAGCCTACTTGGTACTCTTCCCACACAGTGTGAACATGCCTTTTAGAAAGGCACCACTAATACAGCCTACATTTTGTCACAGCAAGCGTGACATTTCCAGGACCAAGCACCTGCTTTGTAAGTGGTTACACAGATTCACCAGTAAGGAACTAGGTTTCAATAGATATATTAATGGTTTTATTATGGCCTAATGATTTTCACAGAAATTTGCACCAGTTTTACAAAGGTGTAATGTTAATTTAGCGTTGGGATATTGACAGATGTATTTCTATTGACATTTTAGTAGAAACCAAGTGAATTGTTATTATCCTGGATAACCCAATGGACCTACATCTGAATGAATTATAATGATTTATCAAAGTTTAACCAGTGCTTTAGCAGCATCACAGCTTTAGTTGCATCCATTGTAAAACTGTGTTTTAAACAGTATAGTCATAATAACAGAAGGGGAAATTCACTGAAATATAACACACACCTTCGGAATCAGAACAACGTTTTTAGAGAGGCTAATAGCACTGGTTTGGCTGACTTACAGTTTCTGCTGCATTTATAAGTGTCATTTCCCCATTTTAAATGGGATGGAGTGTTATTAGCTGAAATTCGGCAGGCATCATCTTAGGGTAAAATGGTGGTGGTGGGTGAGAGAAGACAAAGCCCGTTACTTCTTCCCTTAGAAATCGCAACATCTGCAGGGCACAACTCCATTTTGTCCTCCCTGGGTGACTGGGCAGAAAGATCCTTTGAGTACCTAAGGAAGCAGCCTCACTCCTGCTGTGTCATGTGTTTTTATAGGCAATTATTTCATGTTCTGTGGACTCTTATACTTCTTATTCATTATTTTCTGTGGACAGTTTTTTGACTTTGTGTTACGTTATTTCTCCTTGCTCTTTGTAGTTACCAGATCAATTAAATCAAGTCTTTACTGGTGTTCAGGAAAAATAACAGTGTGAGGCGATGCTGTTTTCATATAAGCAGTTTCTGTACAAAAAGCATTCAGCTCTGTTAAAAGGGAGGAACCATTCTGTAGTGGGGCTTCCTGTACATCTGTACTAAAGTGGAGCACCTCTCATCCTAGTGAGGGAAGTGCAACATATGAAGCTATTGGAGACAACCTGTAACATGAAGTAGAAAAAATGTCCAGATCAATGCATAAAAATCCCTTTATCATGCTGGTATTTGTGTTGAAGCAAACTATTTTCTAATCCAAGCTGTCATGAGGGGCTGTCCTACCGGGAAGAATACAATGAGAAGGCAGAGTAGTCTGTTGATCTGTCTTTATTATGCCTTGTATATAACATGCACTGGAGTTCATTTGAAAAGTGTCAAAAGTGCATTTTTAATTGTGTGATATGATTTGTTTTACTGGAAAACACCCCAGATGGGACATGCATAACAGTGTATAACACACACAAGGTGGTTAGAATGCTTTTGGTGAGCTTTAAGCAGTGTTTAAAATCATGGTTCCACAGGATGTTTTTATCTCATGAAATATTAGTAGCATTACACCTGATCTACTGTGTTTTAATGTCATGTTATTGTTACATGTGCCTTCTCTGTCTACAGGACTGTGCAAGATCAGTTGATGCCTCTTCAGGTAGCATGATTCAAAAGAGTTTTGCTAAAGTCAGTATTGAGTGATGCTGCTGATTCACACTTGTTGAAGATCTAGTCCAAGGTTCATAAAGCGCATTGAGATAAGAGATAACAGGTACCACAGAAATGCAAAATATTATATCGGTGAGATAAATGGAAGAAAACTGTCTTCAATTTTTACTCATGAAAAAACACAGAAGTCTGAAAGATAGTCTTAGGCACACTATAACTTTAATCTGCAATGACTGCTATTTTTCTGATATTGGTTCTGTATTTTGTTATACGTGGTAAAATCTATTTAATTGAACTTCAACCCTCCACCCTAGATTAACAATAGACAAACTGGTCCTCTTGGAACTACAATTGCTAGATCTTGGGTGTGAATAAAGCTTTCTAATGAATAGAATGAGGCAAAATGATTTCAGAAGTATTTAAATTTAAAAGGAAGAAACTGTTAGAGATGCTATTTGTACTTTCAAAGTGCTTGATAAGAAAAGCCAGCTTTGTAATGTTTGGTTTTGCTGGGACAGAGGGAGCTGGGGCATGCACTTCACACTGCAAACTTGATTCATGCTTCTGCATGCTGTCATGACACCAATAATCACAAAGAGGAGAGAGTCTGTGACACACATAGTAGGCTCTGTCAGTCTTGAAGCTTGCTATTCTTTTTGCCTTCGCTCCCTCAGAGTATCTGGGAATTTACTTTAGTTTGGGAACCTTGGCCAAGGAGCTTGGGATCCATATTGGGAATGATGTCTATTTGAACTGGCAGACAGTGAATGGCGCTGAGCGTAAGCAATCCATGTTGTGAAGCTTTAAGGTGTCATTAGTTTTGAAAAAATACTTACTGCCAGTATTCCTGAAATGCTAACTTTTTGAGGCATAGAGGTCTGTCCTTTTGAATATTCTTGAATAAAGCATAAGGTAATCCCTCTTGTAGGCATTATGCCTGTGCATCCCACAGTGAAAAATGTGTGTCTTTGGGCCTGGTGCGACAAATTCTTCCCTTGGTTACATGAGAGAAATTGCAGAGCAAAGCCGTAGCTGTTGCTGATTTCCTCAGTGCTCAGTGGTGCAAATGAGAGCTGAATTCATCCCACTGCCTGTATCTGGCATTTTGTGCAGAAATGCTCACTGTGCTGAAACATACTCACATTTGCAAGAATGTGTCTGTGTAGTTTACATTTCCAATTTTAATTTTTGAGCCATGCGTAAGAGACTCCAGGGAACAGTGTGTACTGTCAGCAGAAGTTATCTTTTTGATGAATCAGGCACATTGTTTGTACCCCCGTGTTTGATAGACGTGTTGTAATAAGGTCCTGAACTGCTTACTGTGTCTTTATGTACCTTCCCTCTCAGCAGTTGTAACTATTGTGCTGCCTGACCTATATTAATGGTACTACAAACAACAAGTTTAACCATTAACTTGTGAGCCCTATTTAAATGGATTTTGCAAAGAGATGAGAACTGAAGATTTAAGGAGGTAAAAATTAAAAAGAGGGCTACCTAATGTGAACTTTTTCAGTGCTTACTGATATGATGTGGAGGGGTGGGAAGGAGTTCAAAGATGCTAAAAAACCTAGCATCGATTTATTATGGTCTGAACAACTAGTGCAGTTCAAGACATAGAAATGTTGTTGCTGTTTTAAAAATTTTTATTTGCTAAGTAACTTGTGCATTTTATCCGTTTGGTTATTCCAATTATGTTTGCTTGCTATATTATTTATATCCATGCATACTCTGTAGCAAGAACTGGCTGAGAGTGTTACACTGAAAGGGGATAAATATTGCCTGCTATTGCTGCCTGTGAAAAGAGAGGCTGGTTCTCAGTAACTTGTGAGGAGATGGTGAAAGTAGAAAGAGCCCAAATGAAACAAGCCAGTGTCAGACTATGCATTAGGTATAGAAAGAGCAGTTTGATTTGGCTTGATTTAGTTGGGCTGCATCTCAGGAACTTTAGTTCTGTGCACAGGAGTTGAACTTTAGACCATTTAATAAAAGTCAAAACTCTAATTTCTGATATATATGGCTATATCACCTCGGGAATAAGCAGCTGTGACTGATCCACTGTAACTGCCCCATCCGTGCACAAAGCCAACAGCAAATGTGGGATGGTTCAATATCTGCTGTGATTTGAACCTTCATGGAAAGGTGATTCCATGCCTGTAAGTTTATTGAAGATCAGTGATTTTTGACTGAGGCACTTAAAGGGTGGGCATGCAAAAGTTAAATGTGCTGGGGGAAAGTGGTATGTTGTGGGATGTCCTGCTGAAACCTCTGTCTTCCCTGATAAAGCTGCCTCACCTCATACATGCAGGCACTAAAATCTGCTACTGTTTTCGTTTGGTGGTTATCTCTCTCTGCTGGGATTTCACCATTCTGGCTCCACAGGGCATATGTAGGTGTCTTGTGCAATCAAATAGTGTGTGTTCTGCTGCTGGTTCCTGGTGATTGACAGTGCCAGAAATGTGTGCTGTAGCTAAAAGTAGCAGCTGATACTCATAGGTGCAAATGTCTATGGTTCATTCTCTGCAGCTGAACTGTTCTCAGGCATTCTTACAGCTGTGAATTAACCATTAGGTAGCCCTGTGTGTGTCATCAAAACTGAGAATCTGAGTGAAAATCCCTCCCATTTGTTTGCAGAAACACAGAATTGCCTGTTTTAAGTGCAAAAAACCGTGCAGTTAGCAAACATGCTTTAGAAATGTGTGGTATTTGTGTGTGGTCCTTATTCTGGTATAGCTCAGCTGAGGTGAGTAGAACTTTATCTGTCCTGTCACTACTATAGATTTTTGGCTGAAACAGGTAAACTGAGACAAATCTTTGTCATCCTTGATCTCAAGAGTTGTTAATTGAGTAATACTCTTTGGGCCTTGATTTGAAGATTGCAAACAGCTTGGTAAAATTTAATTAAACCACAAAAAGCTTTGTAATAGGAAGGGAAACAGTGAGCAAGACTATCAACAATTCAGTGATGTATAAGCCAAGTCAGGGAGGGAAGCCCATGATTCTGGCTGCCAGACTGCTCTAACTAGTGACTTCCTTGTCTTTCTTGGATTCCTAAAGGAAGAGAGGCACAAACTCACCCTTAGGAGACAGTGATCTCAATTTGAGTCAACAGGGAAAAAACAGAAATGTTGAGGAAGGCTAATTGCAGGTGTGCCAACAGAATTGTTCTTGCCTCTGTAGATGTATTTTTCTTGTCTGATGCCAGTAATTCCCAAGGTTGCCATTTAAGCAAGTTAAACTGGTGAAAGCCTGTGTATAGGTGATTCCTAAGGGTTATTTCTGCTTACTTTAGTTTGTTATTCCTGAAATTCTACAGAAGCAACTTTAGGTGAGGGAAATCTCTTTTAAAATTTGTCCATGCATGTAGTGGCATTAATTTCTTTAATCTGGATTAACAGGCACAGTTTTGCTTCACCCAGAGCACAGGCGGGCGCAGGGCAGGCCCCCATGGCTACTTGTCTACTCTGTTCTTGTCTGTCTATCCCTTCAACTCAAACAGCTATGTTCAGAATGAGGTCACAGCACGGTGATTTTGTTCTGAACATTAACTTTTGTTCTAGCAGCTGTGCTGGCTGGCACCCATGCAAGGAAATTTAGCATTTCCCACTGTATTGGTACAACAGTATGATTTTATTTTGCTCTGATCCTAATGGGCACGTTCCGGCTTGTAATCATGAGAGGGCCTGGCAGATGAGCTTTTGAGATGCTTGTTCATCACTCTGGTGAGCAGCTCCCGACAGTTTTCTGTGTTCAAACTAGCTTGCAAGTCATTATATTTTTCTCCTTCTGGTAACTCTAGGTGTGAAGGCTTGTTTGCTTACTAGTTTAAAGCACCTTGTTTAGGTGTTCATGTGTTAGCCTCATGGGAAGGAAAGTAAAAATGTGAAGTTTAATAAACTGAGCCTTTTTTTGCTAGTTTTCAGGTATGTGAGAAATGAAAGAAATATAGTCACAGAATGTGACCTGTACAAATATGGGCAAGACAGGTTAAATTGAAACAGCAGAATTAACTTCATGTTGTCTTTCAGCTTGCAAAAAAAGTTGTCTGCCAAGAGGAGTGTTCTGTGACCCAGTGACAATAAACTGGCACAACAGAGCTCAATTCAGTTGCTTTTTGCTCGCTTAGTCAGTCTCTCTGTCCTGCAGCAGCTGTCATGATAGGACAGCATCTTTTAGTATCTTGATACTTTCTGTGCTAAAAGGTTGGTGTGAGCTGTCTTGAGAGAATTTTGTCTGGTATCAGAGCTATAAACCTTATCTCCGTAAATAGAATAAAACTGGCTAATGATCACCAACTTTACGTTCTTTTCTTGCAGGCGATAGGTTTGAAAAGGTAGTAATTTCTTCCAACAATACAAAAAGCATCTTAGAGAGAAAATAGTCTTCATTACATATCAGTAAAGATAAGTAGCCTTTTTGTAGTCTACTTATCACCCATATTCTCATGTAAAGAGTGTAAGTATGGTGTGTGTAGCTAGCTTGATGGATAGATCTGTTTCTGAGCATTACCTCAAGCCCATGCTTCTCTTATGCAGACCTCAGATGGAAGTTAGTAGATAGAAGTCTTGCATGTTTTAGAATTGTATGATTTTACTTTTTTATTGAAGATATCTTGGAGAAGACAAACTCATTAGAACCATCAGGGAGAAATGGAAAAAACTTCTGTTCATTATATGGCTCTTCTGAAATGGGGGGTTGCCAGCTGGAGGCAGCCGTATGTACGTACAAGACTGCAGTCAAGAGGCAAATCTAAATTCCTTAAAAGCAACTAGATTATGCTTGTATTTATCGCAAAATATGTGAAAGGCAAAGCTTAGGAGCAGGGAAATCTGTTGTGAAATGGCAAGAAAAGGATCATGTTTGCCAACAGCTACATTTTAAATTAGTAGGACAAAGCAAGCATCTCAAGGCACCTTGGGATCCCCATGTGCATGTCAAGCACAGACAGAGAAAAAACTGTACAGGGCCAAAGTGTCTCTGTTTGTACCCAAAAACTGAGGCATAATGTCAATTATTCACTGAAAATCAGGATTTTCTCCAGGGCTGTATATTTGGACTTTCAATAGCTTTCGAACTGACACACAGAAGTGGGTCTTTTACCCCCAAGAATCCTTCCTGCAGAGTCTCTTTTTACGTAAGTTTCTTCTATGGTATTCACTCCAGTGATCTTATTTGGCAGTTATTCCAAAGGATGCACTAGTTTCTAAATGAAATAGTTCTGCTTCATTTGTTTCCTTGTGCTTATATCTTTTTCCGTATGAACTCCACAGTACTACAACAGGTTACCAAAAGCTATTCTATTAAATTGTGCATTAACCAGTAGTATCTGTTTACGGTGTATGTGTTTAATGGCATAATATTACAAACATTGCACAGTATAAGGACAATAGCTCAGTAAAAAGTGAATAGTTATGAGTGAAAAAACTGAACTAAGCAGGATTTGGAACTCTGTGTAAAATGAGAAGTTTGGGCAGACCACCTTCAGGAATTTACAGACTATAAAATGTACCCCGTACATTAAAACATACCTCTGTCTTTATGTGGGAAAACACCTTGGACTCGGTGGGAGTTTTGCCTGTGTGAGGGTTATAAGGCTGGAGCTCAGTGCAGTGCTATAGAATTACAGCTGTGCCAAATTATGAATTTTGAAATGATTTGAACATTTTTATAACTGTTGATATTTGAAGAATGTTTTAGTGCTTTTCTTCACAAAGCAATCATGTTTATCAGCACATATTAAAGGGGTGCTGAAAGCAGACAATGAATCTTCTATCATCAAATGTTGCAAACATCTGAGAAATATAATTAAACTGTTCTTGGTAGCAGATTTCATGAAGAGCTTCATAAGAGAACAACCAATTTATTTGCAAGCTGCATCAGGAACTAGAGATATGTGCCTGCCTCTGCTGTCGTATTCGTTGGTTTTGGTTGTATATAACTAGCATCCAGGCATCCAAATCAATCTGTGTCCCCATTCTGCTAGCTATTAGTGTGTATGGTGAGTAGTAGTATTTGCTCAGAGGTTTCCATGATCTGAGGACATGAAGGTAAAAACAAGTGTTATGCTGCTTTAGTTTTTGGATGAAGCTCAGTATGAAGTGATTAAGTACTTTACCAAGCCCGAATGAGAATGTCACTTAGTTCTTTTGATTACGGTCTGATGTCTTCATCTGGAAGACCATTACGGATGTGATATTCCAAAAGAACTTTTCTTCAGAAAACTACTATTTTCATAACAAACGTCACACCGCTTTGTAGCTCAGCTCTTTCTTTGCCTTTTAAATAAGATTCTCACAAGCAGGCATCATTTTTACCGCAAGTGTTCTTTTTTTTTTTTCTATAGCTGGTCTACTTTGTATATTTGGTCCAAAACTCCTGGCCTTGGCCATCTGCTGTCTTGCTTCCTGGCCATTCTTGTATTCCCATAAAATATGTAATCCCTCCAAACATAATAGTTGATGTTGCAGGACTTAATATTTTGAGGATGAAGATAAGAAATTAAATGCTGTTAGTGTGGCAGATACATAGTGGACACTGAGGGCACTGATCCATTCTGCACTGGAGTAGTGTAGATCCTGAATGTGTCTATCTTATACTGGCAGATTATGTTGGCAGGCTCTGGTCAGGCTTCCCTGGTCCAGGGCTACTTGTGACTTTGTTCCTTGAGTTGTCATGCCCATGGAAGGTCAGTGCTGTATCTCTTAGCACGTAATGTGGGAAGTAGGCACCAAGCCTCATGCTGTTCTGCGTAAGTACTCCCCTCCCACCCTATTGTGGTCATTGTGGGTCTCCCAGTCAGCGAACTGCAGCTGGACCAGAGTTTTGAGGACTGAGGATCTGGGTTTTACTCAAATCCAAAAGAGGTCTTAGTAGTCCATATATTGGGGATATAACAGAAGTACCCACAAAGCTCACTTGTTTTCTGGCAAACTATTTTTACCACTTCTGCTAAAAAGTCTCTCCATGACACAGGTCAGTCTGAAGTTACTCTTTCATGACCCTTACTTAAAAATTGACATCTCTTATTAGGAAAGACTTAATGGTGCCTTAAATAATGTTGTAAATATTTTATTATTTGGGGAACAGCATGGACATGTTGTGTATAATGAAACGAGCCAAATGGCTCTTCACAACAGCTGTGGTAAATGTACAAGTGATTTTGCTGCTTTGAAAACAGGAAAAAACCCTCTTGTGTTGCATCATTCTGGCTGGGAAGTGCTGAAAGTTATTGTGACAGGAGTATATTTTGAGCAATTGTTGGTGATTTGTTTTTTAGCACACAAAGAAAGTAATAAATCTGTCACCCTGAAAAATCAGGTTGTGACCTAAAGGAAGGAGCAAATTGTGGCTTTAGGTAAAAAAGAGTGACCTGTCTATGAGGGTCATTTATCATTATAACAAAATTGCTGGTGTTCTCCTAGCTGACCAGGAAGAAAGGCTGTGGTAAGCAGAATTGAGGGATGCAAGCATCCGAATATTTTTAACTGATCAATATTTTCTGGATTTACAAGCAGTCAAAAACCTGTCAGCATGTAGAGTAAGAGCACTGTGCATCTGTTCTAAGAACAAAACCAGGGCGGAATGGGTTTAATTTGGCAATTAAAAATGAAACACATTTAGATTTGGCATAAATTGTTTAATTCAAAACTATATCATAGTACAGATGCCCTTAGAAACCTGTATACCTTGTACAGGAGTGAGAAGGTTGAAAACAATAAATAAGCAACAACATAACTCTCTTCAAGGCGGTGTTAGCATTACCTTCTAGTACTGCATGTGGCACGTGCCGGGTGTCTCGGGAATTACTTGGGACATGTGGTTTCACTGTTTGAAAGTAACAGTCCCAAACTGATATTGGTCAAAAAAGAAATGACCAAGCTTTCTTTCTTACCCCACCATTGTTTATTCTACATTATCCTTTATGCAAATAGTTTTACACCTATCTTATTAAAAAAAAAAAAAGGAATAGCAGAACAAGTTCAGTGCCACAACAGAGGTTGCCAGAGATTACATCCATTGCAAAGGATATGTTTTATGAGTTCCAATCAGAATTGCACCGAATATTGGCTGAACATCTTTTGAAATAAAATTGAAAAGATGAATTCTTTTTCTGTCATTATTCTTGAGCATCAAATCTCTCTCAGAATTAAAAACACTTCCGGTTAATTCTGGAAAATATTTTCCTGATGTTCAGCTTCTCCTAGTTGTGAATTTTCACTTTAATCTGTTTTTTGCAAAAGCAAAATTAAAGAAGAGTGTGTGTGTGGGAAAAACCCAACACAATTACTTGTACAGTAATTTTCATGCCAAGTGCTAATTTCCACTGATTGCCTTAGTGCAGGAGTGTCTTATCAGACCAGAACATCCAATGCTAAAAAACAGTTCTAATGTGTTTAGAAAAGCGTTTATGATTCAGGCTATCACCTATCATTAGATGTTACAAGTATTATACAATATTACGAATGCTTAACAAGGCTATTTTAATAGAATTTATGAGTGCATTTTATTATAACAAGGCTGGTAAAGTACTGTACACTTTCAATGCATCATAAAGACACTAAGATAAAAATCATGTAGAAGGCAAAATAGTAATTTATAATATGCAGTGTCTTTTTAATGCACAGTGATAATACTCTGTTCCTTGTGGCTTTATTAAAGAAATAACTATCACAATTTTAAGCATAAATATAAGTTCCATTGATGTATCCAGACTTGACTACACGGCAGTGCCAAAATCAGGTGTAATTCTGCACCAAAGCTCCCTGTCGGATCTTACCACTGCAGAGGACCAGACTGGGCTGAAAGCACTTAATTGAAGTTTCATGACTTGTGCTCTGAAGGTCAGGCTTTTTCAGCAATTTCTGCACTTTGGGGGGTCAGTAAAGTTATCCTGGGAAAAGTATCTGAAACTTGTCATTGGATAGCAACATTTTGATTTCACTCCTTCCTAAGAATGTTGAAAGTGATTTCTATCCTGATAGTATGATTTTTTTTTTCCTACTTCTAATTAAAAGACAAATGACAAAGTTCTGTCACCAATATCTCAGACATACTTTGTTCAGTTTTGGCTTTAAGATTAAGTATCAAATATTGTGAGTGTGTGTTTTTGCACTTGTGTTCAGGAATGTTCGTTTACTGCATTTGATACATACCCATAATATAAACAAGGTTACTCTCCATGTCAGATTTGCATTCAATGAAAAAACTGCATTAACTCTTCCATCTGAGACTCAGCACCAGAAAAAAAGAATACGCCTAGTAATAAGTTCTTAACTGAGGTCAGATTTCCAGAAAAGCTTTCATCTATTCTTTCCAGTTACTCTATTATATATTCTGGTTTTCTTCTTTCATTAAAACCATTATCAAAGATAAGTTTCTAAAGGTGTCTTCCAACACTTTTGTTGCAAATTCTAAATTTTGAATGTAGAAAAACTTGTGCAAATAAATTATGGAAAATCATGGCCAAAATTTAATAGGCAGGAGATATGTGAAACCCTTTTCTACATCTAGTCCCTCCATTTGTATCTGATTCAGCACGTGGCTCCAACTCAGTAAAGAGGTAAAAGTGTAGGTTAAATTTCTCATGTAAAGACAACAGCATAAAAATGTGGACTTATTCAGCTGTCTTTTTTTTGTATCTTCAGGATTAATATCACCCTAAAATTCAGAAGTATAGCTTTTGCATGTGTTTGAACTGGATAATTATGTTTTCCCTTGGGGTTTGGGACTAGGCTACCAGGAATGAAGGGTCTGGTCCACCACCCAGCAAAATCAAGTGGAGGGTCTCCTCGCCTCTCACAGTTACATTTCACTCTAACCAAAAAGAAACCATACAACACAGTAACTTAGATTGCAATGAAAATTGCTGCTCGTGAAATTTTGGAAGCAAGAAGCCAAAAGTGAAAAATTTTGCTCAGCAACAAAAATCAAGCTGTTTTATGAAAGAATCTGAAGCATGGAATCCTGTAAATGTGTTTCTTTTGTTTTACTCCCCTGGCTAGCAATGATTGGACTCATTTTCCTTACCCCTCCAGACGCCTCGTGGTGCCTGTTTTCTTCCCTCCTTTGACACTGACTTCATTACCTTTCAGGTTTCATCCCTCTTTCAAATTTGATTGAAAATAGCTTGTATTTAAAAATAAAAATTTGTTGCAGGAGGACCAATAGAAAGACAGAAAAAACCCCAGGGAAACAGTCCTAAAACTATGGCATGTAGCTATTCGTGTGCTGAAATGGTGATTTATCTTCCTAATACCTTAATATTTGATTTTTAATTACTTCATAAAAAATTGTTTGTGGCAAAATTCCAAATTACAAGAGTGAAGTAACGCACAAGTAGAAAAGAAACCTGTGAAAAAGGTTTGTGTTTGTAAGGTATTTCACCAGAAATATAGCTATTTTCTGTAATTTTTGGAATGAATTTGAGGAGGGTTTGCCTGGAAATGTCACAAGACCCTCTAAGCCATACTAATATTGTTCTGTCCATGAGGTGCAGTCTGTATTCATTTCAATAAAAGTCTATTGCACTATTGTCTGCTTCAAGTATTCCCTTAAAAATGAAGTTTAAATTTTAGAAAGTGGCAAGATATTGCATTTGCCACAACGTTATAGCAAGTTGTAGGCAGCAACTGAAGGAGATATATCTTTACACGCTGTTACTTAGAACACTTCTAATTTTTATAACAGTATAAAACTTGATGCTGAAGCCTCTTTCCAGTTAACAGAGTATAATGCACATTTTGGCTTGCTCATTCCTGAGAATTATAGCTGAGATTGAGGAGGTTTAAAATACTGGATTTATGAAAGGAGAGAGTGTGTGCAACTTTGATGTATAAACCAGGGTTAAAACTATTTGGACCTTAAATTATTATCAAATGTGTGGATAATCCTTCCTTCCCAATATTTACAAGTTAATACTATTAAATGTCTGTAAAACTACCAATGAGACTCTTTGTTACTTATCTAGATAAAAATGTCAAGAGTTCTGATCTCTGTCCTGTTAATACAGAAACCACTTAATGATGTCTGCAACAACCCCATTGTTGTTTTGCTCATACTTACTAATCAAATTCTACATTGCAATGTGTTTTCCTTGCATCTTTTTTTGTGCCTGGTAGCAGACATAGATGTTGCTAACCAGTTCCTTTTTACCAGATTATTTTCTAAGAACTTCCTAATTCTGATGTGAAGTAGTAATAGGAAAAAGATGGCAGGTTTTGTCTGGCCAACTTACTTTCTTGCTATTTTTAGAAACAAATGTGCTTGTATTGTGCACCATAGATTGGCACTCAGATGAGGTCGGGGTAAGCAGCTGATCAATCTTGTCTAGATAATAGACATCAGTGATATTGCATTGCAAGGTTTACCCTCTTTGATTTATACTAAGGGATTGTTTTTTATGGGACTTTCAGAATATTTGTCACTGAACAATGTTTTTATGACCAAGCCACAAACACAAAGCCATTATTTCTTTTAAAGCTGTTGATCAACAGTTTGATTAAATTTGTATGTATTTTGAGAGCATTCAGACTGGATGTCGTCAAGTGTAATGAACAGAAGATGCTTCTAAAACGATAGTGATACTAGGCCTGAACTGCTATTGACCATCACCTTGTAGAGTCATTTATAACAAGGGAATGTAAAAACATAACCAAGCCAAAGTGGCAGCATTTAACAGGCAGCCTGTACTCCCTTTATGCTGGTCTGAAGGTCTGCGTTAACTTCAGCACAATCGAGACTTGAGCCGCTGTCCATTAATCATCAAGAAATATTCAGCTAAGACACTTCAATTAATATTAATCCTGCATCATTGGTTCTGAAGTGTTCAGAATCTTTACTATAACTCAGTTGCAATGAACTTAAAAGGTTTAAAAACAGTTGTGAAAACTAAATAAAAAAATGCACGCCTGCAGCCCGCATATTGATACATGGCTACCTCTGTACAGTGATATTCTTGTAAGCAATTACAGCGTGCACTAAGTTTGAGTATAATAGCAGACATTACTAGGCTGATGAATAATTGATTACTTCATCTAGTTTTGGGTCCTGTAGTACAGGAATGAACTGATTAAACTGGAGTGAGTTCAGCAGAGGCCATCGAGCTACTTGGGGGTTGGAGCAGAAGGCCTGTGAAGAGAGGCTGAGGGTCCAGGGCTTGCTCAGCCTGGAGGGAAGGCAAGGATGGTGGGGACACCTAACAGCAGAAGATGAAGCCAGGTTCTTGCTGAGGTGCATGGCAGGAAAATGAAAGACTGGTCATAGACCAGGAGGTTTTGGTATGGATAAAAAGAAAAAGGTCAGTAATAGCATAATGAAGCAGCAGAAGAGGATTTTGGAGAAAGCTGTGCAATCAGTCTTAGAGGTTTTCTGGAACTGCAAATACCCTGAGAAACCTGGTCTGCATTCAGCGCTGAAGCTGCTTTGAGTGGGAGGCTGGATAGAGATGCTCCGAAATCCCCTCCAGATGGAATGATTCTGTGGTTTTATTTTTCCTGACAGGATTAGAAGTTGAGGGCTTTTTTTGTGGGTTGTTCTTTTTTTTGGCACTGTCTTGAGGATCTGGATCTTCCAGAGGACTTTTCAGATGGATGCAAAAGGGTTTGGAGCCTAACTGGGCTGTCTTTCAGAGGCAAATGAGTACTGAGGGCTAAGCCCTTGTGAGTCTGTTCTTACCTCCAGCCTCATTTATCTGACAGGCTTTCCTGATCTAGTAAACTCCTTAAAACATACCCAGAGGAGGTACTCTGCCATTTGATGGCAGTGTAGAACATGAAGTCACTAGTGAGGCAATTGCAGTGAAAGTTGTCAAAATATGTAGAAAAATCATACTTTTGGGTAAGTGATAAGGGCAAAATGCATGTAGGCATGAGGAAGATGTGATCAAGTTGCCTTTAACTACACTTTGGACTGACGAGACTTAACTACACTGATAAGATAAAACAAAGACATTACAACTGAAGCAATGGAGGCTTCTTAGCCTGTAGATTACAGTCAAAATTAAATGCCATTTTAACTGTATCCTTGAGGAAAATTACAGTGTAAAATGAAGAGAACTACATGTTCCTCAATGCTATGCAGAGGAGGCACCACAATGAAAAATCTTATCTAACTGTTTGTAAACTAGTGTTTTGTCTTGAATCTACCAGTGGCCAAACTATTCTGATGCCCTTCTGTTGTTTGCTTTGATCACTCTTGTCCTTATTATACTAGTGCTTGATTCAGGTCCAAAGCATCCTTCCTAACCAAGACATTTTTATTAACAGACAACATAATTCTGATACTTTGTTAAGAAAGACTGAATAATGTTCAGCAAAACAGACTGCAGCTTTACACTATCTGGTTTTACATGGCTCTGATTAAAAAACATTTGCAGCAGAGTGTGGCTGGTCAGGGTAGAGAGGAACAGCATCCTGATTCCCCAAAAAGAGTCTATCAGTAATGCTGCATGCTTCCTTTTCAAAACCTCTGCATTTTAACACATGAATTAGTATTTCCTTCTGCTGTCTCCGACTGCATAACCCTGTGCTTAGGACTCTATCCCAATAGGGCTCTTGGACTTTAGAGCTTTCTAGATAAGGTAGTCTTGTGCTGTAAAAATGCTTATTCTGATTTTCTATTTTCACCTCACTTAATTGTTATGCTACACGGAAGGGAGGTTATACAGAAAGTAACTAGAGGAGTTTTATTTTGGATCTATGGAAATAAACGCTTAATTACTCTGAAATAAAGGACTGCAAAGAAACAATGCTGACAATCCTACCTCAGCTGGATCTCAGTAGCTCTGCACTTAGATCTGACCCAGCTATAACAATCATCACAAGCGTGTGGAGAGATTTGCTGTGTGGGTCACTGGTATGATGAGATGTGCACATTCAGGATGGCAGTAAACTTTAAACCAGAATAGTGTGGGGAGCTAGAGAGGAGATCTAATAACTAAAACTACTATTACAGTATAACTTGCCCCAAACACCTCAAACTAGGCAGCTTGTAAGGTGGAAAAAATGCCAACATGTTCCACCCCCCACCAAAAAAAACCCCAACCAGGTATGATGACCATTACAAAAATGCAAGTACTAGAATATCAGCCTGTATTAATGTGATACATGTCACTACTGAGCGTACATCATAAGTGAAATAAAATGCAGAAAAGGGGCGAAGATCCACCTCTAACTTGTTGCCTCATGGCAATTATTAGTAATTGATGCCTCATAATGCATCTTGGACGCCTAAATGGGAAATGATGTTCAGTGGAGCAGCATATGGTGTTCATAGATGCCCAGGATTTTTTGATGGATAGAGCTCAGCAATGCCTGAAATTTACCGAAGGAAACATGCTTCAATATTTAATAGCCTGGGACACTTTTTATCTCGGTAGAACCTTTGTCCTGTCTGCCTTTCTGGGCTCTTTCCACAGATTTTGAGCACTCTTATTCCAGAATAAGTATATCCACATGACGTTGTATATTAGAACAAGTATTTTAGTAAGTTTTCAAGAGGCAAACCTCAGGTGTCTAGCTTGGGGATCAATTTTTCAAGAACAGGCATGTTTCCAACCTTCCTTCTGTGCACACAGTATTCTTGCTGAAGGCTCAGCTTTCATTGTTCTTTGAATCACTGTTTCATCTTGTGTCTCTCTAGCTGAGAATGTTGCTAATTCATGGGTTGTAGTCTTCTTCAGTGGAAGTCTGTAGTTTCTGGATTATTTTAGCTGCCGCACTTCATAGCATCTCTGGTTTGAGAGGATACAAGCAGAAGTGACTGCGTTGACCATCTAGTGTTTTCCAGCTTTGTGTTTATTTTGGACCACTTTGCAGAGCATCTGCAGATGGCTGTGATGGGCTGGGGCAATCCAAATCAACAGCAAACATATCTCAACTCACAAGCACTGACTGAGCTCAAGCAGGGCTCACCACTTACAAAAATAATAGCAATGGGAGTTTCTTGGCATCCTAAAACATACTTTTCACCCAGTTATTACTGTGAACCCTTGAAGTCATGTACTTTTTTGTCAACCTGCCTCTATGGGTTGGCTAGTACAATAGTGAGTCACATAATGTCAAAGGACCTGTCAAATTGTTAGTTAAATACTTCCGGTTTTGATCTACTAAAAGTGTGTATTTTTCTGTTTAAATAATCTCCCTCTCTGTTGATAGGTGTGTGTTAGTGTGTACAGATAGCATTGCTATAACATTTTGTAGGTTTTTGTCTCAGAGTGTTTTATTAGGTCAGGTAAGGTGCCAACTTACATAGTGGTAGCTATTCTTCAGAAGTTTTTTTGCCAGAGGTGCAAGATAATGTAAGTCTTTGAACGCAACAGTGGATGCTGTGGTTGTGGTCTAAAGCCATCCTAGAACTTCATGAATAAAAAGACAAGTTTCTATAGCAAATATTTTGTTGTACTGTTGTTCTACTTTGCAGAAAACACTTTTCAACAGACTGGTAGCAGGGATCAGAACGAACTTTTTCAAGACTAACTCTTCTTAATGAGCTATTAACTAAATTACATACCTAGAATAATTTACAACTTAATAGCATTACACGTATCTAAGGAGCAAGTAAACCTTAGGGGAAAGGACACTAAACCTACTACTACAGAACTTCCAATGCCATTGCTGGTGGTATGATACTGGCATTAGTGTGATGACATTACCTTTGTGTTTGTCTCATATCCTCAAAAGAAAAATGAAGTGGGGTACAACTGCTGCCAAATGTTCTATTATCTTTTTTCACAGTTCTGTGAGTGCCGAGTATGTCATTACAGGAATGACAAGGCTATGAGTATCTTTAAGTGCTGTAGTTTGTTGCACAAAGGACTCAATTCATGGAACTACTAGGCTTTGATATGAGCTATAGAGTTACAGGGAAAATAAATGCACAGTGCAAATGCAAAAAGCTGGGTTTGTACCAATAAGAAATGAGGAATGAAACGTAAACAGACATGTAAAAGTGATCTAGATATTGCTTCTTTCAAAAAGCAAGGAAGACATCTCTGATCGTTGCAGAGCAAAGTGGTGATATGGATAATATATTAATCACAAACAGTAATAAGCAGTAATGTGGCAGGAGGGCTATTTTAAAAGCATTTGCTATGTTGTTATTAAAAGACAATATGTGCAACCCTTCTTCACATTGCTCCTGAATGCTTGCTTGCTACTCGAAGCATAGCTATAACAGATAAAATGGTCTTTATTAATATAGGGTTTTTTTGAGCCTTAAGAAGTTTAAATCCTGATGTCAAATCATGTAAATATATCAGTTAAGCTTTAAGATAGGGCATAGACTCATTAATGAATAGCTGAAGATTTTGACTTGTAAACCTACACTGTTTAAGAATCCCCCTTTATTCCAAATCAGGAGAAAATATTTGTTATGGCTGAATTAAGTTAGATAGAAAAAGAACTTTGATTATTCTCAGTCAAGTAAAACCGAAACAATTTTATGCTGAGTCCTCAAGTAACTGTGGTTTCTAGGTCATGTCACATGTTGGTGTAACAGGGTGTGAAGTGTTTCAGTGTTTTGCCTAAGATACTGCAGTGACCCTATGGCAGAGCCAAAAGAAAAACTCGAGTACTGGTTCCTGATCCAGTGACCTATTCCTGGAAATACTGCTGTTTTAGTGTCGATAAACAAGCATTTATGAAATGTGGAACATGTACAAACTTTTGAGAATATATTTAAAGACAAAAAAGTGGCATTGCTGGGCAGAGCGTCTCCCGTTTCCCTTTTCAGCCCCAGCTCTAAGTCCCTTGGTACTTCTCTGTTTTTGACTGTGATAGCAGTTACCCCACTTCGGATATTTGTGAAAGAGTTTTTCAGACAGAGACACTTCTCTATAGCCAAAGCAATTTACTGCAGAGTGGGAATGCTGACCAAGATGGAAGTCATGTAGTCCCTCAGCAGGCAATCCGTGATGCATACCTTTGAGCCAAAATGAAAGTACTAGTACTGAATTGACTTACCCTGGTGCGTGATCTGAGCTCTGCCATAGATCTGGAGAGCTGCTCCAGTTTTTAAGGTAACAGATCATTTTAGAGGCAGTCAAGCCTAGAATTGTTACTGTTGACTAACAAAGATAATTGTGGGTAACAAACTGAAGTGAGGAAAAGTGTGAAATTAAATTCCCATGTGTAAACACATTTTCGTTACACACGTGTGTATCAACGCACTGAATACTGGAAACATATTTTTTTTTAGCAATATGAGGATCTACTTTAGAGGACTTTAAGAATGGAGAGAAAAGTCTCTATAGTGCTTCTGACAGGGAAAAGAACAATGCACAGAGCATCCGAGATGCTCTGCTTGTCGTGGAGCAGTGCCCTGTTTGGCTGTTTCGTGCGTACTCTGTCTGTGTCCAATGTCAGCTTGAAAAAGACAGATCTGAGCGTACACACATGTATGAGGTTAGATGCCAGCTGCATACCAGACACTTAAGACAAAAAAGAAAACTCCTGACTCAGGCAACACTTTTAGAGCTACTGAGATAACAAAGTGAAATTCCTAAAATGCAGGATGTCCTGCTGCAGGAGCGGCTATTAAGAAGGAGGTGGAAGGAAGCTGGGCAATCCTAAAGAGCACCATTCACACCAACTTATTTTCAAGACCAAATGCAAAAATCAAACATACAAGTAACCTTTTACCAGAGAAACTATTGCAGCTAACAGATTCTACGCCACCTGTTATTTTAAAGGGGATATGGGCCTTTTCAACCATTTTAATCAAGGAGATAAACTGGTTCTTAGACATTTGATAAGTTTTTGTAACAAAAAGGTATGTGATTTATCTCTCCAGGCTAACAGGAAAAAAATAGTAGTTCTCATCCTGTTGTATCTTGATAAGGCTTAATATAGTTGCTAAACATGCAATAACTTTAGCTATACCAAACAGTCTCTAAAGAAGCTTGGGGTCTGCTCCTGCTCCCTTTTTAACTAACTCAGCAGATCCTTCAGATATGCTTTAGGTAAAGTCTTAACTTTCAGGATTTTGTTTTTGCTTATTATGAAGCTGTTTAATTGTTTTGTTTGCATAATCTTCTTGTAGCCATGAAACTTCCTAAAGAGAATTTTATTAACAAAATTTTGTGCTAAATACAAACACTAAATCTAAGTGCCCAGCAGTATTTGCCCTCTGTGTGTGTTTGTGTGTTTATATATATTAAAATGATTTAATATATATAAATTTCAGTATTAATGTGTGCAAGCATATATTTATATATAAAAGCATACATAATTTTTTTTTCTATATTTATACACATAGGATCATAGAATGCTTTGGATTGGAAGGCAACTTTAGAGGTCATCTAGCCCAACCCCCCTCCAGTGAACAGGGACACCACTAAGTAGACCAAGGTGCTCAGAGCCCCGTCCAACCTGGCCTTGAATGTTTCCAGGGATGGGGCCTCCACTACCTCTCTGGGCAACCTGTTCCAGTGTTTCACCACCCTCATGGTAAAAGATTTATTCCTTACATCCAGTCTAAATCTACCCTACCTTAGTTTAAAGCTATTACTGCTACGTACATATGTATATAGAGTGTACAAACACTATAGTCACTTATTCTTGTTAGTGATCTTCTGGGAGAAAACAGGTTTGGAAATGATTAAAGGATCCATCCAGCAAAACTTAACTGCTTCATTTAGCTGGGTGGAGATTTTTGCAAGAAATGGCACAGGAGAACACGTGTACTTCACAACAGAAAACAATGTCAGAAAACTGCAGTTTGATGTGAAACACAGAACTAGTTTATCTTAATTAAGATGCATAGAAAAACATGGCAGAATATTTATTTGTCTTTTTTAATTCTAATTAATACTAATATATTTGAAGTGTTCTCCCCCATTATGTTTCTAATTATGCTGGAGAAATGTACAACGTAGATTTTTCCTGTCAGATGAAGTGTAATACTATGGAAAAATATCAAGCTAAAAAATAAATCCTGGAACATTCTCGCTGGCATCCATGCAATGTAGTTCTCAAATATCAAATGGATGTACATGACAATTAGCCCAGGCTTTGCCTTAGAGAAGCACTGAACAGGATGCCAAAGTTCCTATCCTATGATGCAATAAAATTTATTTTATTAGCAAAGCTTCAGTTTTCACTTAAAAACAACCAAAACCTGCACTATGTACTTTATTCTGTTTGTGATGTGACTCAATACTCCTTCATGGAGCAACTGGTGCAACTCTTCACAGACATTCCTTACAAAAGAACAGTTATCAAAAGACAACTGGAAATTCAAACACTTTGAGTGTAGTTAAGATTGATTTATACTAGCAAGAAAATATTTCAAACTGTCCTGCTGCTGGTTACGTTTTTTCCTATTTATTCTACGCACATGGAAAACTAATATAATCTGTGGAACATCAATCATCCCATTTGCCCCCTTTCTTCTGTGAATGCTACTTTTCTTTTTAGATTTTCTGTGCAACTGCACTTTGAGCAGATAATAGTGTTTAATGCATTTACTCATTAAACCAAAAGTAGGAATAGTTTTGTTGTTGTATTTTCTCAACATATGGAAATTTCTATCGCATTTTGAAAAATAGTAATGGACATGTGTGGCACACAGAGAGGTATGTTCTTTCAATAAATAAATATTTCAGAGGATTAGGAGACTTGCCCTAATCAGGTTAAATGTCAAATCGCTGCCCATTAGGGGCAAAATGAGGTATGGACACTCTTAAACTGGACTGCCTCTATCAGTCTAAGACATTATTAAGGATTAATTAGACCTGGAACAAGAGAGACCAGAGCTGATGGCATAACTTAGGTTCTGCTAAGGTTCTATTTTGCTGGTACTATAAAATGGTTTGTTAATGATCACAAAATTTCCAAGTGATTCTCATTTCAGAAACGTGCAATGATGGTATATTTGTACTACAAAAACAATTACACATGCTTGTTTTTCCAGTTTGTTTTGAGATCACTGGAGATGAGAATTTAACCTTATTTAAACTCTGATAGCTCTTCAAAATGTGTTTACATACTATCTATGTGAGCATGCCATGTCTCTTATTTTAATGCATCCCTTTCACAACAGCTAAAATACTTCACATCTATTCAAGTGGAAATTTTACTGTTCAAATTCACTAAAAGACATGGCTTTTCATCACTTAAATGTCACCTATTTAGAAATGGCACCAGTTTGGGGTAATACCTATCTAACAGGGAAGTCTAGCTTGAGGGAATCCTTTTTCCTGTGGCTACTTTAGTCATGTAGTGTTATGGTTTCTAATAAGAAAAGCTACCTTTGTCAACTTCTCTTTACTGAATGATACAGCAAATAAAATCTAAGCCTGTGCTGAACCTTAGAAGTCATGATATGGCCTAAGCACGAGGAGCCTACATTTTAAATTTAAAACAATTAAAATCAATCAAAGCATCATGCCATTGTAATGGCTTGGCACTATTGTTTTGGCATGACTTCAGTTTGAGTTAGTGTTTTGTTTGCATTATGGTCTTTGTTCAGGTAAAAGATTAAGTTTCTCTGACACCTCATGCAGTAGGGTTTTCCAGTCTTCCATGGAAGAGCTGAATGCCTCCACTGATGAGCAACAGTACAGCTATAGGTAATGGTAGCACAGGGACTACCAGACAGTGGTACATGATGATAAAAGCTTCCCCGAACATGCTGTGTATCCTGTTTGAGCACTGAAGGAGAAAAAGATTTTCCTTTCAAGCCAAGCTAGCTATTTTTCCTGTAGGAGCAGTGTGTTGCCACAGGACTATGAATTTCTTTACTTCTATTCCAGATCAGATTATTTTCCTCTGTAATGAGGCCAGTGTCAAGGGACAGTGCTCATGGATAGACTGATGCATCATTGCTTGATTGGGTGTGTATTCTACCTCCTGCATTTTTCAAATGCCAGACTGCCAGACAGACCAGCATGCTTTTCTTCACTGTTGCTGCGTTTTTTGGAAAATAAGTAGCTGATACAGGAACTCTCGACCTTCATTGAACCAGACTTCAGTCAGGACCAGTACCCCTCTCTCATGCTGTGGCCAACACCAGCTGCTCCCTAAAGGAGTGCAGGAAACTCTGCCCTGGTCAGTTATGGATTTCTGCTCCTTAAGGTCTTTCCCGAGGGCCATCAGGGATTTGCATATGCTGCTCGCCAAGCGGGTGTCTCCTACTGTGTGTCATGCTAGAATAATTTGCAGTCTGACAGTGTGCTAGAAAGAAAAAGATATATTGGTTTTACATAAGTAGCGTATGTCAGAAGTTGTTACCGAGGAAGTATTTTACTGCCCAAGAGCAGCTAAGCATTATGGAGAATCCTTACTAGAGCTCTACCAAAGATTTTCTCAACTGAATATGAAAGCTGGAAGCATCATCAGGATTATAATGATTTCCTCCAGCCATGCAATGCTGTTGTGTTGTGGTTTTTTTTTTTTTTTTTTTTGGGGGGGGGGGGAGGGCAGGAAGTGGGAAGAGGAATGAAAACACATGGTAAAACAGTGCTTAGGCTTGCTGGGTGTAGGTGTTTCTTGCTTGTAGCTGTTCCAGCTGGTTTCTGTGAGTGCTTTCACATAATGCTGCCTGACAAAAGCACTTACAGGCGGGCAAGTCCCAGATAATTTCAATATTGAACTGTTGCCAGCTCTTTTCTATGTTTGTTTGGACCAGTTAGTAAATCTATTTATTGCTCTCATTGTTTCAGTGCAAGAGTTTTGGTAGAACTTCCCTTTTTGCTACCTCAGCTTCACATCTGGGTGGCTGGATTCAGCAGCCCAGCTGTGCAGCATGCAGGCAGGACAAAGGCATTTTACACATTGACCAACAATGCAAAAGCAATAATAACAGCGAGTGAAAGAATGAACTCAAGGAAGAACTTTTTCGTGGAAACAGGAGCTCAAATGTGATAATAGTAAAGAAACATGTCACAGCTTTTCTATCTTTCTCTGTTGGAAGCTAAACTGGGATGTACCTCCGTGGGGAGCCTTACTGCAGGTTTGGTTTGGCTTACTTGGCAGTCACGTGGCATTTCAGACTGTCGTAGGAGATGCAAAGTCCTTCTGACTCTGCAAGCATCAGAAGATTTCTGCTGTTTTATCTGTATTGGAGAAGCCCTTTGTCAAGTAAAGCAATTCAAGTTACAGGCTTGAGAGGAATCTAATCATCTAATAAGAGCTTGTATGTCCTTCCTGTCAAGCAGCTCTGGGATACTTTTAGGATTTTCTTTCCCAAGATAAACCAATACACCCATTTTATAACATTTTGTGTATTCTGGTGCATATGCAATGGAGAGAGAATTTTTAAAGTGAAATCACTAAGTTTTGGTGCTAAGTTTACTAAGTACTTGTTTTCATTCTGACTTCTCATAATTACTGTTACTCGATCCTGTTACTGGATACTTGATTTTGTTTTACAGTTTTTGTATATGCTGTTGTAGATGCTTATGCTGCCACCTGCA
The DNA here is from genome assembly GCF_030867145.1 of Opisthocomus hoazin. Lineage (NCBI taxonomy): Eukaryota > Metazoa > Chordata > Aves > Opisthocomiformes > Opisthocomidae > Opisthocomus > Opisthocomus hoazin. The sequence continues at coordinate 25,792,731 of NC_134419.1, forward strand.
TACAATAGTCAGCTTGTGCAACCTCAGGGATGAACTCTGCTGATGGCATAAGCAGCAGTCTGTAAATCAGGACGGATGTTGAAGCATAATCTCATATGCCTTGATATAAGTAGACCTGACATGGATATTAAGGAATATATAAAGCGTGGGCTGCTAGACCAAACTTTAGTGGGAAATCATCCCTGCTTGGAAGAGTTCATGGGTTAGAAAGTCAGGCCAAGGGAGAGGTGGGAAATGGAGGCAATGCTCCCAGTTTGTAATGCATCAGAAGAGCAGTACAGGCTTCTGGACACCAGTCCAGTGCCATTTAGGGTCTCTTCTCCTTACTGCTGACTTAGGTGCTGGCCTAGACCCTTGTGCTTTACTGTCACCTGGCAGGAAGAAGGGGATGTTTTTCTTTAGGACAGGGAAATGTGCCTCATTTGGAGAACAAGAAGTCTCCAGCAGGTCAGGAAGCATATTAAAGCTTCAGTGTGGTGTGTACCAGAAGCAGAAGAGAGTCCATGTTTCATGAAAGACCACTGCTAGTCCCATATGAATGATTGCTAGATCACAATCCAGAGAACACCATAATGTTACTAGAAGCTATTCAGTGCAGCACAGTACATGGCCATAGATTTCATATGATGGTTATAACAGTTTTCTCCTCAGCAATTACACACTGTATGACTCTGAAAATGACAGTGAGCTCATCTAAGATGTCTTTATTATAAAATATTAGAAAAAGAAAGGAAAATTGGAATGAGAAAACCAAGGAGAACTATTTGGATTTAGCATTCTCCTGGAGTATCAGGGAACCATATGTGAGGGCATACCATGAACTCCTGTGGGGGACAATGACGGGGAGAAGTGAGAATTGTATTCCCAATGGCCACAGCCACATGCACAATGAGAGAAACCAGCACTTCTTCCTGTGGTCTGTGCAAAGAGGACCAGAATACAGCAGCAAAGTCTGAGCCATTCCAGTCTGCCCAGGTACCTGGAGACTCTTCCTTCCTAAACTCTGTGTGCAGAGGCATTTCAATAACCGGCATGATCATGCGATGGAGCCTCACTTTTCTGTCTTTCACCCTGTCCCCTTTTCTTCAGGTCTCTTCCAGCATTCAACAGGTATGGGTCCCAGCTGCTCCAGGACCAGGACTGTCCCTCTGAGGTAAAATCAGTAGCTCCAGCAGCATCTGGCAGGGCTCAGGTTCCTGCTCTTTCCTAACCTCACCTATTAATGGAGATCTCTTCTTCAGAATACATTTCACTTTTTTCTTCCTTTTCTTAGTAAATCCTTTGCTCTAAATGTTTCATTGATTCAATGCATCAGAGGAAAACTTGAATCGAATTTGACTTAGGAAACAAGTGAAATCAGTCTAGATTTTTTTTATTTGAATATATATAAATATTTTAATATTACATTTACTTACATGAGCAAAATTGTATTTGTGGTGTGCTGAGAGTTGGAGTGGTTGCATTAAATAATATTCTCACACAAGCTGATGACTGAGTGGTATCTGAGGATAGGTAGTATATTACAACGTCATGTAAAATACTGACGTTAAATGTTGATGCAGTTCTATTGTAAATACCGTTGAGGAAATGAAAGAAGCTGAAATCTGCCTTTAATGGAAATGAACTAACTGGGAGTATCTTCTCTGGCAGTTTTCCTGTTTTACTCTAAAGCCTAATTCGGTTCTGTAAGAACAAACTCAACACAAAGATACTGCAGTAGGAAGCCGCACACAATGACTTCTACTTAAGTTCTTCTATCCCTTAAACTTTTACCAGGGGTGATTTGGCCAGGACTCATAGTGTAGTTAAACTTCCTTCTTCAGTATTGCACACAATCTCCCTCCCCCCTCCTTTTCCCTTTTAAACACGTGTTTTTTCTTTCCCTCTCAGACTAGCAGATGGTCTCTAGTTATATGCAGGAGCTTCTATTCCCTGGGTTGCTATGCAACAAAATGCATCCTATCTGCATCCTTTCTGCGCCGTATCCCGTTTCCGTTCAACAACTCAAAATAACCAGCTTAGTGCTTCAACATGCTGCTTCCTCTTTTCTGCAGAGTTGAATATCTATCAAGTATCTTCCTGGGCTTCCTATCTCTTCCTGCTACAGCCTTGAAAAAAATGTGTTTGCCCTGAATTGATTTTCCTCATCACTTCCTATTTACATCAGTCCACTTAGTGCTAAGGCAGGCAAAACATACATAAATGAGTCATGCAGCTGCTAGTCCACAAAAATAAATAGTGTCAGCCAATTGTGTGATGTTTGAAAGCAAGATTCTTCATTGTTGTCAGGTGTGGGGTTCCTGTTTGTCTTTTTATCGTGGCTTTGTTTCCCTACTGATACCAGAAAGTTGAAAACAAACTTTTCTTTTCGTGTCTTTTTTTTTTGTTCGTTTGGTTTTTTTTTGTTACTGGACTTATGATAAAGAAAATATGAATCTTCTGCACAGCAAAGGAGAAGATGATGAGACTGAAACAGCAGCATGATTTGGGCTGGCTGAGGAGACAAATGTTTTGGTGGGGTTCGTTTTGTTTTACTAGATATTTACCACTATGGTTGAACTGCAAGTGTTATGAAGTACTTGTTAAAATGTGTTCACTACTGTTAATGCTAAGTTTTGCATGTTCTAAACTGTCTGTGCTACTATTTAATGCTCATCAGGCTAAGTACAGTAACTTTTTTTTTAGATGAGATTAATTCCCATTTTGATCATAGGTTGGCTTTCACCATAGCAGGGAATGTCAGCTCTGGAGAACCCCTTGTTGCTTACCCTACAGACAATTTAGTAAGCTAAAGGACACAGAGATATATTTTGCCTAACTTGAGCAGTCTAAAGTTAGGCATGTGGTCTGTCCTCGGCAGCTACACTTCCCCTCTAGTCAATGCAGAAAGAAAGGTACCTTCAGTAAACAAATTATAGTAATTCAGTCATTTACTAAACTAGGTGGGATGAACCATTGAGACACAGGATTTGTGTGTCTCTAGTGACTATTGAAAGAGTTTGGCTCAAAGCTTGGGTGAAATGTGTGATTCTTAAATTACTGAAGTGAATCTGGATGTTAGCAGTCTGTTTTCATATAATTCCAAACTATTTCTGCTTCTCCAAATTAGTTTCCATTTGTTGGTATCCCATGCCACCGTTTCCAGGTACAAATAATCCAATCAATGTTTTGGAGAAGAAATGAAAAAGGAGTAATAAAACTACAAATATGAGAGTGACTATTCAGTTAGTCTGGCTTTTCAGAATGATTCATCAGAGATCATGTATATAACTAAATATATATCTTCTTTTTGTAGCCTAGCTTCAGCTGGTGTAATGTAACATTCAGTCTTACATTTTTGGAGTAGTAGTACACCTAAAACCCCCTTTTTTCTAATGGAAATGCCCATGTTCAGATAATGGCTAGGTTAAGACTAGCTGAGTTTCAGTGACTGAATCTTTCTAGCTTGCAGTTAAAATAAAGCTTTTGATGAGAGATTACTCAAGGCAGATTTTGATGATCCTTACCCAGGCACTGTTTTAAACTATGTAGAACAACTTTCTGTGTGTTGCCTGAAAGCAGAGTTTCAACCACCATTACCTTTCTGCAGGAATCTGACAAGTAAATATCATTAGTTTTCCACGGATCAGGTGGACTTTGGAAGTCTATGCTTCCTGCATGCTTACTGTCTTCATTTTATTTAGTTTTCCTACAGCCATTAGTATTACGGTTTTGGCTCTCTGGCATGACTGTCCTCTCCCTTGTAGCAGCACTGCCAGAGCTGGAGGTGCAGCTCAAGGTCTGTGCTATGAGGCTGCTGGGCTCTTGCTCTCTTGCTGTGAGTGCCTCCCTCAGCCGTCTCCCAGGTGTCTGGCTGTGCTTCTGGTCTTTTACCTTCCCTCCCACAGCCCACAGTGGGCTTTAGAAGCATCAAGCTGGTGCGAGAAAGCAGCTTTCGAGGGCTGGCTCTGCCCTGCCTCTCTCCTTCAGCATGACCACCTCCTTGGCTGGGACCAGGAGCATGAAGCAGAGCAACTGAATTAAATGCATTTCAGCTGAAGCAATGCAGCAGTTTGCAGTATAGCATTTATGGGGCTGGGGTTCCTCTGCTCTCTCTTCCCTGCACCGCAGACCGCAGTAAAACCTGGACACTACCAGAGGACGTCTTAAGGAGCAGATTTGCCTCAGGAAGCTCAAACCACCACTGCCACTTCTTTTCTCTTTGTAGTGGTAGTCTGTGCACAGGCTTGGCTCTGCCAGATCCCAGTCTCAGGGTTTGTCCTTTTCCTCCACCTCCCTGATGTGCTGCAGAGGTGAGGAGTCATGCATTTGCTGCTCCCCTCACTCTGCACCAATGTCTCGGTGGCAGACACTCCCACCGTGCTCTCAGAAGCAATGCTTCAGCTAATTCTGGGCACCAGGTTATAGTTCTGCTTATTCTGAGAGAAATCTCCACAATATTGTGAACTAAATTGATTCACCTTGCTACAGAAATACTGGTAAATAATAACAATATCTTTATTTATAAAGTGCCAGTTTCAAATAGACATTAATAATTCAATAAAATTAATGCACAGAGGAATTTTTTCCACATTGGATCTTTAGAAAACCTTTACATTAACACAGAAAGAATGGCTGCAGTAGTTCAGCAAGGTGTGGGAGTTGCTGGATGTTATCTTAAGGGCTGTGTGGGAAAAGGCAGCCTGGATGTTCATCATACTTTCCTCTAGCTTTAATGTCCCAGAAACTGTGCATTAAAATATAAGCAGTGAAGATGAGGATGGTTATAAAGAGGCTGGCAGGGATCATCCTTTTAGGTAATGTGAGTCATTTTCTAATATCATGAGAAAGGAGGGGAGTTAAATTCAGGAGGAGTGAGCGAGTTCTACCCAGCAGGAGCTTTCACAGCAGAGAGTAAGATTGGTTTTGCCCTGAGAGATGACGGAGGGATCGCTCTGGACAGATGATGTCTCTTGACAAGACAGGATGCAAACTGGAAGTTGTATTATAGCCCAGACAATTTAAGAAGGAGGGAAAAAAAAGGCAGTGCTAACCTATACTTTATTCCTTCATTCCAGTTATTCCCCCCCACAGCCAAACATCTCTGATGTCCCAGGATCTGTGCATACGGGTCATTTGAAAGCTTAGGCCCCACAGTCAATAGCTGTCAAACACTGAGCAGTGGCAGATGTGTTATGATTGGTATTGATTATTTTATACGTGTATTGTAATGTATACCCCTGTTTAAAGGTCAGATTAAGATTTATGGTATCAAGACCTGCTTTTACAAACAGGGGCTACATATAAATTGCAGTACAATTGATTCTTTTTGTAGATCTTGGTGTGTTGCCTGCTGTATTTCCTTTTAATAAAGCAAATGTGTGTCATCATTGCCTCAGAATGATAGGAAACGCTAGTTGTGGCCGAGTTATTTCACAGTAAAGTTTTTATTGTGAAAAAGATACTTCCTCTTAAATGAGCTCAATGCTTATTGCTTCCAAATCTAGAAAAAATGTATTTAGAATAATGTATATGAAAAATATATTGTCATGATAATTAGAAGGTGCAGAGAATATATACGTATATGGGATTATGACTCGGTAAACTGTTTTTAAAAAGGGACCTCTCTGCTCTGTTGACATCTGTCTTGGAGACATGCAACCTAGAAAGAGAGGGGGAAAACCCAACACAGACTAGCACACTTTCAGGTCTCTTAAAGCAATGGAAGTCCAGGTTTCAAGGTGTTAAAATGTTTGCTTGACATCTTGCCTAGAAACTTCCTGATGCAATTTGTTTCCATCTGAACTTCCAAAAATTCTTGAATGATGGTGTGGGGTTTTTTTTTAATTCTAAAAAGAGACATTTACACTATCTTTAAAAATAAATTCTGTCATTCACGGAATGGGTAAGTTCTTTCCTAGTTCTGCCGAATAGCAATATGGAATTTATAATTCATGAATTCTCATCATTTTCTTTTACAAATAACTTTAGAAATGTCACTAAGTTTACCAGAATAAACTTGAAGTGAACATTTCTAAGGGAACTATTTTCTCTTGACTTGTTTGGAGACTAGATGATACAGGACAGGTCTCTTCTGTGATGTGGGTCTGCAGGTCTAATGTATGATGGTGAAGTCAGAGGAACAGATAAATTCATAGTTTTTATCACAAAAAGCAAAACAGAAAGATTAGGAAAAATCACCACTGGGATAAATCTTTGTACTGCCTTTGTTTCAACATCCAAGATCAAACAGGTACTCCTGGAAGAAATTCCCTGCGCTATGTGTGTGGGTTTTTTTTAAAAAAGAAAAAAAATAATTACACGACTAATCTCTGGGAATTGGAGAGGCCAGTCAGTGGGAGGTCAGAGTGGAAAGCAGAAGTACAAAGCTGCAACTTGCCTAACAAGAGATGAAATGATGTCCATGCATTGCTCTAATAAGCAATTTGCATTAATCACTTTCTGGTAGACTCACTAGTGTGTGTCCATGGAGGGATGTTCTTTCCTAAGCATCGATTGCCATTTCACGTACGAGTTACTTTCAACGTATTTTCTGACCGCATTCAGTGCATACATAGAAAGGTTTGCAAGAGGAATATTGTACAACCAAATTTTAATAAAAATGTCAATTACATTGAAATGTTTGAACACCAAGTCTATCTTTATTACGGACATAGTAATAGAAAAGAGGCAAGCACAGTAATTAGCGAAGCAATCGATTCCAGTGTTATGCAGATCTTCTTAACAGAAAAAGAAACCGTTCTGTTCACATACCATGGATCTTTTTGCTTGAGAAATAAGGTTTTTTGCTTCCTTGATTTTTTGTGTGGCCTAGTCATTAGGATCATTTTAATAAAGTCTGTCTGTGAATTCATACTGGCTTTACAATATGACTACATGAAAACCAATAATATATCAATATGCAACACTTCTTATATGTAAACAAGTTGTGAGCAACATTGGTAGAGATAGGCCAAGTTCTAACTTGCTATATTGGAATCTGTATGTGAAATTCATGATGAGAATGAGCCCCATTACAAAAAGGAAAACAAATTTAAAAATCGCCTTCTCATGCGTGCCTACAGAGAAGGGAGCATGATGTTGCAGCTGTAGCACTTTCAGATGCAAGCACTGTGTTATGGCAAGTGCCCTTACAGGCTGCAGCTCCTAACCTGCTCCTGGTGGTAGTGGAGTGGTCTCCTTCATCCCTTGCAGGTTACTTTCATATCTTCAAGACTGGGAATTAAACTGGCAGTAGGACAGCTGTGTGGGCATGTGGGGTTGAGCTAATCAGCATGGTGCAAGGGTCCAGGCAAGGCCACCATGGCCTTCTGACAGCTGTATGGCAGCTTCAAAGTCTACAGGGGTAACAGGTACACAGTATGTTCTTTAGTATGATGTCTTTACAGTATCATCTATGTCCTTTAAGAAAATTGGTATGATATTCTATCATAATAGTTTGATCATCTTAAAAGTGGTTTATCCCATTGCTGGAGAATTTTTTTTAAAGCAGATTCAGTAGTTAAACTAAACAATTGGAGAAGCAGTTTAGTTATGTAAGTATATTACCTCTGAGCCCAGAGCGGTCCTTCTCAGTATGACAAGTTTAAAAATATTTCTAATCTAAACTCTGTAGAAGGTGCTCACAAGGGACAAATACTTAATATTGACATAGCCTTAAATATATTGAAAAGACATAAATCAGAATAATGATATTCATAAATCTGTTAATATTAATGGGGAAACCTTTTGGGAAATGTAGTGTAAAATCAAAGAAAAAGATGAACTTGAGATGTAAGCAATGATTCTAGTTAAATGAATAAAAAATTGGATATTTTGTTCCTTCTCAAGTCAGGAAAAGACATGACATCCTTTTGAAATCATGCTTATGTCTTTAATACTGTCATAAACAGAAAGAACACAAAAAATGTCAGAGAAAAAAATCTAAAGGTATGTCTAAAACTCGCTAATAAATTAAAACCCTGGAACAATTTGTTTTTCGCATCATGGAATGAGGAAAGCACCATGAAACCTTTCCTTCAAAAAATCTCTCTGAATCAATAGACTAATTCTACACTGAATTTCAAGGCTATAAAACTTTATTAGCAAGAAGATGATGTATATTGTTATTCATTTGTTCACACTGCAATGGTTAAGGTTCTGTCAGCATTTCCATTAAAAACTCCTATAATCTAACAGGAAATTCAAATACATAAAGATGCATTCAAGCTGCATTTGACAAAAGGGTTTCCTTAACCATATGCTCAAAATTAATTCTGTTTAGATGTTTTCTAGCTTGAAAGGAAGTGAATTGTCATGACCTTGGAGGTACATACCATCTCATACCCACTGCAAAGCATCATCAGTGTCAGCAACTGCAAAACTAGTGCTCTTTATCGCTCTCTTTCCTGGCTTGACCCACTCTGCCCGTCTACCACCACAATATGAAAGTCCATAATGTCTGTCCTTCTTCCAGTTATGGTGCTATCTTTGACTTCTCTGCGTTGTTTACCTTTGCTGGGCTGTTGTGATTCTGCCCTGAAAATCTTCCATGGAGCTTTGGGACTGTCTGTGGCATGGCAGCCGATTCTATACGCAAAGGCCTTATGCTGGCTGGAAGCATTGTAGCTTCTGAAGAAGACTTCCAGAGCAGCTGCAACGTGTATGTTGGATGAGGACCTAGTTCTGCCCCAGGCCAGGGAGCTGAGGGTGATGCACAGACCACTGGGCTTAACGCCCAGAAGGGTGCTGGGCTGGCCCAACCTGACTTCCCTGTTGTACAGGCCCTGGGGCTGAGCCCCATCCTAAACCCTACGCTAAACTCAGCAACTGGCGTGATGTGGAGAGACAGCGGTGTGTTTGAAAATGCTTCACAGTCTCCTGCTCGAGTAGTTTGCTCCCATGATTAATCACATCCTCTGCAAAAAGCTGAATTTTGTGTCTTAACACTGTTGATAAACACTTTTTGATGTGGCAAGAAACATTTTATTGCTAATGATTTAAACAGGTGCTTGTTGCACTTGTGTCTAAGGGCAGGATGTAACTCAAGAGTATTCAGAAAGACTTTAGTAACAAAGACGACTTTGGCTGTTGGAACTCACACACATTCATCCTTTAAGCATATTTGTTCAGTGTAGGGGCATCATACCTCTAGGATATCAGGCAAACCAAACTTCTGCACTTAACACTGATAAACTATGCTTGTCAGAGTGAGAAACAAGATAGTTCAGAAGCTTTTACGTTTCCTAACTATACCATAAAATCTTCAGTAGATGTCTCAAATCTGTTTGATCAAGATTTGTAGAAATTCATGGGGTTTTCTGAGCAGTCATAAAGTTGAAAGTGTTTGAAAAAATTCTCAGGTTCTCCACTTCTTTGTTGAATTGGCTGCTGTATAACAGTGAAAGTCAGATGATAAAATATTATTTACCATTCCTTTAAAGTGCCCTCAAAGATGGCCCCCTCATTCATGTGTAGCTGACTAGTGTACATCAACAGTGTTTTCAAATCTCGGATCAATATCTTGGATGTTTTCAGAGAAATTAATTAGTCTCACTGAGGGGTTACTTTCCTAGGTTGGAAAGAACCCCCTTTTCTCCAGTTGGTATTGAGTACATAGTCAACTGGATAGACACAATGTTTACCCTCCTAAGAGGTCAGTTTAAGTGCTCCAGGCAATACAGTAAATGTAAGAACACGCTTTTCTGCTGTTTCATTTGTAAGCATTGACCACACACATGCTTTTGGTTGAGTAAAATTGTTTCATGCTATTGCTCCACTACATGTTTATACTAAGACTTGCACTTGATTCTAATATGATTCTTAAATTAGTCATTTTCTGTTTCGGGATGGTCACTTTCCTAGCAGCAGTGTATAAAAAAAAACCTCTATTGATTTCATTGGAAGCAGATGGACTTTATAGGGGAAGCTCTGTGATCAAATGAGATTTCAGAACTACAGAAGTTATAAAATCTTACAATGTGCATTATGAAAAATTTTTTGACTATAAAACATGAACTCACTAACACGAATTACATGCATTTTCCACACCACCACTTATGTATTTATGGTATTTTGCAGTGTAGGAGTGATGTAATATTTTTTAAGGAGTCAGAAGCTGCATTTCCCTTTTATATGCAAGATGTTTCTTCAGGACTGTCCTGCATCCCCTGTGTAACTTAGACATACTTTTTTAAAACTACAGGAAAAGTACATTTCTAAGCAGTTTATGCTTACATGGTGCAGAATTTTGTCAGAAATTGATGACTTCATTAGTAGATTTTGGACTAGAGTTGCAGTGCCCCTCTTCCAGAATTGTAGACCTTCTCCTATCCCCAATTCCTGAGAAACGAGTTTGAAAACTGGAAAATTTCTTTTTCATATTTAATAGTGAAAGTTTTTTGGTTTATTTCCTTTTCTATTTTCCCTCACCAAAGATTTTCCTAAAAAACCCACCACCACCACAAAAAACAAATCCAAACCATACAAACAAAAACACCCCCTCCAAAAAACCCCCAAAACCATAGTAAGCTTAAGTGACCTGAAAATGAAAGGATGTATGTTGAGCTGCCTGCACCGTCTTTTAACCATCAGTCTTAAAGTCTACTACTTGTAACCTTTGTATGTCATCAGGAAATTAACGACAGTGGTCAAATTCTCCCCTTATCTAAAATGTCTCAGCTCAGCTGAGTTTACTTCCCAAGAGATAATGTGAACTGTAGGACCACTAAACCATATCTCTGTTTCAGTGAATGTTTCAAAGTCTTGTATGTTTCAGGAGACGGTGAAATTTTACTTTAGCTTACCATTTTGAATATACTCTGAGTAGAGGGGAGATGTCGATTGAGGGCTCCTTGAGCAGCAGAGGAATTCAAACCCACTCTGTTTTCTGTGGAGAATTGCCCCCACCTCTGGGGTCCTCCTGGCCAGGCAGGGACTGCTGCCTTTTCAGTTTTACTGTTTTAGACAATGAAACTATTTGTAACTTTGGAAAAAATTGAGTAGGTTTTTACTGAAAACCACAACTGATGCATGCATTATTTGGTCAAATCATTCCCTCAACTCTGTGTGAATAACTATGGATTTTAGTAAATTCTCTTTAAAGAGTTTATCAGATCATTTTATTGTGCATAGAATGAAGTTAGAAAACCAGAAAGTGTTCTGCAGTCAGCTTCCTGCCAGTCTGTTAAAAGTGGGAAGCCCTGTTGGGTTTTCCTTCCTATGACAGCTTGCCCATAACTCTTTAATCAGTTTTCCATAGCTGAAAAGTGTTGTTGGCTTTGTTTATTACTCAGAACTATGAGTCTGTGTTCTCTTCTTGATATCCCCAACATGAATCATGGTTTATAAACATCCTGTTGGTATTGATGGAATAACTGGGGACCTAATAAGACTTTGATCTTTTCAAGCAACTTGCATGTACTAAGGCACAATGTTGGTAGTGTCTTCAAAGTCCTAACCTTAAAAAAAGAAACCCACACAGAAAAACACCTATGGGTGTAGGATGTACGCTGAAACATTATTTCACATGCAATGTTTCTGAGAACAACTCTTTAAAAAACCCTGATGTATTTTGAAGTTCCAGAACAAAACTCCAAAATAAGTTAAACAAAATTTCCCTGATCCAAGGAATATAACAACTGATTGGATTTTTTTTCTATTTTACAATAACATGTTCTAGAATTTCTTCTAAAATTTATGAGAAGGCTGGGCTATTCTGAAATCCAATTTTTTTTCCTTTTCTTGTTTTTCTTCTGCTAATTTAAAAAAAAAAAATCCTGTAGACACAACGGCTGATATCTGTTATAGAGACAATTATAGACATGTAGCTATCATTTAGCAAAACCCCATTTCTTCTTGTGTTAAGGGACGGCAAACATTGCTTCGTGTAAAACCCCAGACTTTTAGAATGGTGTAATTTATGATGCAAGTATTCTGAAAATAGACTATTCATGAAGCAGTCAACAGTTATGAAAAGGCTTTTAAAAACGTCTTTTACAAGAGAATTTTTTTGCAAACTAGATAGTCCTTTAAAGATGACCCTGTGGAGTACAATAGATAGGACAAACAGTGAGAGACAAGTTTCAGGTTGCTTTTGAATAACATCTAAAGCTTCGTGGTGGCCCATTTGATGTGATCCCAAGGGGACTGACCACCTGTGTTGCTTTGTGCAGTGACGATTTGTTAATCAGGAAACAAGAAATACAATATGGCCTCAAGTAAACCTTTAAGTAATCTTAGATGACATTTAGACTTTTTTCATGATATTTGTTATTCTTTACACAAAATAAATTATATCATCAATGTCATTAACTGCTTAATGCTGTATTTTTGCACCCAGACTTCCAAGAAGATAATTTTTTCTTTTTTTCTCCTTATATTTTCTAGATTAAACTGCATAAACTAGGTTAGATTTTCAAAAAGAAAAATCAGTATATATGACTAGTTCTTTCTTACAGTTTTACAGACGTGAAGTTCACTCAGGGTATTTTTACTTGACAAGTCATTACTAATTATTGAATATATTTCTTAAGTGGCCACTACTATAGTACAATCTCCTGTGCCTTGCTTTTTTTCCCTAAGAATAAACAAATGAACAAACCATTATTATTTTACAGTCATGTAGCAAGACAAAGTGGTCAGCTGTTTTTATAGGATAATAAATGCTGATGTCCACACTCTTTGTTGTTTCTATGGATTTCAATACTGATCAATGAGGCAATGAAATGTATTTTTCAGTTTTTATATTGGTTGTAAATAAACCATGCTGCAGTCATATGAAGTGGCAGTAAATACACCCTTCTTTGTAAATTCCCGAACATTAAAAATTATATCCATCTCTTCAACTGGGAAGTTAATGTCTGGAAGATATATTGAAGGTTGAATTTGAGTAATGAATTCCTGGACTGGTAGGCATCCTAGTATTTAAGATACTTGCCAGTCACTTTTTCAGAGAGGGATTTCAAAAGGAATAATGAGGGATTACTCTAGGTGAACCTACAGAAATGTAAGAACACTGTCTTCTAGATCGAGCAATGTTATTTCTCTGCAGAGAGCTCCAAACAATCACTAATGTTAGGTTTTCTTCAACAATGACATTTTTGATTCATTGTCATATTTTTTCTAAAACATATATCTGAAGGAAATTTAACTTTAAAATGGCTTATAGGTCCTCCTCATTCCTCAAGACCTGACCTCACCTCTATCTTTTAGGATGTAGCTCACTAAGTGATATGATCAAGACCTCCGTTCTGCGACATGTTGAACATCTGCTGAAAGACAAGCGTCCTAGAAATTCCTCCAACTTCAGTCATCACCACAGGGAGTGGAAGAAGCTGAGAAGCTCAGGCTGCTGCTGTCCTGGCTGGTTAGCCCCACATCTCCCTGTTCATGTCCAGAGCCCTTCTAGCTGGCACCTAGGAGCTCACACCCTGGTTTTCTTCGAACCATACCCTAGATCATAGGCTGAGCATTCAGAAACACAGGCAAAGGTGGAAACGCTTGCTGATCCAACTTGTGTGTTTGGTTAAATGAGTTGACTAGTTACAGAGTTGCAACCTGCTTTAAGAGGTGGAGTAGAATACAATGACATTGATCTATGACATCACTATGTTACTTTAGGACATTGTGACACCATCAAATTTCTATAAGGATGACATCATCCTTTTGCATTCTGTTGTTCCATGTCTTTCACCTTCTGTTTTCTGACATAGTGGCATGGGGGTCTTGGTGATAATGGTGATCTCAGGCCACAGAAACCTTGTCCATCTCTGGAGCAGTGTCCTGCCTGGTCACTGAGGGTGGCAAAGGGGGGGTGGTGGTGGTGGTGGGTGAATCGTGTCATTGCTAGCAGCATCCAAATGCATAAATTGTGTGGGCAAACTTATCTTACTGCTTTGTGCTGGAAGTTTTATCTGTAGAGTTCATTTCCTTTCAAAGTGTGCCTTTGTGATATGGTTCCATGTTAAGGATCTTCCTACCATCACCCAGATAAATGTGTTTCTACCGAACTGCTTCTGCAAGCTCACAAATTCTACTTAGGAACTGTTTAGTTGTGCTTAATATTTTGGTGTATGTCCTCTTTTCAGGTGAATTGTTGCCTTTTTTGCCTTGCTTACTTTAAATCTACCAGTGGGATTAATTTGGTTATTTACTCTCAATAATGGAAAGAAGTCAAAGGGGAAATGTTTTTCACACTGAGCAGGCACAATGTTCTTCTGGTATGAGCATTCTTTTCCTTTGTTTTTGAAATAATCTTTTGATTTTTTACGCTTTCCTTTCATGACATTTAGGAGAAAAGGAAACTGCTGTTGAATACGGGATGCCTGGGATTTCTGTTTTATATTATAGTTTTTAAATATTTGAACTCTGCTTCAGGATGGAACAAATTAGAGCTGAAAATGCAGGGTGGATAAGGAGTTTCAATGTTTCCTTATTTGATTTTCAGACGTCTATATTTACCTTACTCCATATTATATTTTGAAGTACCCTTTCTCCTCACTCTGAACAGTCTTTTTATTGGTAGCAGGCTTCTAAGTTACCTGCACAGCAGCTGCTAATCTTGTCCATTACTACATTTTTAAAAAACAAAGAAACAAAAAACAACAAAAAAAGCAGCTCTCTTCTGCTATGTGCTTTGACAGACATATGAAAACGTCCCTCCTGCACTGTTTCATTTTGTTTATTCCCTCTGCCTGTCTCAAAGCACAATTTTTGGTATCTTGATTTCAGCTCTAAAACAACATCTTTTCTATGTCTTAGCAAGCAGCAGGTGAATTGTAGATCTGCATGTTGCATTTTTGTTCAGTGGGACACATGCAGTGCCGGCACTGCAAGCTGGCACCTTCCCTGAGTCCCAGCTAGGCTCTGACTAGAAACTAGCGCTCAGTTCACATGCTTGTGACAAGGTGATGTATAATCTCCTTCCTGATGTGTTTGGCATATTTGCTGTATGATAGAAATTTGAGAGAGATTCACTTGTTCAACAGAAGGGCAAGTGAGAAGAAACTCGCTTTGTAACATCTTTTATCTATGCCAGCAATTTGGTGGTTCTTGTATACAGTATGCAATAAAACTAGTTAAAAGATCATTAAATAACTCTCATGAAGTTATAACAATGCAATAAAAAAATGTAACCATTACCTTGCATCACGGAGTCCTTTAATCAGTCTTTTCCTGGGCTGTGTTCAGACTGGTGACCATAATCTACCAGCTATCCAGTCTCCAGCACTGTATTTCCTCTTTTACTCTTGAGTTTTCGGGCCACTGTGGAGAGACAGAGCTGAAATCTTGCAAAAATCACTATGGTGTGCCAAGTAGCTGTTCAAAGCTAGAGAAATTGCTTTGAACAAGGCAGAGAGAAGTTCTGATTTTAAACTTCCATATTAAAGTGGAAATGAACTGCATTTTTGTACATAGCTTTGAAAATCCCCACTGTGGAATCATGCACTATCAAGGGTCATTTTAATAACATTGATTGTTAAAAGACACAGCTCCCAGTGTAAAACAGAACTCATTAGAATTCAGGATAAAGCTGATTACAGAGGACTGCGTAAAATTGAATATTAAGAAGATTAAGAAGAGCTGAGTCTCAGTGCTATATTCCAAAGGGAAATCCATCATGTGCTTACTGTCCCAATCAGTGGTACCCAACGGCAATGTGTACCTCTGTGAGTGTACCCTACTGGAGAAGGAACTCTCAGAGTTTGGCCAAGGGTAACTATAAATATTAAAACCTTTATTATCAATGTTTGATAGAAACATAAAAAATTTATAGTTGTGTACAAATTCTTTCTTTTGCAGATGAAACGCATGAGATTTTATAATGCTACTGTTAAGTCACTCATTTTTTTTTTCTTTCAGACAAAATCTTATTATTTCTGCCCAAATTTCTTTGTTTAATAGATGTAGCATCATCCAAAAGAAGTAAAATAGAATGAATAGCTGAAGCCCTATATACAGTTAAATAGTAGATTCTGTACCAAGGTCGTTCAGATAGGCTGCTGTGCTATGTTTTGTTTTTTTCTTTTTCTTTTTTTTTTTTTTTAATTTCCAGTCTCCCAGTCCTCCTGCCTCCTCTTGCTATTCAGTATGTATTTGTCACAGACTCTCTCTTGTTTAGAAACAAATGCATTCAGGCATCTTTGGTACTTACAAAGGCATAGTCTCAAATTACAGGAATCATTAACATAACAGTAACACAGGCGTTATCCAGCATATTGAAAATCCTGTGAAGCTTTCAATGCGCTTTGTAACTGTACCAGACAGAAATGAAAGGTGAATATCTACCTAAATGTGAATTTCCACCTCCCCATAACATGCAAATGGAATTACTTTCCACATTGTTGTTTTCATTAAGTGCGTGTAGAATCTGAAGAGTGAGAGCCACCTTGTTTTGTAGTGGGAAGCTATATAAGATGTGGCAATATTTATATATTTAAAATATGATTATCATAATTGAAATGTAGAATTAACCAATTCTGCACTATTTATGATAATGGAACAGTAAATACAAGCCTCCTGCAAAATACAATGTGCCAGGAAAATAACTTAGAAGAGGATATAGTCATAACTGTACTAGTATCACTACGGAAATTAATTTTATCTTTCTGTTGTGAATTACACAAATAATTGGAAAGGACATATCAGCTTTCCACATTTTACTACTGTATTCTGCCTTCTCAGTTGGTGTCTTGTCAGTGACCAAAGACACAGTACTCACCAGGACTCTTTCCTCCCCTCCCAGCATCACCTCCAGTAAGGCCCCAACTCAGCTGTATCTCTGTGTGGTACTCTGCATCAAATAATCAATAATCATCTTTTCAGTTCACCTTGTGCCTTATGCAAATCTATTAACATTATTGTTGCAGAAGCATTTGAAAGAGCCATAGAGGGGAAAAAATAGAAACCAGCTGTTTAAAATATGTTCCTAGGCTTCCTGTCCTTCCAAGTAATGATCACTACTGTGCTGCAATAGCCCAACTTTAGTTAGTAGGCCTGCAGAAAATACTATGAATCCTTTTGGCTTTCAAGACACCTAGACTGTGTGGCCAACACAGTATATATGTGTGTAGAATCCCCTATATTTTGAGCAAAAATGCACTAACTCTCCCGTAGATTTAGATGTATCAATATGTTTATAGTGACCCTGCTATTGTACTACTAAGTTACAAAGCTCAATTCAGTCACATTGCTATAAGTTTATTTAATTTAGGACAACAAAAACCATCATACTGTTCAGATAATCAAAACTATATGATTCTCTGAAGTTTCCATTCTATAAATCGATCTATTTTTGAATAGACAAAGACTACAATACACTTTGCTGCAACCTAGGACAAAGTACTGCGTGTTGTAAAGAGTTTCAGTAAATGTCCATGGACCTTCTCAGCTGTAAATGAATGTTTTTGAATAACACCAGTAATCTGAAAGTAATTAAAGTAGTTTATGCAAGGTGCAATAAACAGCCATTGTTGTGTCTACAGAACATTATGCTACTGTGAAGATGATGTCTTTTTAGCCTCCTAGCTGTTTTGAAAAAAAAATATCAGAGGCCACTAGTCTGAAAGAAACAAGGACAAGATAATAACTAGAGACGCAATTAATCCCTGTGCTTTGAAATAGTACAAATTGTAACAACAATCACAGAGAAAACTGTACAAAGGTTATAGCAAGGCAAGTTAATGCAATGCTTAAAAAAAAAGAAACAGAGTGTTAGAAAGACCTAAATTACAAGAGGAAAGAAATGAAAATACAACTTAATAAGAAACAAATGTTGCTTGCTGTGTATTAACAGTGGAATGCTTGCAGAAAATATGGAAAAGTCTTTGATTACTCAACCCTGACTCATGGGCAAAGGTTTACGTAAACTAGGCTTCTTTCCTGATCACAAGTATGTGGGAAGGCCTGTGGGGATGGGTAGTTAATAGGGCTTCTCAGTCACTTGAAATCAGGCACATGTTCGGGTTCAGTCATTTGGGGCACAACCTTCGTCCTGTAATTGTCAGCAAAAAGCTCCCATTTTATCACTGGGGCCAGAATCCCGCTAACGCACCAGGCTCCAGCTCTGTTGCCAGCACTGGCTTCAACAGGAGCAAGACAGAGTGCCGGCAGTTGAGATCCGTCGCTGGGTCTCAGCCCTCGCTCGTGTGCCTCGTCACACGTTGCTTTGTGTCTTCCCAGACAGTTTCTGGTGCTCTCTTTCATGTACTGGCAGGAATGAGCTTTTGTCTTACGTGCAAAGGAGGAAACAGTAGCAATAAAAATCGTCATTAATGAACATACATAGCAGATCCTGCTTTCAGTCATGCTCTTGCAACTCCACTGAACTCAAGGCCGTCTTGCTTCTTTTACCAGGACTCTCAAGCCTGCATCAGCTCTAGAAATCCAGCGCGCCTTTGGGAGGCTAACTGCCAGGACCAAGAAAGTGGAGGTTTACATAGTGGGACATCAGAGTGCGAAAGGAAAATGCACCTAGCAAGGGCCTCAGCAGGTGATGGTAAACCCTTACTACAGTCTATGGCAATTTAATGAAAGTAAGTCAGAATAAATAAATATCTGAATTGGAACCAAAACGCTGCTGGACCTAGTCTGAATGGGAACTAAATTGCAGTTGACCTATTGCATTGCTAAATTAACCTCCTGAAGGGGAAGCGATGAGAGTTACATACTTTTTTCTGCTTTAAAAAAGTTTTAATAATTCAAAGAATTGTCTGCTGTTGCTAAATGTGCATGGTAAGTACTTTATGGATTGAATTCATTCCTCTCTTTGTTTGCTGATATCCTACTCACTGCATAGGGAGATTCTACAGAAGTACAGAAATGCTGCACAGGATGGGATGTTTCTTTGTGGCATTTCCGTGTGCTTTAAATCTCTGAAGAGTTTTCTGTGTGTGTTTTATATTGAGTCATTAAGTACAAAAACAAACTTATTCACAAACCAACTTTGATCTAGGTTTCCTGTGATTTATCTCTGCTGCCTATAGTATGCACTGAAATCCTACCTGATTGTTATTAGCTCCCCAAATATTTATATCACTCCAGATAATCAATGCTTATCACAGTCAATACAGACGTTACAAGTTCCTCAAAGAAAGGCACTGTCAGCATAATAGCATTTTAATTATCACAGCATATGTTTTCAAATGAGTCTTTTGTTTACGGTATCAATTAAACAGAGTAAACATATATATCTAATTAATAGATCATGTTAAAAATATTGTACATGTAAATTACAGCTTTTCCCACAAAATGTATGAAGCAACCATGCAATGTCTTGGAGGTATTAATGTTCACTTAATTAATTTCAATCACGTTGCTAGTGCTGTTTTCTGTTTTCAT
This sequence comes from Opisthocomus hoazin, assembly GCF_030867145.1. Classification (NCBI taxonomy): domain Eukaryota; kingdom Metazoa; phylum Chordata; class Aves; order Opisthocomiformes; family Opisthocomidae; genus Opisthocomus; species Opisthocomus hoazin. The sequence continues at coordinate 25,812,048 of NC_134419.1, forward strand.
TCCCTTGCGTTTGCACTCTCTACAGGATGTTTTTCATTCAACTGCTGTGTAAAACAAATTTGCTTGTGGGTGTTTGGTGATATAAATTATCTGATTGGCACCAGTACATTAGTTATTCTACATATAACTGAAAACATAAATGTAATATTTGGAGAAGAAGCAGAGACAGCAGCATCTAATGGTTAGAAAGGCGTAGATGATGTGCTTTTTGTTATCAAGTGTGCTGTAAGTTCATGGGGAAGTTCAACAGAGAACACGCCGAGCCCTTCTGTCCCTCAGCTTCCCAGCTTTGTGTAGCCTCTTACTCCCTGCACCAGTTTGAAGTTCTCCAAAGAGAAGTGCAAGGCTTCTTTTTTGTTTAAAAGAAGACATTTCAGAGAAAACTGCTGTATTATCTACTTTGTAAGGATGACTTCACATTCATCTATCTCCTAACAGGGTCTAGTCTAGGAACATTGCAAGAATATTTCTATAGGCATCACAGTCACAGAATCACAGAATCACAGAATAGTAGGGGTTGGAAGGGACCTCTGTGGGTCATCTAGTCCAACCCCCCTGCCAAAGCAGGGTCACCTACAGTAGGCTGCACAGGATCTTGTCCAGGCGGGTCTTGAATATCTCCAGAGAAGGAGACTCCACAACCTCTCTGGGCAGCCTGTTCCAGTGCTCTGTCACCCTCAGAGGGAAGAAGTTCTTCCTCATGTTCAGACGGAACTTCCTGTGCCTCAGTTTGTGCCCATTGCCCCTTGTCCTGTCACTGGGCACCACTGAAAAGAGTCTGGCCCCATCCTCCTGACACCCACCCTTCAGATATTTGTAAGCATTTATAAGGTCCCCTCGCAGCCTTCTCTTCTTCAGGCTGAACAAGCCCAGTTCCCTCAACCTCTCCTCGTAGGGGAGATGCTCCAGTCCCCTCACCATCCTTGTAGCCCTCCGCTGGACTCCCTCCAGTAGCTCTTCATCTTTCTTGAACTGGGGAGCCCAGAACTGGACAGAGTACTCCAGATGAGGCCTCACCAGGGCAGTGTAGAGGGGAAGGAGAACCTCCCTCGTCCTGCTGGCCACACTCTTCTTGATGCACCCCAGGATCCCATTGGCTTTCTTGGCAGCCAGGGCACACTGCTGGCTCATGGTTAACCTGTCGTCCACCAGGACACCCAGGTCCCTCTCCACAGAGCTGCACTCCAGCAGGTCCACCCCAAGCCTGTACTGGTGCATGAGGTTGTTCCTCCCCAGGTGCAGGACCCTGCATTTGGCTTTGTTGAACCTCATCAGGTTCCTCTCTGCCCAGCTTTCCAGCCTATCCAGGTCACGCTGAATGGCAGCACAGCCTTCTGGTGTATCTACCACACCTCCCAGTTTGGTGTCGTCAGCAAACTTGCTGGGGGTACATTCTAACTCTTCATCCAGGTCGTTGATGAAGAAGTTAAACAAGACTGGGCCCAGTACTGACCCCTGAGGGATACCACTTGTCAGCAGCCTCCAACTAGACTCAGCGCCGCTGACGACAACCCTCTGAGTTCTGCCATTCAGCCAGTTCTCTATCCACTTCACCGACCACTCATCCAGCCCACACTTCCTCAGCTTCCCTAGGAGGACATCATGGGAGACTGTGTCGAAAGCCTTGCTGAAGTCAAGGTAGACAACATCCACGGCTCTCCCTTCGTCTACCCAGCCAGTCATGTCATCGTAGAAAGCTATCAGATTGGTCAGGCATGATTTCCCCTTGGTGAATCTATGCTGACTACTCCTGATCACAGTCATGCTTTAAAGAGGGGAATTACTCTTTGTCTCTTTTTAAGCGTACTTGCTGCTCATGCAAGATATCAGGGAGCCAGTTCTGAATCAGAATATTGTATCTGTCTTCCACATAGATACAAATCAAAAGATAGATATAATACAAATCAGTGTGAGGACTTTTCATGCCTTAACTACCTAAAGTTTCAAGTATTTCCTATCTAAGTTGTTGCAGCTAAAAGGTAATTTCTCTTTTTTTTTTTTTCCTTGTAAACACCTAAGAGAAACAGTCTCTGGATCCAAAAAGGTCTTTGGAAAAATCTGAAATGTTTGCTAAGTAAATAATAGGCACACATTGCTTTTTCAGGGATGAATTTCTTTTATAATTTGTTTGATATCCTCTGTATCAGGTGTATGACAGCCTGGGGGTTTGAAAGACAAAAGCACAGAGCAGGCAAGCATTAGTGAATAGTCAGTATTTCCAAGGTACAAAGACTATTGACTGTAAAAATGGTTTAAAACAATGTGAAAGACAGTTAAACCAGTGAAAAGGCTCTTACTACGAGATTTCAGAGCGCTCTTGATATTGGTCCCTTTATACATTTTTCTATTTTTATATTGACAGGAATACAAAAATTGACATATTTGTCTACTTCAGTAGTCAGACCTTCAACAGTGACCTCAGCTTGAGCTGTAATACAAGTCTTATATACTGTACATGTCTTATTTACTTACTGTAGCTAATGTCCTGGAGCACTGGATTGTGGCGCCAGATATTTTTAGTTTAACCTACTAAATCTATGAATGAGCATAGGCTTTAAGCATTATTTTAAAATTTTTAATGTTCAAGATTTATTTTTCCATCTTTGGATTCACTTCTCACTAAATTAAAATTTTAAATATTTTTTAAATGGTTGAACTCGTTGCTTTTATTACTGCTCTAATACCACGAATTTTTTGGCCCTGATGTATACAGATACATGTATGTACACACAAGCAGACATACAGGTCTACTGAAATTCTTATTACTTCCAACTCACAATGATTACAATAACCAGAGATTTTCCTTGAAAATTCCTGCTCTTGGGGTCACTGGATTAGTTCAAAATTTCAGCTTCTGTTCAAGGCTTCCTGGAACCTCAAAAACACATGGTAAATCTGAATCTTCCAGTTCAGATTCAAAAAGCATATAACGTTAGTAAGTTATCTGTATATTTAGGAGGAGAGAATAAGTTGGATAAACACTTACTTGAAAGTTTATCATCCAGCTGGATGGGTTCTGCTGCTATGTTTTGCAGGCATACACACTGGCCATTTTACAAGCAGTGCTACGTAATCATTGCAGGTCTCCAAAGACTATGTATTTCCAGTCACATTATCTGTCAAAGGTGTGTCCCTTCTGCTAGAAAATGGTCTCTTACATATCAACTTTGTTGTTCCTTACTAGAAATAGAATCATTTAGGTTGGAAAAGGTGTTTAAGGTCACTGAGTCCAACCATAAATGAAGAATTTGGATGAGAATTTTTTTTTTGAATAAGACCTTATTACCAACAGGTTTATTTTGTCCAGAACCTGGTTAGAAACACTTTCCTGATTTTTATATATTTTCACTTTCCAAATTAAAAGTGATGGCTAGAGCTCACTTACATGGTGCCATAAGACCACTGACCACCATCACATGATTATTTTAAGACGCTAACAAAAAGTAGGCTAAGGTTAAGTTGACCTAATTCAGGATTGCATGTCAACTCTTGTTCCTAGAAAACAATTGCACATCTGTAGATAATTATCAATGCAGTGGATAAAATCTATATCCTTTTGTCATTTACTTAATTTCTTCTGTACAACTCTGCTGAAGTGTTCTGACAAATGTGATACCAATTCAGGCTAATACCCAGTGCAATGGCTTCATATTTGTTTCCCAAATGCATGGCTGGGAATAAAGCACTAGCTGTTGACCTGGAAATGTAAATACAAAAGAAAACTGGAAAAAAAGGACCAGGTTAGCAAAGCAAATTCCATTTTAAGATTAAGGAAATAGTCACAGGAAATAGTTATGGTTGAACATACTCTTCCTCTGTTGGTTTCTATTTGATACAGACCTTAATTGTCTCCTTCACACCATTAAAATACAGAGAAAGATATTTAATGCAGATAGTTGAATGCACGGTAACAACCCTTATTCTAATGTGCAGAGGTGTACTTGCAAGCTGTGTCTTCAGTGAGCTGCTCTGGTGCACTGATCTCCGAGAACAGTAACATTCTGACATTCAGTGTCACTGAACTTGCATGGACTAGAAGGGCAGTAGATCAAAAGTTTATCCACCGTTTTCCTTCAGCATAGATTGGTTCTCTTCAAGTAAAGTTTCAGGTCACTTCTGGGGCATCATCGTAGGTAAATGAGCTCTGACTTTATTAGCCTCTCTGATAGATAAGGTGGTTTCAGTTTTAATGAATGCAAGCTCAAATATTTGACAAAAAGTGAAAAGCAAAGACCGGAGGTATATATCCTAAAGTGAAAGAGGGAGGAGAATCAGTTTGAAAAGAATAAACCACAGATTGTTCAGTGGAAAAGAATGCTACAAAGGTCTCTACGTGAATCTTCAGTTCCAGGAGTTTCTGCCAATTCCTTTTATTACTATTTCAAGTAACCAGGTACATATGGCATGTTTGTAAGTAAAGCAGTCAATGAAGTTAGTTACACCTCTGCATTTATTACCTTACCCCTGAGTATTATTAACTTTTACATTCCTCATAAAATATAATTTATCACTTAAATAATTGGCTTTGTGTCAGGGTTCAGTGTGCTCCAGTGCTTTCCTGCTCGTTAAATTAAATATTTTTATTTAATGAGCCCAGAATGTCCTTTGCATTTAACATTAGAATTGATTTCAAACACTCCATTTTTCTAACGTATTTGTGTGTAATTTCAGAATGTGAACTTCATCCCACAATCTAACACTGAAGGAAAAAGAGCTACAAAGAATAATGATCCATGAATTCCAGAGAGGGACACAGTAAGTATGGGTGAATAATTTAAAAAAAAAAACACCCTATTATCTACCCGCACTTCACATTCTTTCATCTAGTTTGAAAGTTTCACTTACTGTCTGAGCCTGGTGCTGCAGTTATTACACATATAATACTCCATTAGGAAAGTGCTTTTTGATGGGACAGCAAGATATTAATTTCCATGAAATTAACAGAAAACAAAAATAATACTACCCTTAGATGTATGTGAGTGATATGCTGATTCATGTAACAAACAAGTAGTCTTTCAAAGGTACGCAGTTCACATCTAAAATATATATCGATAGGATAAATGAATACCATAGAACTCTAGGAATGTGCACCTAGTGGGGATCAGGCTCATCTCTTTGCAGTTGCGAATAATCACTTTGCAGTTAATTAATAAATAATTAATTAATAAAATCTGAGTAAAGAAACCCTCTGTTGTGCAGTAAATCATTCACTCATAATGGTTACTGGAAAAAAAGTAGCCCAAACCTCTGAGCTACCTCAGCAATTCCAGGGTAAGTGCTGTAGCACTACACTTGAAACAGAATTTTACCACCAGCTAGATCTCAAGGAGTCAGTGAGTAGTATATTATGGATTCATGACTGGGTGTTCATCTGAGTCCGTTATAACAGATGTGACCATCTGTGCATCAGCCATACACCACTAACATGCAAGGTGCTAGTGTGATCAGTCAGGTGCTCGTGATCCATGGCTATGCGCATGGCATGAAGCACTTCATAAAGCATACTAAAGCTGAAATTTAACCCCATAAGAAATGTTAATGTTATAGTATAGATATTTTTTATTTTGAGTGGAAAGTGAATAAATAGTAACTTAAGAAATAAGCAAAAATAAAACATTGGCATATTTAACTGAACTAAAAATTTCATTTTCAGACTGTTTTTAGCCATCATTAAACCTCATATGCGTATTTTTCACTGGCTGCACTGTCTCACCTGATGAACAGCTTGGGCCTCTCTTTCTATTTGTTCTTCTGGACCCTGTTCCTAGGCTGGACTCCTTTTCCTATGCGGCACGTGGAGTCATCTAACTGCTATGGGGCAGCTGAATGCGGAGGAAGTGTATATTGTGGGATGTGCCATGGTTACCACAGCATGCAGTGAGAAAAGGAGAGCAAGCAGGAGGGAGCACAGGTCCCCTAACTGCAGGTAGGTAATCTGTGGCTCGGTGTGGCAGTTTGGTAGCCTTCCCCAACACATTGTCATGTTTACCAAGGGAAATCTAAAAATTCTTATTAGATTGACAGCACCACGTTATTTGAAAAAAGTTTTTAAGATAACGAAATCATACTGCATAAGACCATGTCATGCCTTATAGGTGAAGGAGAAAAAGAACAGTTCCCTAGCTGTGGTAATGGGAGTAACGTAGTAGCATGATTATCCATACAAGTGTACTAAATGGGAAATCTTTATCTTTGTCATGTAGGGACAGAAAAACAAACGTAAAATGTAGAATCAACCGTTGATTATAATTTAGTGAAGGGTGAACACACCCAGGTTACTTATTAACGCTGTCTCATAATTGAGCAGGCTATTAAGTAACATATAGCTCTGATATGGATTGGGGAAACAATGTCATCAATTGGGTAAAGTGTAAGGGAACCTGCACTCTTCTCTTGGTGCTACCACCAAGGACTGCCTCACGTACCCCCAGGAAATAATTTTATTTTACTTTTCATTACTGTACCTCATCCATTCTGTCCATTTATGCTGCAGATAGCTACGGCCGGTACATTGAACCAACCTCAATTAAGAATGCACAATTTTTTTCCATTTTTTCCACTGTAAAATGAAAAGGAAGACCTTTTTTTGTTTTTTTGGCAAAAACTAATACTACAGTTTGCTCCAGGGAAATACTGAAATATCAATTTAGATACTTACTGTAGTCCATAATATTGTAGAGTACTTCTATGGACTGATGAGACCTCAAAAGATAAAAGGTTGTTTTTTCTTCTGATTCTGTACTAAAAAGAGATGCACCCTTCAAGTCGTTACAATTTTAAGGAGAGATGTAAGATATCTTAAATTTTGTTTGAATTGCTTTACTAGATGATAATTATCATTAATTGTTATGTTTCAAACTCTATTGCCAAAGAATTTATTTTTGAAGTGAAAAACAAGTGATTTCAGTGAAATATTTAGCTGAAATAAAAATCCATTAAAAGATTAATTAACTCCTGCACTCTGGGTGTATAGTAATTTGGTTGCTCTGGGTGGATAATAATTTGGTTGCTGGAGAATAAAAATGCTAGGGATGTCTCAGTATATGCAGAAGGGAAAATATGATGACTGCACCTGCTTGAGAAATTATTGTGATGGGTCAGCAAGACTTTTGGGAAAGGGTTTTTTCTGTGGCCGAGTTAGTTGAGACTGGACCTGTGGTGGTTGTAAAACAGAAGCTTTTCTACCCTTAAGCCTATACCAGTCTTACAGACAAATACAAGTCTTAAGCAAATGCAAGGAAGTCATAGAGGGGTTGCCCCATCTATTCCTATGACTGACAGAGTTTCCATTTTATTACTATGTGTACATAGTACATCATTGTACAGATATTAGGATATTATTTTCCCCACTATGGAACTGCCAAGGCTGGTTTTTGGTTGCCGTTGTAGTTTTAGTCGATAGTGTGAGCCTAAGACTGGGGAAAAGTACAGTTTGTTGTGGAAAGTCTCTGGCAGACTAGGCAAAACTTGTGGCAAACCACTCACACAGGAGGTATGGCAGAGCTGTGGTCATTGTCACTAACAAGAAGGGACTAACTAGTGCCATGCAGCCTAACTGGAGGATCTTCACATGGGGTATCTCAGGAATGTGAAGAGCACAGCAACCTAAGCCAATACCCTGCTTTTCCTCTGCTGTTTGAGGTCCCTTGTCTGAGCCCAGAAATGGTTAAAGCGGGGATAAATGTTAGAATGATACGTGTGTGGATACACGTGCTCCACTGTGCTTGTATCAAAGGCTTCAGTATATGCATCTGTAGGCCACAAAATTCACTTAGATTTATATTTGGTTTGTAAATCAACCATTTGTATTTGAGAAATAATCTATGTGGTTTCAGGATAGGGTGAGATAAAGGTGCTTATCAGATTCCTTTTGGGGATGGCAGTAAGTAGTTTATAGCCAGTTTCAGTTAACATAAGCTTTCTATAAATAAGATACATAGCTTTTTACACATGTAGACTAAGGCCGAAGGCTCCCTTCACTCTTTGAGAGAACTGATATTAAATTTTTTACTAGTACCCACAATGAACAATGCACTTGACTTCAGTTCTGACTCTATTATTGAGAGAAACTACCACGTATTTCTCGGAGATGTCCACAAATAGCCAACTGCAATGCTGAAGAAAAGTTTATTTTTCTTTTAAATTAACTACTTCTTTGCTGAGTTTGTTTACCCCCTGATGTGTGCAGCCTTTCTTGCAGCACTGGTATCCCTGTTGCCGTCATCATATTGTTTGTGTGCTCATGGCTGGCTTTCAAGCTATCATTTCTTTATGTCCCGGGGCTACACGGTATGCTTTTACAAAGGGGTCCTGGATCTAATATTGCTGCTGTCGTCCAGTTTGCCCATACTGTGTATACTTGCAGGTGCTCTCAAACTCTTGCAGAGAAATGTGAATTGCTATTCTTAAATGTTCTAAACACTCGGGATTGTATTCATTCATGCTACCTGCTGCTGTATGTGAGTTCATCTGGAGGTATTTGTGCACTCTCCTGCTTTTATAGCTCAGATTCTTCGTGCTTTTCTATTTCAGTCCTGTAGTGCTTTGACTTCTCTGTTATGTTTGGGATGCTCCCATATTGGTTTCAACTTGGCTGGAGTAGCTTCCCTTCCTTGCAGAATTCCAGGATTTCTTTCACATCCTCCACAGACTCTTTCTGAGTGTTTTAAACCAAATCCCAAACACCATCTGGCTTTCTAACAGGAAGCTAACCTTTCCCTCCATATTGTGAGATCAGCTGTAGTTCAGCCCGAGATCAGACACCTCTGTGTTTTTGTACTGCTTGCTTGAAACTGAATTGCTTGGATCTTTTTGCATCAGGAGCATACTGCACATAGACTGATTCATATCTCTTTATAACCACTGCAAGTCTTAAATGAACTTTAAAGTAGATATTTGCTGAAAGCTGCAAGTGATACAGGGCAGTATTTTTTAGCAATCTGTGTTCTTGGGAAGTTAAACTGCAGTGAGAAATTCTAAGCAGCCTAGAACTTTGACCTGAATTTCTGAATTTTCTGAACTGTGATCTGAAAATTATAATTTAATTAAAGAAAAAAAGACTTTGTAAATGAAGCTGGTTCTGATGTTTGTCAATCTTAAAACTTTCCCAGTGTGCAAGTTTCCTTCTTTTACATGTTAAGTACACAGTGCCTCAATAAGGAAAATGGCTTGCTTCTCACTAGACATTGTACTGTATGAATGGCACTGGTTCACTCATAATTTATTCATTAAATAATAAAATTTGTCAATGTGTTTTTCTATTTTAAGCTTTTACTGTAAAAGAGGGCATTATCACCTCAAAGCATTTTGGTTCCTAGAGTGAATGCCAATACTATCCAGTCAGGCCAGATTCTCCTAATTATGCTAAGGGTTTCTTTCCTAACAGCATTTATTTTAGGGTGTTAACAATACTTCACTTAAATGTAGTGTAAAGTGCACTTATTTAGCAAACTTGTCCTTCAGAAAAGGTTTTTTTTGTCTTTAAAACACTGCTAGATTGTTTCCTTCTGTCAGTGCATGATACAGTAGAAATCTTCAATCAATAACACTTTTTTTTCCTATGCAATTGATGCATAACAGCCTTCTTCACACAGAGGTTTAATGTGTTGTAAATTAATTATCTGGAATGAGTACAGGGTCAATGGACCTTGGTATGACCGGGATGTAACGTTAAAGTGTTCCATTTCCTCCCAGCCCTGCTCAGCTCTCTTGCCAACTCTTTTATACATGTCAGCTATGCCATCTTCTGCAGTTTGTTCCCTTAAGTGTTGTTAATGCCCTGCTAGGGCTTGATTGATAGGAAAAATTTGCTTTACCATAAATTTGTCCAACAATTTTCTTTCTTCTGAAGATGGAGTATCTTTATTAACTGTACTTGCACAATGCCGCTTAGCAAACTATTCTTACTCTTACAGAAGCTTAAGATAATAGCCTTATTTTAAATCAGAATGAAATTGCAAAGCAGAGGCAGAAGTAATTTTTGGCTTTTAGGTGCCTAAGAATTAATCAACTATGCTTGAAGTTTCTGGCAGGAGAAGTTTTGCTTTACCTCTTCTACACAGCAAACCACATAGATGAGTAACACCGTTATTAGCTGTGAAAAAAATGCTGAGAGAGAGATCCTCATCCATGAACAGTGCAATTAAAATGGGCATTCTCTGGGTTTGAAGTAGCCAATTTTCTTTAAAAATCAGAGAGGCCACCTCTATTATTTTTTTTTTGAAGCCAGCTTGGCTGTTAGTTGCTAGGGTAACAAGACCCGAGATAGTGGCAGCACAGCGTTATGGGGGTCTAAGATAAGAAAGAAATACTGGCAGGAACGTTCAATTGTAGATTCTTTTATGAAGGATGGTCAAAATATGTATATGTTCATAATTAAAAAGGTGCTGATACCACAGCATTTTAATTGTCTTCTCTGAGTAACAGATGACACTAAACTTTTAAAGCAGCAAACACTTCAAATCTCACTGAAGAAAAAAAAGAGATGCTACTTAAAACTCATGGCATGTTGGTGGGATCAATTTAATGTACTGTGCTGTGTCAATGTCACTTTCATAAACTTTTGCTGAAGTGCTTTTCCTACTGTATGTTGAATGATGTTGTCAGGACTGTGAGTCGGGCATACGGTGGATTTGAGTCTACTTTACTTCCCTTGATGAAAAGGTCACTGCCACTTGTAAATCTGTTTTACTCCCTGCACAGTTGTTAGTGTCAAAGTCTGTCAGCTCTGTGGGATGTTAAAATTATACAACTGTGGTAGGAACAAGGATCACAAATTCCCAAGTGGTAAGTCCCAAGAAAAAGTCTCTGATCTTTGTGTAAAAGTTCTGTAGAAAGTTTTTTCATTCAGGATTTTCAGCTCACTTTGGCTTGATTGCAGAAATAAACAACATTTTTGTTTCATGCCTCCCATCTGGTGGGCCTTCCCCAGAAATAGCTCATCATGGGGCCACTTTTTATGTCTGTAGCCCACGGTTGCAAATGAAACAATCCCCTCTGCTTTATTTTTTTAAGGCCGTAAGGGCTTCAGCTAGGGCACAAATAAAATTTGGCCTGTGTTGTGTTATGTGATTCTGTTTGACAAATCATCACAATAGATCAGCTTCACAAGACCTCAAAATTATTCATAAATTATTTGGAAAATACAAGTAATAAACAAGAAATAAAATAACCAAGCAGCTGGGGCAGGGGAAAATACAATCACCCCCCAACAAACCTTCCTACCAATGCAAGCAATGCAAATTATAAAAACCTCAAAAAACCTAAGCTCTTTCTTTCCTTACTCATAGCAGCATCTGAACTGTTTTGTGCATCTGCAAAGAGAGTTTTTTATTCAGCAGTTTTCCCATATAAGTCGTCATACTTTACTAGTGAACTGCAGCAAATGCAACGAGAGTGAAACCAGCTGGAGTGCCAATGGCAGACGTGTCCTGCTGAGTTTGATTGATTGCAACATAAAGAGTTTTTGAAGTTTTATGCTTTCGCTGTACAGGAGATGGACACAAAGTTCTTTGCATGTGAAGTATGGCCAGATCTTTTAGGTGGTCAATTGCCTGCTTAATCTAAAGGCCTCCACTAAGACAGAGTCAAGTTTGTCCTGCTGTGAGGTATTTCCATATGACCTTGCAACTAAATTGATTTTTGATCTGAGTGGAGTAGTTTGCTGCTGAGGAGACAGAGCGGGACCCAGAGGGGGCAAACACTGAATCTTTTTGGCTTGACTTTCAGTCAAGGTAACTCACTGGGGTCCTGAAGGTGATGCAAGTAAACATCTGCCAAGTGAATCTTCGTGTCAAGGCAGCCATTGTGGGTGAACTGGGGTAGGCAGCAGTTGGGTGCATGTATATCAGCGTGCCAAGTAACCATCAGTGTGAGAAGGGAGAGGACACGTCAAGTTCCTAGTTTCATTTTGCCGTATTTTTGACTGGAAAATACTCTTCATGCGCCCCTGGATCTGACCTAGAAGCTGTCTCAGGCATTCATTTGAATGATAAGAAAGCAGAATCATTAATATGAAGTTTTTCTTACTGTCTGTGAATGACTTGAATGACAGATGAGCAAACAAAAAAAAGAGAAAGCCTGAAGCTTTAATTACTCTGAGGAAAAATTCTCTGCCATCTCCATTAATCGCTACTTTACTTTTACAGATATCTTTCAAAATATCATCCAATTTGCCTTTAAGATTACAAACACTTCTGCTTAATTCTGCTTCTCTGCCTCCTGAGAGAATTACAATATAAAAATTCACCTTTTCCCTTTCTTATCAGATTAATTTCTACTGTCTGAAATTGCTAAAATCCAAATTGTAGATATTTGTACTTACATAATTAGAAAGCTGAATAGATGCCTGTCATGTCAGTGCTCGTGTTTGCTGAAGACTCACAATGTTAGACAAAGGGCATGTCTGAGGAATGTAAACAAACATCCACCTTATCAGGACTTTTACCACTGAGAAATAGAAAATAACATTTTTTCCCTACCCTCTGCCCTCTGTTATCCCTCCAGTTCTTTAGGCTTTGCTCAATTTTTGTGTATTTTCTAACTTTCAGCTTTTCTAGGCACAGGTAAATGAAGAACAATTAAGAACTGGTGGAATTATTCAGCTAAGTGGGAAAGCAGTTCCACACTCTCAGGTCTGTATATGCCCATATGATGGGTATTTGGTATACAGCTTTTTTAGCACTCAGATAAAATTAAGGAATGCCTATATGCTAATGTGTCTGTATACGTACTGGGGAAATTTTAACCCTTTATCAAACCAGATTTTCATAACACAAATGTTATGTGTATGTTAACACAAAATCAGATACCTATTTTTGATAATAGATAAATCTCAGATAACCAGATTTAATTTGGATAGATCTCCTACATGTATTTCTAGGCAAAAAGAAAATAGAGCCTAGGGCAAAAACTCTGCCAGTATTTAGAGAGCTTTGGAAAAGTTACATATTGATCAAGTCTACTGACTAAATATTTGAGATGATTTACAGACAACAAAATGTTTAGGGCATTTTGTGGGACTTGCAGCCTTCCTAGAGAAAAGGATTGCCTAGGTGTACAAATATCCAGTAAGAATTACTTTACCTTTCCCTTACTAAATTAATTCAAAATACTGAACTTTAAAATTGTTATAAAGCAGCGTGGTTCTTGTGGTAAATGAGAGGATACTTAAGTACTCCTTGTTCTTTGAGTCTTATTTAGCCATTATGATCTTCATAAAGATAATCTGAAATTGCTTTCTCAGACTAGCCACCTTGTAGTAGTCTTCTTGTTTGCTTTTGCACTTTCTTGCCTGAACACCTGCAGAGCAGCATCTTCCAGGTATTGCTGATGCATGTCACTTACATTTAGCTCTTGCCTTTCTTCAAATTTTCAGTCGTGTCCTTACTGCTTCCTTTTATGACAGTCGTAATTACAACCCTTTGGACTTCCGAAATGTCTGTCTTCTACATGTCAGCCTACAGAACTCTGGCTATTTTCTCAGAGTCTGACATTATTATTATGCTTCATCTCTCTTTTGTTGTATTTATAATAAAGCTTTCAGCTTTTACTTTTTTTTTAATATGCTGAAACACCTTTCACTTTCATCACAGTTTTCCAGCTATTGCGTCTGCCTGCACAGTCTGTGCCATCCAAGTTGCAGCCTCTTCTCTTTTCTTATTATTCTAAGAAGGCACTGGCTCTTTTTAACTGCTGTCCTTAAATTTTGTCTGAAAACTTTGCTTTCCCTCTTGGCTTAAAAGGTCATTATTTTGGAATACTCTGTCAGATGGACTAGCAAACGCTAACTCTTGGCTTTGTAGATACAGTGACATGCTGGCAGGCCCCAGAGCAGTGAGACTAGGTAGTGCTGTAGTCGCCGCCTGGGTGCAGGTGAAGGAAGTCTCTTAAGTGGCTCCCCTGTTATCCTGCGGGAAGACTTACCTTTTTGCTTGCTTACTATGGTCTAGTCTCCAGACTGAATATTGTGTTGGCAATGTTGAACCATTCCTAATTTCTCCTCAGCTAATATTTACTGTTGCTTTGAGAATAAATCCATTTCATATATGTCTTGCGAGCCAGACAGTTATGAAGCTCCTTGGTATCTCCAACCCCACCCTGTCAAACTACTTACCAGCTCTAGCACGTGAGCTCATGTAAAGATTCCTTGTCTGAATTCTTACTGTGGCAGCCCAAAAAATCCCGTATTTGCATGAACAAAACTAAAGGATTGGATAAGAGACATGAAAATTTGTAGTAAAGGTTTGAAATATGAAGCATCAATATGTCAATGTTAGGCTAGATGACTGCACTTTTTATTGAGAGAAACGTATGTGTGAGGTCTGCATCATGTTACCAGTGGTTCTGCAGAGCTAAATGAAGTGAATAACATTTTTTTGAAAAAACCTCAGTTCAAAAATGTGGCTCAAGCAGAAGCTGAAACTGAAGCCCCTGCTCAGCTGAGATGGGAAGTTGGATTTGGGAAGGAGTGAATAAATACCCATGCCAAATCCTCAGCTTCTGTAATTCATAATGGAAGATGCTTCTTCATAAATGATCATTCCCAAACAGACGCTCTCAGTGGCAATAGTAATTCAGGCTGGGACCAAGGAGACTCATGCTGATCAAACTGTACTAAAAAGGAGAAAGTTTATAAATGTTCTCAGTGGGTGACAAACTGAAAAATGAAATTTATACTGATATTTAAATTTGCAGAAGCATAAAGTCTTTTTTTTAAAAAAAGGGTCACAATAAGCTGTAACACTTTAAGCAGACTCCTTGCATTGCTTCTCTGCAGACATTTTGAAGGAAAAACAATTAAGAAGAGCTAGTGTGTGCAGAAGGGCTAAATATTTGAAACATTCCCAGCCACATGACAGCAATCCTGTCTCTGGGGTCAAGCTGTTCACCAGTAATTTCAGTGTGAGGAATCTCTGGACTAGTGAACCTGCTGGGCAAAAACTGGTGTCCTGTCATTCCTAAACCACGACGTACTGTGCTTGTACACATGCTCATTCAAAAATTCTGTGCAACAAACCCAGCTAAACTGTCTTTACTACTAAGATACAGAGCAGAATACTTATACTTCTCTAATCTGCTTCTTTTTGAATCATATTTCTGATCACCTCAGCCAATCTTTTTATTGTTTCAACTGCAAGCTTTGCATATGGCCCCACATGTGCAGTGGCATTCTGCATTATTGATACCCAATATTTTGATGTATCATTTTTAATGCAAAAAATCAGTGACACAAGTGAGTTCCTTTATATAGCTGAACCAAAAAAGAAGACGAAAAGAAAGCCCTACATCATTTTCATACACTCATCTTCCACTTATAGTTATGATCTAGGTTGCCCCTATTGTTGATTAATGTATGAATAACAGCATGCATTTGCAACCTGCTATCAGATTTTACTGCAGGAATAAAGCAAGGTCAAAATAATATCTAATGTTTAGCCAGCATGCTGGTAGTCTCCCCATCAGCAGACTATTCTTAAATAATAGTAACAAATTAGCATTAAAAGCTCTTCACAAAATGTGCTAAAATCATACTGGATGCTCAGTGACCTGTGCAAAGAAAACAAAATGTAATACTTGTGTCAATTATGTCACTACAGCTTTTCAGAGGTGGAACCAGCATGACTCAAGAAAATAACAAAATGAGAAAAAGAGATGAGAAAATAAACTCTGGATGCAAGAAGACAGAGTGTTGCAAGAGGAGAGTGTTTTGCTCCAGCACGGAGTTTGAAGGGCCTGCCCTCTTTAGCACAGTGGGAGCCAGATTCCCTGCTGTGTTCTCTGAAGTGGCTCATTGCAGAGTAGTAATATTATATCTTAATAAGCATAACACTGTGAACTGAGGCATATTTTTAAGTCAGACACATGGGAGGGAAACGTATCAGAGCAGAGCTGTGTTATTTTTAATGGAGCATGTGTTTGTCTTGTAAGTGTGTCGGAAGAAAAGGAGCAGGTCTCGGGTTTCTTCTCACCATGTCTAATGTAGGATGGGCACTCCAACTGCCTCTCTAAGTGACATTAGTGGCCTTTGATATTACAAAGGACACAGGATGGTCTGGACTACACTTGCACCTCACATTTTTTTCTACTATTTATGTACATCAGTGTTCATTTGAAGCTATCCTTCAGATGAACCTCTTAAAAAACCACAAAGACTAAGATCGTTTTCATTAGATAAACAAGATTATAATGATAGTCTCTGTCCACCTCCCAGATTTACATAAGTGTATGGTACAGATGATGGGGGACGTGCTCTGCAGGAAAACATATTTGCTTTTACATTCAACTGGAAAATAGATCTTGCAGTGTGGAATTGATAGCTGCCATGCATACCATACTGCAGCCCATGCCACTCACTTCTTATTCATAACATTAAAACCAGTATTAGAGAAAAAATGTTTGCAGTGAAATTCCAAAGGGCATTTTAAATTTCAATTAATATCGATAATGGGTTTTTTAATAAGTCTTGGGTCAAGATGTATCATAAAACTATTTTCCACAGTGCACAGAAAATATGTTCTTCTTCTGTCTTTGTGATACGACTGGATCTAGTCTTACATCCAGCCGCCAGCTGAGGCTGCTTGTCTATTATAGTCTCTTCCACCATGCCTGACAAATGAGCAAATAACTAGATGCCCTGTGAAACATTTAAAATAGAACTGTCTCCTGGAAAAGCTGTTACTGGCAGAGACAGGTTCGATCCAGATCAAGGGAACCTGCTTTGGGATAAAGAAGATCAATACTGGTCACTGGCTTTTTTTATTTCTGATTTTTTTTTTTTTTAAACTAACAGGAGGTAAGGGTTATGATGAATAAAGTAAAGCAGGAAACAAGCAATCTATGAACTGAAGCGCATCCTTCTTATGAAACCTTATCGTGCTCTTAAAGCAGTAGCAGAAGCTGTTGCTATGAGCTCTATCATGCAAGAGGCTTTCAAAAAGCATCTAAAACTATATATTAGCTAGAAACCACTTTGACCACAAATTCTGAAAGAGCTGAAAGTAGCTTTTGAAAAGGAACCAATGTATTTGAAAAGGAACCAATATATTTCATGGCAGAGCAAATTAGCTGCTATTTTTTACTTTTGAAGTATTTGATCAAAATCCAGTGCTGAGCACAAGCGTCTTGAATTAATTCTATTTAGAGTGTTTCTCTGTTGGCTACAAACTGGATGCTCTGACCTGGATCCTAGAGCACTAACTGCCCAGCTTCCCCACTGTGCTCTTGGGCACATGCATGAGAATTGCACGTTTCCAACACCAGCTGGAGGCGCTGAGGTCACGTTCTCATCTTTGGAAATAATGCACGGGTTTGTGTGAGCAGATCAAAACTATGATTGCTTTTATTTCTTCTATTTAAGTAGCGTTATGTACTCTGATGTTGCTTAACATTGCAAATGCCAATTAAGAGGAAAGAACAGTCACCAAGACCAACTCATCCCAGTAATGGAAAATTATAAAACAGAAGCTGACAGGTTTAGGAAGCAATGCTAGCATTACAGCAACAATATTCTCCATAGCCTTTGGCTAAGTCCAGGAATTCAGCCTACTATATAATCAATCCTTTACAATCCACAAGCATTAAATTCATCATTAAAATGTTGTTCTCCTCTTTCCAAACCTTCCATGTAACAAGCATATCAGTAAGATGAAAGGCGTTTTTTACTGAGAAACAGCCTTAAGGAAAGCAAAAAGACCAAATCTGGAAAACATATTCCAATTTTTTTCTGGAAATGGGTAGTATTCATAAAACAGCAAGTTCAAGGTCAACTTGTTCTCCTTCTGTATACTGTTCATAACAGGTATTTGACAACTCAGTGACAGTCAATCTAGCAGCTGAAATGAATATATTGGGTCATTGAGTTTAAATAAAAGCTAAATCTTCATTGTGGAATAAGCACAAGAAAAACAAGAACAGCAAAATGCTTGTTTGTTTCTGAAATTTCAATAAAAATTGACAAATACAGTTACAAAAGAGAGGAAACAGATCTAATTTTGGTAAAAGGGGGCTACTTGAGCAGGCGTGTGCATAAATGGCAAGAGATTATAGTCCTTCATGCCACAGTGGGTGTTGTCTTCTCATTTAAGTGAAACTTTGTAATCCTGAGCATTCCACAGATCTTTTTTTTTAGCATACCATGTCTGAGAAATTATCCAACACCAATAAGACATTCAAATTTTGCAGGTACAGTTACTCTGGACTTACCTTTTTTTTTCCACTCCCTATACAAGGCCACCCTGGAAGTGACTCCCAATATTGACTGCTTCTCAATGTGCTCTGTCATTCAGTAAAAGGTATCCCCTAGTGGCTCTTGTCCTGCTGTAAAGTGAGGAGGTTACACTCATTAGATTGGAATAATGAGATTTTTATCTGACTTTAAAGCTGGTGAAAATAGCAGCTCAGGGTGCCACAGAGACATATGTTCCAGAAATCCAGGGAATACAGAATTTTGTATCCATGCAAATTCTGAGGTTGGATTCATTCATAATTCCAATATTTTCTCTCAATGTAGTTATTGTCACCACAAATCTTAAAGAAGTTATTCTCTGTCTGTGTATGTCCCAAGCTACATGGGTATACATGGCATATACCCACCTTTTGTAAAAAAATCCTAACTTAATAAAAAATAATCTTATATGCTGTATGTTGAAGACTGACGGTCCTAAACAACCAGCTTGTACCTTCCCTCCACCTCTTTGAAATTGCACAGCTATTTCTAACATAATGAAAGTGCATCACATCACCAATTGCCTTCTCTGTTTCAACAAGATATAAAACGAAAGACAACTAGCAATTGCTTTGTGGGTGGGTTCACAGATTACATATCAACTATAAATTGAGAGGAGTATCAAGTTCACAATATACTTTGTTCCTTTTTGGAAATCACTACCTGGTTTTGTTCTTAAAGCTGCCACAGATTTTCAACAGGATTCTTACTCTAAGAGCTCTATATCTTTCATCAGCTAGCACCCACTGAATGACTACAGTAGATGTTAGTGTCAAATTCTTCTGTAGACGTCCAGCTGGACTCTCTACAGGGATTCAGCTGAAAGGGCTTGCTGGAGGAATGATGTTACTAACCGTTCCATCTCCCCCACTCTGCATCTTTCAAATACCAGCTATAAATATTTTGAATATGATCACTATTTAAAATTTTAGATATCTTCCCCAATTTTGTAAAATATTTTAGAAGTGGCTTTCTGACTACAGTTATAATGTCTATCTGCAGTCCAGGAAGACAGCTGACAAGCACAGTGAATCTGGCTCTGTATTTGGAAACACCTGCTGTTTCATTTCCATGATGCACTGTGACGTGCTGTTCTAAGAGGAAGAACAAGTCCGGCACAGGAGACGTTAGTTTCTGGTTCTATATTATGATACTGAAGCTGGGATTCCTCTAATCTAATTCTTCTTAATCACCCTCTGGTGGCACTTCTTCATTGTGTAAAGGATGCCAAAACAGTTGCTTTATGGTCCTCTGACTGTCAGACTGTTTGCTGAGGAAATCTCTCCCACCCCTAAAGAGGCAGCCTTTTCAGGTTATCAGCAATTTCAGCTTCCTCCGGGTGGCGTTGTCATTCGTAAAAGAGAAGCGTATAGACAATGTAACCGTCACATGGAGGCAAAACAACTAACCTGACTTGGGAGGGACTTTGGTTTGAGGAGTCTCTAGATTCAAGGTGAGGTGTTAAAGATCTAGGGGAAGATTTGCTTTGCTATATGTTCTGTAAAGCAGTTGTACTGAAAACCCAGGAGCGTTACCAAATCTATAAAAACCCAGACGCATATTCAGCAGAAGGGCCCTTTGATGAGTCAAGAAAATTTGGCATAATTCTGTTCATGATAGTGGCAGAGGAGATACTTTTTATTTTAATAGTCTGAAAAATAATTTGAGAAGAAAACAGTTGTGTGAATAATCTTAGCAATGCTTTATGGGTGGATAAGGCATCTGCCTATCTATAGCTTTATGGGTGGGTAAGGAATTTGCCTGCTATCTTTGGTTCTGTCTTCAACTTCTATCTTCTTATCTTCAACTGACCAAAAAAAGGGCGTTTTCATAGGTATTTCTGTGGTGGTCAACTGCTGACCACCGCTGCCTCCAGGACATTGAGCTAGCTACTCCTGTGGCTTGGCCCTGCACCATTATGCCAACAAATTTCTGTCCCAGTGAAAAGGTGGGAGTTAAACCTTGCATGAGTTCAGAGTCAGACCTTGGTTCTTGTTCTTCTCAATAATGATTATCAACGGCAAATTTAAATTAGAGCTCGAAGAGAGTATAGTGGCTTAGGGAAACTGAGACTACACATTTGTGAAGTGCTGTTAGTATGGTACTGTCTGGGGTTTGGGTGTCTTCTGAGTGTGTCTGTCTTCAACCACACTGCTAAGTGTACTGACAGAAATTTTGGAAAATGTTGAAAAATTGTTCTTTTGAGAAGCTTTCACACAAAATTGTATTTAAAATTACTTCATGCATTCATCATGTAGGAGCTTTAAGATATATACATTACTTTTCGAGCAATGTAATTCTGTTGGCCAGGAATTCTTAACTTTAAAAGGCTGGGCCATGAAAAGCTGCCTATTTCTACAGAGGACAGACTTTTTCCACTCTTAAATCTAGATATTGGTGGAGCCTTTCTTCAGCAAAACTAAGCAGTACACTTGAATCTGTCAGATTCAAATTGATTTGTCAAATTTCTGAATCTCTGTGATCAAAACTACAGAAGCCAAACTATTCCATCAGTTGAGCTGAAAGTAATACAATATAGTTTAATATGGCAACAATATTTTGTCCTAAATGTTATGTCAAGGCTGTCTATCAATAATTCAGCTCTTATATAAAATATTCTTGCAAATAAGTTATCGTACTTCAGGGACAAGTGATCTGCACAGATATATTTTCAAAGAATATCAGTCTCATTGTTTACGCCAGCAAAGAGTGAAAGAAACCTGAGGGTGAAAAATAAAACATTACAAGGTGTTGTAAAATATGTGGACTAGGAAGGAAATATTATGAACATCGGGAAAAGCTGAACTTCTAATGTGGAACATGTTTTAATCATTCTGTTGCTTTTTTTCTAATGGTTTAATCCAACTTTCAACAGATAAAAAGTGCCAAAAGAAATTTTAATGGCAAAATACCCTTAAGTACGCAAGAAATGTTAAATAAGTACAGCATATAATGATGAAATGAGCTGTTCTAAGGCAATGCACTCCAAAATTGAGAGCTAGAGATGAAAAAACTAAAAAGAATTATTACTTAAATCTCATTTAGGATATACAAAAGAATCAATATCATGATAAAAAAAAAAAAATCTATGAATTTGCCCAGAGGTGAAATGCTAAGGTGATGGTAGAAGCTCTTATTGTAAGACGACTATGTAAAATCTCTGTATTTCACAAAAGAATATTTCATGATCCTTTTTCTTTATGGGTTGTTTCATGTTCACTTACATTATTCAGAAATGTTTTATATCTTCACCTTCCAAATAAGCTGAAGCGGCATTGTTCAGCTATCCGTAAAGGTAGGAGTAACTGCTTATACCAGTGATTTTTAAGATGTATATTTGGTTTTGAAGTGATAAAAGTTATGTTCCAACACCTGCAGCACTGCCATCCCACACTTCAATAAAATATGTTTTAAGCTTCTAGAAATCATGGGATTGGATTAAAACCCATGAGTTTGAAGTTAAGTGAATACATTTGGCATGCCTAGCCTTCCAGGCCTTGTGGTTTTAGAATTCACTTCCTAACTTTTCCCCACAATCATGAATAGAGGCGCGTTTTTTTTTTTTCATGAGCATTGGATGATTTTATACAGATATGTGACTCTAGAAGTTGATGCTTAAGTATGTCGTTAGAAATTCAGATACTACAATAACTGGTGGTAGGGTAATTTTTGATAACCCATATTTTAAATGCCACCCTGAAGGAGAAGGTTAAAAACCCCTAAATTCTTTCTGCCAAGGCTGTTTTTGTTTCTTAAAGAGATAAGCTGTGTAAGAATGAAATCTTCCCCCCAGCCTTTTTTTTTTTTTAACGGTGGATGCCTGTAACCATCAGCTCCGGCAGTTAAATTTCTTTTTTGCATCTGTACAAGGAATAGGGAAGTTGAAACATCCTGGAGAGGCTACCCAGGTTGTGCTCTTGTCCTCCTGCAGAGTCGTTTTGGTGGGGATCTGTGGCAGGTCTTTCCACAGCTGGGAAAACGGAAATTTATCACGGTTCCTGGACACCATTACTGATAATATGTCTTTTTATCCAGACTCACTTGTTTCTCTAGAGGTCGCTGGTACTATTGCTGATACACAATTGTATATCGCTCTAGGCAGCTAGTCAACTTTACTGAGCGTACCAAATGTGAATGAAGATTTTCACGTGGACAAGAGTCAAAAGGGACTATCACCTGCAATTTTCTGAAAAGGGACAACTATGGACTATAGACAGCCTCACAAGCAAGAGATAATATTTGGTCTCCAAGGGCCCCATCAAAGTTTCCTAAGGCACAAGACTTGGCTGGATCCAAGAGCAGCTGTCTTGCTTCCTCCCATTCAGATTTCCCTGTGGTTCCCACGTGTCCTGCAGCCGGTACAGAGTCACTGCATCGGAGTTAGGCTTCAAGCTACATGTGCGTTTCCAAAAGCGATGCACATACCTATAATCACAAAACACAGATGATTTCCTTAGGGAGATGCACACTGCAATACTTGAGTGTACTCCAAGCAGGCAATACAATCTTACGGTTAGAACAGATCTACGACATCTGTTGGACTATCAGCTTTGACTTGGTAGTTAGTAAAGCCCTGTAAAAACCTGAGATTGATGTGATGCCAGTGTGAACTATGAAAGCGATATTAAGCTAGTTGCCTCACCAGCCGCAGAGCAAATAATCCCAGCAGAGGATTGTTTCTCTGAAGGGGAATAATCAGTATATCTGTGAAAATATGGGGGCCAAATGCACCATTGTGTACAGATGAGCCCCCTCCTCCCCGTTCTTATTCCAAATGAGAACGGTGTATTTTCAGATTTATGCTGTTGCTCCTTTCCTTCTCTTGCTCCATCACTTTACGTTTTCCCTCTCCTTTCCTTTCAGGGTGGCAGGCAATATAACTTCATAAGATATATTGGTGTGGGTATGATGCTGAGATGGGATTTTTGTTTCTTCGTTATTTTGGTAAGGGAAGCTGAACGGACTCATATAGATAAATGGGTGAAGTGAAGTAGAATATTACTGAATAATCTTCAACCTTGAATGAGGAAAATGAGATACAGCATGCCTAATGTTTCGTCGACATCCATGAAAAGACACATGAAAACATCCAAACCTCTCTCTGACAAAGAAAGTTAAGGGGACAACATGCCAAAACATGGCTCCAATGCGAGGGGTGGCCCTGGCAGCCAGCAGGACCACAGGGATCCCACGCACCTCTCCTTGTGTGGCCACAGCGGCTGTGCCTGGTGCACGAAGGAGAAGTAAAGCATGCTTGGTGAGTTCTCAATGCAACGCTTTCCTCTCATTTCTGCGCAGGAGGTAATATTGCATTAAAAGAAAATAAAAGTTTTGTGTAAAATGGGCAAAATATAACTCCATGTTTCTTAATTTCTGTAGTAATTTCATGATTATGTTTCTAAAAGAAAGGACACATCTTTGTTTTCATAATTAACAGGAAATACATGTTATACATTAAATGTGACACAAGAGAGATGAATTATGCAGTAAACTCTGTATGTGCTGTAGAGCACAAAGCCCAAGGCACATTCAGCAGAGTTTCTATGAAGATCTGTAATGAGTTTCAAGTACATCATTTCCTGATGGAGGGTAAGAAAATATCCATCAATGCTAATTCTCCCACAGTTTTCAGCTTTTTATGAATACTTTACAGCTTACAAAAAAGATGAATTCTAAAGTGCAACTTGAGGAAACTCTCCTAGTAATTAGAAATTATTCATAGCCAAAACTAATGAATTCTGAACCTTAAACATAGGGATGGTTCAAAGTTGACAGCCCCAGCCTCTAATTTCTTCCAAAAGGTTAAATCGATTCCCCAAATCTGAACATGGATATTTTGTTTTCTAGTTGAACTCTAAACCAGGGTTGTCATCGTGCCTTCAAACAGGCAGAATTTAGGTGTTTGACTCATTCCTGATTCTGTAGTAATGTTGCACAGGACTAAGGATTAAATAGGCTGAAAACGCAAACTCAAATCAGATTGGGGCATCTCTATACCAAGCTTGAGGGCTCTGTGAAGTAATGCTGACTTTGTAATGGAGCACACAATTGTATGCACTGGTTTATCCTTCTCTTAAGCTTCTGTCAAGCTGTTGCTACAAAGACATTCTGACATTTTAGGATGAGAAAGTGGATTTTAAATACTGGCAAGGAGGTGGTGGCAACTTTTCTAGTTGGGCTGTTGTCCATTTTATACTGAGACCTATTTGCTTGATTCCAGACCTCAAAGAACCCAAACCTAATACCTATGAATATTTTTCCAGGTAGTGTATGTTGCTCATTTAGTGAAGAAACATTGAATACAATCCATGTTTATATAATAATAATATATATGAAATGTGTAGTACCAATATAAACATCAATATATTAAATATAAAAATTGTACCTGCTATAACAAGTTACTGAACCGCTTCTGATTCTAGTGATTTTAGAGAATTTAAAGGTGGTTAGGCCAAGAGTTGTGAAGAGCTTTCAGAGAGAAACGCTAAACCAGTGTGTATGGAGATTAAAAGTGTTTAGCAAAACTCACCCCTACGGGAAGCATCACTGTTATTTGACTGTATCTGTCTCCTGCGTATGTCCCTCAGTTATGTTAAATGAAAGCTCAGAGATCACTACTCTTATTCAGTCATAATTTAAGGTTGTTTTTTTAAGATAGAATTTAAAATTAATGTTCAGATTTCTTAACACAGATTTCTTTCCAGCACCTCTCACTTGAACCAGAAGGCTCTTCTATATCCACGGAGCAGACTTTTTTTGATGAATACTACTGAACACCCTGAAAGCTGTAAACTGAACAGCAACAAACAGAAACTTCAGAAACATATGAATAAATTGAAGATTTGCTCATAAAATTTAGAGCCACTTGAATTCTGCAAGACAATCCTCACTCTTCAATTGTACCTCAGGTCCAGAGCAGAGCTTGTTTCAATCATTTTTGTGTTTTTGTTAGCATTTCACATGGCAACAGGTTTTTGTTCACGAAAACGTTTTAAGGAGAGTCCAGGCATAACCAACAATACTGCAGAGACACCACAAAGCTTTCTCTTCGAAACATTTCAGCTATTCAGTCAAGACACAGCAACAATTCCATGGAACGGGATGACCAAGTTATGAAAAGTAAATAATCACTCTGGATTACGTAGGATTTCTACAAAGAAATTATGTCCTGAAATTTATTCAGCCCATCTACCCAGTGATCACTGGATTCTCAAAGACAGCAGGATAGGATTTCTCATGCTTTGGTATTAGGAAGAAAGGCTAATTTATTCTTGATTAAGGAAGCAAAAATAAGTTGTTGAGCTCTGACACTAATACAAATCTATTTTGCGATGCAATAGGGAATAGGAGTATAACACCAAATATTATTCACTTATCTCTGATGGAAACAAAACTTTTGTTGTCTGATACTGCATTCATTTCCCTGTTCAGTAGTTAGTATGTCAAGTGTTCATACTGGATCTTAAATTGTGCTAGAAAGCTCAAGAGTAGGTCAAAATTTGCAGCATAAAACTGTCTTCTCTTTGATCATTCAAGCCTTCCATCACTCTAGGTGGTCCTAACTAATAAAGAACTGTGATCCTCTTCGCTACTTGATTCCAGTAGCCATGTAACAGACCACATGCAATTACTGCTTGTCATTATTGTTTTAGTCAAATACCAACACTTCTTTACAGATTTGTGATCCTGTCAGTGAATCACTTGCTTTTAATTTCATATTTATAAATCATGTCACTATACGTATGGGAAGCAAAATTTCTCTTTTAAGGATTTATACATTCTACCTCTTTTTCTTTGGGTTTTTTTTCCCTCAAGGCAAAGACCTGTGCAAGTGTTTTAATATATGTAGTAAATGTTACTGAGCAGGAGCGCTGCTCTTAAGTTCCACATAAACCTGTACCAAGAAAACCAGAAATCTTTGATCTTCTCTAGATTTCTATGCCAAGTTCTTCATATAAGAACCTGGTTTGACATGCCCATGCAGTGCCCATATGGTCAACATTCAATCCCATATCCCTGCTTCAGCAAGTCTGCCTTGTTACAGATGCTGGGCATTAACAGCCCTACTCACTTTGTTGTACTGAGAACTCTGAAAAACACAAGCGCAGAAAAAGAACTGACATCCTCTGAATTAAATACCTGCTTCTGGCAACATGCTTTTTTCTGTAATGAGTTTAATATGGTCTTTGAATCTTTCAACAAAGATGATTGCGTGCAGGACGCCAGTTAAGGTGTCCTGTCCTAGTAAAGGGGAAATTCTGGCCATAGGATAACAGTCACACTGAGCAGATACCCAGCTGTGGAACAGAGAGGTGTCTATGTTTTGTTTAGATGTTAGGGGTTTATGATAGGTTTATGAAGAAGGGCTGATGATAAAATTCACAAGTTCCTTCTGAAAGGACTTTCAAGCCATTTCAACCAGGCAGTCCTCCACAAATTTCTTTCCTGTATTTTAAAAAAATCTGCTGAATTTGAGATCATTGAGAATGAAGAAGTTGCCTAGGGAAAGTGAGGAATGATCTACAGGCACATACCTGATCTCTATAGAAACCTCAGGTCCCCTCTTGCTTTGATTATAGGTTGATTTGATTTGCTGACCTCATAATCTTGGAAAATGTATGTTTGTGATGGGATCATGGTGAGATATGTAAGTTCAAGAAAGCCCTTTTGATGTATAAATAATTCCTATCATAAAGGTTTGTGATAGTAACCCCCTCTCCTCAAATCTTGTGTAGACGGCAATTTGCATCATGATCTCCCCAGTACATACTATGTAACGATTTGTGACTTAGAGGCGCCAGAAGGTCATTGGACTCTGCTGTAGTGTCTACAGCACATAAGGTTGATCTTCACCTTACTCCCGGCCCAGTTATTTGATTGGGATACTTTCCGAGGCTGGATTAGCTGCCAGTAGGTCCTTCTGGTGCTCTCAATGTCTCAGGAAGAGTGCCAGCAAGCTGAAGCACTAAGCACTAATTTTCAGCACTAGTCAAATGGAAAAAAAAAACCCCAAACGATTCCAGTTTCATTGCCATACAGTCCCTTAATTCCACGTACTTCATAGAGTTGGGGTTAAAACCCCTTGGCAGTTACATGTTAGTCGAACATACAGATTTGAGACCCTTGATTTCCTTCCATTTTAAGTATATGTGTAGATTTTAAATAATTGTAGAATAAATAAAATTAAAAGAGGGGAAATATCTGCCCTAACAGAGGGATGATACAACAGATTTGCTCTGAACTGGCTGGGATCATTTAAAACCAATGAATTAAAAATCAGATAGTCAGTGAGGGCTATAATTTACACTACAGAGGTGATAAAGCCTTTTGTGTTCGTATTTACAAAGAAAGCATTAAACTACAGTGATTTTTGATTTTTTTCTTCCCACCAGGGAGAAATGTGAAACTCAATTTTACCCCCGATTGGTAAGGTGCTAATTTGTCTGACAAGTTGTTGGAATCTCAGCATGTTTGAGGTATCCTTGATGTATCAACACCTTCATGCTGAATGAAGGATGCCTTTAATGTGTAAATGTTTAGTACATATCCTATATCTCATTAGCCAAGAACAATACAAACCACACACAGGCAAGAAGGGTCAGAAGCAAGGTCCAGTGAAAAAGAAAAATCTTTTATGTTCTAATTAAATGAGCAAACATTTGGAATACCTCTCAGTTGAAATAGTTTATCAAAAAATACACTTGAGTTTCACAGGCTAACTTGTGTCCTAAAGCCCTGATGAGTCTCGTATCAAATGGTTGCATCCTGAATCCGAGTGCCATGTTCCTCTTACTGCATGTAATATCATAAAATATTAAGAACCGTAGGAGAAAAGCAGTGGTTAATAAAACCACAAAGGTATACTTTTCCAAATTATTTCTGTTGTCATTCTAAACCTTGGTAAGTTATACGTAACTTTAGAAATTTAGCTTCATTGGCTCTTTTGTGAAACGAGAACATTTCTAGGGAAAATGCAACGATTTTCTAGGGAAACACCAGCTCCTTTTGAATGAAAAGTATAATCTCCAGTTTCATTTCATTCTGTTAAGCACAGCAACATCAAAACAAAGACAAGCCAGAGAAAATCAGATACTTTAAAGAAAAGCCAGTAGAACTGCATGCAACTGCATTGAGCTGTGGCTCGGGTGGAGAGCAGAGGGCTGCTGGTGAGGTGGAGCTTGCTCTTTGCTAGTTATCTTCTGACAGGGATCTTCTGTTTGTGAGACGATAAGAGTAACAGTGCTGAATGAGGAACTGGAGGATGTAGACGCACCCTCTGAACTGGTTGCCAGTGCCATTTTCCTAGTTTTGTCTGGGATTATGCTGCTTCCCTTTGAGAAAGTTTTCCAGGCTGAGACGAGTGTCAGGTTCAAGTACAACAGGACTCAAAACTAGAATTTTTGCTCATTTGCTTTTCTGGTTGTTACCCTTAAACTCCTCCAGGCTGTAGTACCTCAGACATTTGATGCCATGGTTTTGATAAACGCGATAACTAATCATACAATAGGAAGAGGTACCAAGGGCAAACAAAACCTGCAATTCAAACATAAAAAAAAAAAAAAGGCTAGATTTTGCTACGATACTTTATTAAAAAGAACAGGAGGCACAGCACAGCCTGCTGAGCAAGGCCAGAGCCTCAGTGGACCCCAAGCCATGCTGTAGAGAGGAACAGGGAGATACTCGTCTCCTGTGATTCATGGTCTCAAGAGGGTGGAAAGTTTGCCATATTTCTGAGTTACTGCACAAGACTATTAATAACATGGCTGTGTTTATACAGCAATGACTTCTTACCACAAAGCTATAGCTCAGCTGACCATCTGACTAACATATTCTGCTTCTCAGCACACCTAAAGAGTCTATATAGATGCATTTGCTAATATAATTATACTGACTATTATACTGAGCAGTACATAGTGTGAATTCATTGCAGCAGGTGAGTGTGGCTGGGAAACAAGTGGTCTTACTTGTCTTACATGGATTGCATTAAATATATTTATGAAAGGAGAGTTTGAAAACCAAAATGTAGACAAAGATGTTCTCAAAGTTGTCTTCAATATTTCCAGCTTGAAGAATTTAAAAAAAGAATTCCCCTTTTGACAGTCTTGATTACCAGAATCTCAAAGAAGGAAACATATTTTCAATATTGTGATTGAGTTTCGGAAAAATGGGTCGTTTGTAGTGCTGGTGAGATGCATAAAAGTTATCTGCATCTATTTCCTTGTTATGTGACTTTTGAAACTTAGTATTTAGATAAATTCCCATGATGAATTAATGAAATTTTGCAAAATCCTCCTTCCAGGCAAAGTTGTTATTTTTCTGTCTTTGTTTTAAATGTTCAGAACAGCTCCCTCTGTCCCGCCCCAGAGCTGGGAGTGGAGTGATGGGCACTTGGGGCATTTCGGTCTGGGAGATTCACGCAGGGTCTGTCCGGCTGCCTCACCCTGCCTCCAGGGCACCCAGGATCTCTGCTCCGGCTGTTCCCACCACCCTTCCCATCCCCACCACCCTTCAGCAGCCAAACAGCGCTGGGATGCTGCTCGGCAGCCCCCAGCCCTCACCTGGGCACTGCCGTCTGCTGTCACCTGTTTCCCTTCCTGCAGCACCCTGAACAGGGCTGCTGGGTTCGTTACCAACCCCCTTTCCCATCCCACCCTGGCTCTGGTTTAGGAGGTGCCTCTTCCTCTATCTAGACCAAAGCATTAGCTGGGCATGGACACATGGGGGGCAACCTGGAGCTTCTGCTCCATTTGGAGGCCCTAGAGGGGTACACCTCTCTCCCCCAGCCCCTGCTGCAGACCTTGCCAGCACCCGCTTCTCTGCAGGCCACCTGGGCACACTGGTGTGCTGTGAACCTCTGGCTGGCTGCGTTCTGGTGCCATATAGAAGAGATTAGAGAACCACTTTTCATTACTATTTATCCACGTCACAGGAAATCAGCCTAACGCTGTTTGTCAGTTCAGTTGCAACAGTGCCCTCATCCTGTGTGGGAGTTCATTCCTTCTCTCTGCTTTTCTTTTCCAGAGGTTGATCCTTTTGAACTGCTGAAACCCAATGACTTGCAATTAATAGTCTGTAAAACAATAAGGTCAACAGTGTGAAGATTCAGATTTTCTGCCTCTAAATGCAGACTGCTGTGCTGGCCCGCTGAGGTGAGTCTGACCTAAGCTGATTTCCTGATAGAAGAACAGAGTGGGAGGAAAGGGATTAAAAATACCTGGAGACATGTTGAGCTGTTAGTACAGTATCTGTCCACTTCACTTAGCTGGGGGGAAATACAGCTGTGTAAACTTACAGTAGATGTGACTGACAAATGCCAATTTCTTATTAAATCACTGATGGACCCTGTGACTGGGATTTTAAGCCCCATATGCTACACTGCAACCTGGCAAAACAATGAAGAACATTTACAAGCCCAGCCGTAAGATCAGCTTTTCTGATGAAGGGGTTGTTTTTTTTTTTTTTAGGGGTTGTGTGTTTTTTTAATACCAATAAGATTACCATTATTTGTTCTGGGCAGATTGAAATTTGCAAGACTTGCATGAATCCCAAATTCAAGCTGGCACCAGCAGCTCTGAACAATTTGAGTGACTTCTGTGCAGATGGACACATCATGTGGGGTGTACAGAAGCTGGCGTCACGCTTACCCTACAGTCTAACCGGCCCACCTCCGTATGGATCGGTGCTGGATTACACCCATTCCAGTTTGGCTCCCCTGAATGCAACAGGACCTCCCAGTGGCTCGATTTCACCCAAGTTTATGTTGCACTCACAAAAGAAAACAAACATGAGGATCAGACAGTCAATCAGTGAAATGACTCAAAGGGAGAGATTTTCCTCAAATTTTGGCAAATTGTCAAAAGTATGACCCCGAGGGCTGCTGAGGTATTCAGAAATGATGCAGGCAGCTACATCCACATGAACACGTGTCTGCCATTCTCCACTTTTATATAAGAGAGAATGTACCTGCGACAGGAAAGCAAAAAAGACTGATTTGCCTAATAAGTGAGTAGGGCTGGATTGAAGGGGCAGCAGGGAATGCCTGGGGCCAGCGGGTGAGAGGCAGAGCTGTGTCGGGGTGCTTACATGGGGCTGGCTCACGGCACCGCCCCAGCCCGTGAGTTAGAAGGAAGGGTGAGCTATTCGTAGTCAAGAACTTGCACAGAGCGCTTAGCCCTTAGAAAAAATAAGAGAAAGAAAGTGCTTTTTGACTGAAAGATTGAAGCTGCTTTTGTTGTTAGAGGCTATCATCCCATGAACAGTTTGTCCAAGAAGTTATTATTACAGCGATTACAGGAGTGCTGTGGCAAGTATTCCAAGTTCACAAGATGAACCCTGAGCAAACCAGCCACGGCAGCTGGGTGACCTGTTCCTGTGCCTGGCTGGCTGACGAAAACTCTACGGATTAGTTAGCTGTTTAAATACTGATGGTCATGAAGTTCATGTAAGCTTTACAGAAATTCACTGTGTTGGTCTCAAACTCATGTTTTCACCACTAAGTCAACTTACTAAGCACTGTTAAATATTTCCCTTATGTTAGTGTTTGGAGCTCAAATCAGAAAAGCTGCAAGAATTAGCCAGTCCTAACAAGGTTCAATTTTTCTCTGAAATTCAATTAGCTGGCATCAATTCAAAGAAAACCTACTGTAATGAGGTCTCCCTGTTGAGAGTGACCAAAACAGATCCTAGGAAGAAGCACAACAAATAAGCAAAGAAAGAAAGAAAAGGCTGGAAAGATAGAGCAGGTATGTGAACTTCTTTTTCATGGACATTTTGACTTTCTTGCTATATTTGTTTATGTCACACTGTTTCATGTCATACAGTTTCTTGTCACTGTAGAAATAATCTTAAGAGGAACAAAATTCTGTCTCTGACCTAACAGAATAGGGACAAGTATTTACATACTTAACTTCAATTTAGGTGCTTGTGCTGACATCAGTGGGAGTTAGAGGAACTTAAATGTACTTCCAGACCTTGTGATTGTTCTCTTCAAAGGCAGTTTTTCAAATCCACAGATAAAGTTCTGGTTTTGTTAGGGTAGTGATCATAGGGCATTTGTCTAGTCCTAATTGGTAGAAGTAAATATTCATTTCAGATCTGAATTCAACCCTCAGATACCTACACATTGATTGCTGCAAATTTTGAAAAGATTTGAAGAGGTACATGTGCAGAATTGTGAAATCAGACCTGGACCCTTGGAATTGCTCGTTAGCCACGAATGTATGCAAAGCAGAGCACTGCTGTTTCCCCCGGCTCATTTTCAGTTTTGGGATGCCAGCAGGTGACGCTAAATGCAAACCCCTCAATGCTGACCCCTCCTACATTCCCATTTGCAGCTGCAGATTCTAAACACTGTGAAAGCAGATCACACAACACACTGTGACCTGCAAACATTTATACAACAGATGAGCCACAGTAATTGTTCAGGGTTGTAATGAATATCACAGGTAGTTCATGAAAAAGCCATGTTCTGAAATGAAAACGTAAAGATGTAGGAACAGATAAATTAGCTCCTCTGCTTCTGTGAAGCATTTTGCTCCAAATACCCAAATGTCAATGCCTAAACAAAGCCACAAAATTCATTGTCCCTATCTCTCGTTAAGGGTGTTTTCCCACATAGTGCTGGGGATCAGCTGTAATTAAGACAAAAATCACCCTTGTCCGAGATCCATGTTCCACTCCTGTACTGCTGGGAAGGTCTGGCAAAATCTCTCCTTGTTTCTGGGAATGTGATACTGAAACATCGATGGTGCAGGTTCAGGCAGGCAAGCATTCGCAGTGCTGGAAATGCTGCTGCTGAGAGTTGGATGGCCTTTCCAGCTGCTCCAGCTGTTTCCCCTGCCAGGTTCCTGGCAGCCTCTCGGGGTCCTTGGGATGTCCGTGTGGCACCAGGCCCATCCTACTCCCAGGACTCTGAGCAACGCTGCAGAAGCCATGGGGCTGCTCCTGCAGTGCTTTTTTTCCCACAAAAGCTCCCAGGGCGCAGAGGGTCATTTTCAAGGCTTGTGTCTATCTAAGGCATTCGAAGGTCAAGCCCAAGTTGTCTGTAGAACTGCTTCATACCCTGAAATCAAGTCCTTCCAAAACTGGTGTCTCCTGATAAGAAAACAATATGCTGGATATAGAGATAACAGATTTCTGAGTGTCCTGTTTCTCTAGGGTTTGCCCTTGGGAGCAAGCAGGGTGGCCTTTGCACTCCTGGATAGTGGGTCTTGGACAGAACCTTTTTACCAAAGAAATCACGATATACCAAAAAAAGCCCTCCAAACTTCTTCTTGACATAAAATAAGGCATCCTGGCTACTCAAGCAGAGTCAAACTAATGTTGAATAGATCTGAATGATTTTCATTCAGTTCAAACTGAAACCTCACATGTGTTGACAGTACTTAAAGTACAGGAATTTGTGGGACTTTTTCTAAGAGAAAACCTGAACAGATCTTATGAGGTAAACTAGAACTTGACAGCTGGGAACTGATGCAAGATTTACACTATGTGTAAGCTTTTTCTTAGGAACCTAAATGAAATAAGGGAACAGTTAAAAGGTTCCACCACCTAGAGCTCCTCATGATGCTTGTGGACTGACTTTCAAATCTCAGAATTTCAGAACATCTTAAAAAATGTTGCCAATGGCCTTTGAAGCCCAAACGGGACCTGGGCAACACGGAGCCTGTGAGTAGAGCACAGCCCCCCTGCTCTGTGCTGGTGCCCCCGGCATGGAGGAACCGCTCTGGTTTCTCAGGGACAGCATTTGGTTGTTAAATTCATTTCTCACAGGGGCCTTTCCCTCTTCTCCAGTCTCTGTCAAAAGGACAGGCAGAACCAAAATCCCATTCAATTAAAAGAAAGTAAAAAAGGGAGATGAACTCATAACAAATAAACAAAAACAGTTTGAAATTTTTACTTCAGAAGCACGGCAGTATTTTACCAGCAAGGGCTGAATTCATTAACGCTGCCTTTTTTGTACTGCTACCATTAGGTGTTACTGTTCAAAAATGTTTTAAAGAGCCAACTGCTCTACTGCTTTGAAATAGCTCTACCCAGGAGTGAATCTTTGCATTCATTTTCAAAACAATCAGTTCTTCCATGTGGAAACCATATGAGTTTATGCAAGTCCATCAGTCTTCAAAGACAAATAAAAAGTAACAGGCTTCCTTATTCTAGACCACTTTCCTTTTCTATTCACCATGTCCTTCCACCTTTCCATTTCTTACGTGTTCTTCAGCAGCAGCTACTACGGTGATGTGCTGGGGTAACACGCACATGCAGGCACTTCTGCCCGTGCCTGAGTAGGCTCAAAAAATGAAGACCAGTACCTTATAAATCCCCTATATATTCCTCTCAAATAAGGTTTTGTTTCACCTTATCTTCCTCTCTTCCTTTTCCTTTTCTGTTTCCTCTGTATCTGTCCGCCTTCTCTGGTAGCATTTTATAACGCTGTTAATTGCCCTGATATGGCGAATCCAGGGTTAAGTGCAATCCCGATCTGCTTTTGTTTCCAGTGCCTCTTGACACTGGCATTGAGTTTTGTGGTGCTGGAGCCAAAGGCAGAAGCCTGTGGTCTCCGTGAAGGTACCCTTTCTGGCCCAATTAGATTGAAATTAGGCTGTTATTGTAGTTTATTCTGTGTATGGCAACTGAGACCTAACCTAGCAGAACATTAGGAACGTGTTGGATGTGGGAGATCGAGTACAAAGCAGGCTTTTTTTTGGAAATGTGAGAGTCCCACCGGAGCGGAGTGCGGCAGAAACACCACTTCAGACGAGCTCGCCGACCGCGGCACCTCGGACAGGCACCCAGGCCAGTGTCTGTGGCTGTGGCACCCAGGTGTCGCACAGCTACTCCGGTTAGTAACGTGAACAGACGGGAAGCCAGAAACATTCACGCAGTGCTGTCGTCAGCGACGTCGCTTCCTCGACAAAACATCGTGTACGCTAACGAACTGACAAACGCACTGATCTCCTCAGCGGACTCCTGCCCTAAACATTTCTGCAGCTTTCAAACATGCTGGTTTGCAGTCATGGCCTTTAGGCTGAAGCAAGCTGCAAAAACATCGAAGAGAGAGTTTTTCGCGATTAAAATAGGGAATAGAGGTAAAGCAGATGTGGAAAACCCGAACGTGGCTGGAGATGTCTCCACGGCCCTGACGCGGCGGGTTTCACGGGCGCCCGCTCCGGAGTAGGGAGGTAGGACAGGTTTCCGGTAAGCAGCCCCACGCACGGGCGGCACGGGCTCGGGCCGAAGGATTCGAGGACTTTTCGGGATGATCGTGTGACGGCAGGTAATATTTTCAAGCGAAGGTAACAAGTAGTGAATTCTGAGGGAACGCTTTTCTCCCTCTAGCGAAGCAGAAGGACCCAAGGAACAGTCGATCGCTGCTTGCAGCCTCTGAACTCCGAGCCGCAGCACCTTCACCGCGCAGGGGAAAGCGGGCAGTTGATTCTTTTTTCAGCAAACCCCGGTTTGCTACGGACGAACTACAGCCTGCCCCGGCTCCGGCCAGGCGGCAGCGGCACGGCGGGCCCGGCGCGTCCCCGTGCCCGGCGCGTCCCCGGCCGCCATGCCAGCGCCTGGCCCGCCACCTAGCGGCCGTCGGCGGGCGGCGTCGGCGCGGTGCCGCTCGGCGGGGCGGGGCCCGGGGCTGCGGGGCGCGGAGCAGGGCCTGAGCGCGGCAGCCGGGCCGCGCCCGGGGCTGCTGAGGGGGGCTCCCTGGGGAACCGCGCTGCGCTGCGCGGTCCCGCTGCTGGGCGGCCAGCTGGGTTTTCCCCTCAATACCTCGGGTCGAGGGTAAAACTCCGTTTGCTTTCCATTAAGGCCTCTGATTGGAGCGTGTTGATTAACCGCGTAATTAGGGAAGCAGTTGGGTGGGTCCTAAGTTACAAAAAACCCCTCCAAACCTGTTGCTCAGTTTCATGTCAGCTGTTTCCTGCCGTCCCACTGGTGGTGTCACGGAGAGGCCGTGGTGCCTGGGCACCCTACTGCCAGGCGAAGTGGGAGTGTTGTGTTTTAATCTCTTCTGCAACTCATTTGTCTTGTACCGACTTGATAGAGATACGGGAAGTGGGAGGCAGGGGGTGTGCATTTCTAAGGACAGGCTTTGTAACTTCGGGACGACTGTCTTCTGAAATACAGAGCCGACCTATGGAGAAACAAGTGAAATAGCGAACTCCAGCGCATCTCCGTTGTTAAACTGCTGCTGCGGTCAATGTGATTCCCACCCGCTAATGATAAAAATCTTCTGACATGCAATCTTGTACACACTTCAACAATAGCTACCTAACAGGATTTTTCAGCCTTGGAAATGTTTCTCTTTCCCTCAGAATGACGAAATTTTTGACCAGATACAAGTGAAGGGCACCCTGTCCCAGTGGCCATTGCCAGAGCAGCTCGGCAGATTGCGTTGTGCAGAACAGCCGTGTGCGACACGGCTGTTACAGTTCAGAAGGAAAACCAGCTGATCACCAGGGACAGCAGGCTTTAGTTTCTTACAAAAAAACACCATCAGACCAGACAGTGCTTATAACTGGAAGTTTAGGGTCTCCCAGTTGCCTCTGGCTTGTCAGGCTCCATGCGGGCTCCAGCCTGTGCAGCAGAGGTGAAGGTTTGCTTTGGGCAGTTCCAGCGCTGATGGGCGCCCAGCCCCGCAGACATCAACAGCACCCGGCACAAGCAGAGCCTAGCGCAGCGTCGCATCCACAGCTCCTCCACCCCAGCCCCGGGAGGCGACGGAGGCCTCTGCAACCGCGCCAGCAGCGTTCGCTGGGCTACACACGGGAGCCCTGCGGAACCAGGCTCTCCACCATGCTCCTGCTTTCGGTAGTCATGCCGGGATGTGGTTTCGTCTCCGAGTGGGAGAGATCTGTAAATGATTTGAAGGTTCAGAGTTCACGGGAGGTTTGGAAAAACACCCGTCAGGCTGCAACGCCCCTGGGGGAGCCATATGCTGAGATAGGGTGTCTCTGGGTATTTCTGGCATTTCACCTCCTGACTGAAGTCAGGAAAACTCAAAGAAAGAAAAAAATGTGGAAAAATACATCCAGACACTTCCAGACTTGGAAACCAGATTCCTAGCATTTAGTCAAAGGCAGAAGTCTGTTCTTGTTTCACCCACCCATCTCTCTTTGGACTAGAAAATAGTGCAGTTTCCTTCAAAAAAGCAGATAAGCCACATAAACAGCCGCCCAAGAATCAGAGATGTGACTAATTCCTACTCATTAGACATGTGCAACATAAATAACTACTTGTTTCACTACTCATTAATTACAGTGAGACGTTTCCAGCTCTGTCACAGGCATCCAGGTCTGCTTCCACGCTGTCTCCTTCGAATAAATCCACGTTGTCATTCTGCAGACTCGTACCAAAGAGGGGGAACAGGAAAGGCTGTGCGCCGTGGGCATCCCCTTCCACCTCTGCAGCTCTGGTTCCTGGGGATTTAAGAAGAGCAGACGGGTTCCGGGGGGGTAAGACACAGCCACTAACTTTGTTACTGGCATAACATCTTGTGTGGGGGTACAATTCCCAGATGGCTTTCTTAAGCCATCACATTGCGAATACTTCTGGGGAGTTTTGTGGTTCACCTCAGCAGTGACACACACGTAAACACTGCTTAGTGGGTGTCTTTAATGCTGTCTTCCTGCTTCCAGGATTTTCTCTGGGTCGCTCGCTGAGTGTTGGAGCTTTCCCCAGGGCTGCACACGTGTTGCCACACAGCCGAGGGCAGGGCAACCCTGGCCGTTTCAGTTCAAGCTGATTGCAGGTTTTTGACTGAAACATGCTTTTTTATTTTTTTTAAAAAAAAAGAGTCACCAAAGCTTAAACTTACCTTGAAACTGTGTTGGTTTTGAGGGGAAAGTTTCCCAAGTAGGGTGGACTTTCTGTATATAGAAAAAAGAAAGGATTCTTCAGTGGTTAGGGCACTTGTGTGCAGGAGCCCTGTAGTTAGCAACGCACAGTGAGTGGTGAACGAATAGTCACTGAGCCTGAGAGGGAATCACGCAGGGCAAGGGTCTGACCCTGCGTTGCAGACTAGCTTCCTGGTCATTAGTCTGTGGTCTCAGTGTGTCCTGCTAGTGCCAATGCATTTTGTAGAGCTAATTAAAAATTCAGTAAGTCAGGGAGAAAATGCCAGTAAGCCAGGAGTCATAGCAGCTGGGTGAGATAGGGAGCAGTCACACTTACGCCTTAAACTCACGCTGGTCAGGGGAAAGACTTGTGCACTGGTATCTCCCATGCAAAGAACCTAGGGGGAATGTTGCGCTCTATTCTGCGTGACATGGAGGCAAACCCAAATGCCTCAACTCTCTTTTGTGAGGCAGACTTCCGTGTTTCTACCTTCCTCAACGTAATGGAGATTAACAGAATTAAAAACTGAGATGTCTATTTATAGTCTTATTTTTCCTTCCTACATCTCTCCTGCTTGTAAATGCTCCATGGTACATTCCATGATTGCCCCAAAAGGACTGATTTTTTTTAACCTCAAAACTAAAGCTAGTGGGAACTGAGGATGCCCCAAAAGTAATTGTATTAACAGAAAGTGGTGATGCGAGGTCAAGGGGAAGTGCAGGACCTGAGTGCTCAAAATACCATCAGCTACGTCATGAAAACAGATGTGCTCTGTTACTCCTTTCTGCCTGTGGGGAATAGTCTCAAGATCAAACTCTACTGTGAACAGCTCGACAAAGGTTTTAGTCCCATTCTTCTGCTTTCTACCTTGCAGAAGGGATCCTAGCTTCCCCCCCCCCCCCCCCCCCCCCCCCCGGGTTCTCTGCGCACTGTGAAAAACCTGCAGAAGTTGTTCTACAGAAATGCAGCCTGGTTTGGGGGGGGGGGAAGATGTCCTCATCCTAAACTGCTGGAGGCACCGGGTGAGCCTATGGAGAGTGCCTTAGCATGCCCCTGCCATCGGACCAGCCCCGTGGCGGGTGGCAGCAGGCAGCTCAGCTGTGGCTGAGGGCCAAGAGCAGCGGCCAACTCTGCTCTGTGCTGTGGGACCCGTCACAGCAGCTCTCACACAGAGTGAACAGCGCTGACGGGAGCAGCTCGGTATCACCGGCCATGCAGCTACCTGTCATCGACGTGTCCAACATCAGCTCTTCAGGTGATGGGCTGAGCTGAATGGTGGCCGTTCTCCTTCAGCCTCAGGAGCACCAGGGGCAGAGGCACCTCCCGGGCTCCTACTTGTGGTAGTTCATCTGCTGGGCTCTGAGGGTGGCTCAGCGAGCACCACTGCAGAAGCTAAGATCAGCTTTTAGCAATAATTTTGTTATGCTGTTCTATGCTAGAGCTTAGTGTTACTCTAATGAACGCTGTAGAGGATGTATGCACAGATAAACTTGATTTACTAGGAAATCAAAGGATAATGCACTTTTACAGCCGATAATCAAAGATGTGACTGATTTATCTGTTGACAGAGAAGCAGTACACAAGAATAGAGAATCAGAAGAATCCAGCCGGTCAGCCAGTCCTGCCTGCAGCAGCCCAGCTCAAGTCCCTCTTCTGACTGTAGCGTTATGCCCTGCCTAGTGTGCTGCGACCTTGGCGAGACGGTGCACACTGCCCAGCAGCCACGCTTCAGTGTGGACTTGGAGGAGGGGGACCATGTGCTGTTGTGCTGGGCTTTGTTCCACAGAGGTAGGCTCTTCATTTAAACCATATGCTGAGTTATAACCGTGTAAGTAGGAGGAAAACTAAAACATATTTCACTGGGGTCTAGAAAAGCGCTGAATGGATGTAATTTTTATCAGGGTTTTATATGCCCTATTCAAACACCAAGCAGCTGTGCTGTACCATCAGATTCGGAGTGAGCTGTTGTGTTACACATCTGCAGGTGACTACATCAATGGCAGCGTGCTCAGTTTGTAGCCCCCGTCTCAGGTGTTAAGGCTAATGCTCAGAGGTGAGTTCTTGGGTGGTGGAGAAGGATTGCTGAGGTTCGAGCTGGGCATTTGATTTTCATAGGTATGATGGGCTATTTCTAGTGAGTTTTAAAGCTCCCCAGGAGGAACTCTTGAGATTTAGGTAGCCGCAACACAAAGTGGTCTTACGTATTTTTCTGATGCACCAGAAGTTGAAGTGAGCTTGTCAAGCTGGTGTTGCAGATGGGATTAGGGCTGACATTCTCCCCAGATGACTGTTTGCAGTTGTACCTGCCTTCTGTTAATTAGCTGGCACTCATGGCTGGAAACTTGAGCTAAGCAGCATGGGAAGTGTGGTGTGGTAGTGCTGGGCCAGAGCGCAAAGGATGTCTGCACTTGGCTTGCAGCTTTAGTGCTGTGCCTGGCCTTGACTACTTTACTGAAGCTCTGTGGGACATAATTCTCTCTTGGCAAATGGGAATAAGTGGTATTTTCCTACCACAGAGCAGTACTACAACAGGCTAGTAGCTCAAGTGGATCGTATACGTGAAAATGTACTAAGCTCCTCAGCAAGCTCCACTAGCTAATTGGTTTTTGGACCTGAATTTATCTAGCACCACTACACTGTAACAATTGCAATGGATCCGTCTTCTGGTCCTTCTTTAACTTTGCAAGTCTGTGGAAAGGAATTTTCTTCTAATATATGCGCCAAGCTTGGCAGCACGTTCATCAGGAAAGGAACTGAACAGTCAGGATTTCTGCCAATTTGGAATGAAATATATGTGGAAGAGGTTGTGAGATTTTTGATGTCTTCAAATCAGAAATGCAGTTCAGCCGAAGTTTGTACTTGAACCTGATTTTAATTCAAATCTCAGCTTCAAGGACTGCAATTTTGACTTTTCTTAATAAAAAAAAATACAGGTAAAGCAACACAGAAGCAGGAAGAAAAGGGCTAGTTTGCAGAAAAGAATGCCCTGATGGTAGAGAAGTGAGGGAGCCTGACAGACTAACTCATGGTGTTCATCCTTGCTCAGCTACAATCAAGGCAGATTAAGGATAAATTACTCCATGAGCAAATGTCTTGTTTTCTCCGTGACTCCACCTCTTTCGGGCATCCTGCCCTGTCCCCACCCCTTGCACTTGTCTGCATGTCTTAATGGCAGTATTCATGCAGCTGGTAATTTATGTGTCTGAGAGAGAAGATTTACACAGAGCTTTCCCTTCAGTTATTCCGAAAATTTGAGGTACAGTATGCATGTGATTTGTTAGGTCCCAAACTCAAACTTAAAAATCACAAATGTCTTAAAGGCTGGGCTTGAGTGACAAAAAATTTAAAAGGAATAATTTCAACTGGAAGTTAGTTCTTAGGGCCTCACTTTAGACCTAGCTACAAAAGTTTGTCTTCAGAATAAATACAATGCCTATTGTAACATAAGCACACAGTCATTTGGCTTCGAACTGAGGCAGTTTGATGTTCTGCTCTGGAAGACAAACGGAGCTGATCCAGTTACTGAAACCTACTTGATTCAGTTGGTGTCTCGTGTCATAAACACGAATTTTTAATTTCATATTACTCATAACAGGCGCACTGTGAATGTTTGCAGAGTTTATAGGCTATCAGTTACAAATGAGATTATACCAGCCATTCCTCAGGACTGACACCAGTTTCAAATTAGAAG
Organism: Opisthocomus hoazin; assembly: GCF_030867145.1. NCBI lineage: Eukaryota > Metazoa > Chordata > Aves > Opisthocomiformes > Opisthocomidae > Opisthocomus > Opisthocomus hoazin. The sequence goes on from NC_134419.1 coordinate 25,853,798, forward strand.
CTGACAGGCCTCACCTGCTCCTGAGTTCACTGATAGGTCACCTTCTTGTCATTTTGGCTGCCCCCCCATCAAAATGACATCTGTGTTTACAAAGGGATGGCAAGGGACTCGAAGTTGTTAGAATTGTTGAAGAATAAGAATAAGGTGTCATCTACTCCGATAACGTAGTGCTCAACTTTGGCCTTTCAGATGGCTTGATGCTTGCAGCACCTGGCAATGTTTCCAGATACAAGAATAGCTGGACTGGAGGGTCAGCAGTTGTTCCCTCTTCTACCCACAGATGCTAGGCATTCAGCTCAGCCTGGCCACAGGGTATAGACCAGAGACTTGAGCAAAGCGCTTGTAAAATGCCTTCCATTTTCTACATCTAGGAACAGGACAGTAGGATGAAGAAACATTCCTTTCAGAGGTTGTTGTTACATGTTTTTAAACGAACAATGTGTGAAAGACGAAAGGTAAATATTGTTCAACAAAGAACTGGATAAAAAAAAATGTAAACTTTTTCAATGTGTTGGACATTTCCATTAATTTGTTGACACACCATTTATGTAGATTCAAACCTTAATTTTATCTGGAAATGTCCTAACTCTGGAGAACTCATTTCTTCATAATAGAAGATTTTTCATATTCACTCAATTAATTTAATGGAGTTGAGCTAGTTCAGGCCAATTCCTGTATCTATGAAAAAAAACCAACTAGGAAAATGCGCATGCATCTTCAAATATAGATTTTGGGATTAGCTCTTATTTCTGTCATTAAACAAATGGAAATGTCAGATCCAAACATTGTCAGACTTTGCAGGTTAAAGATTTGGTCTCCCCTAGATTTCAAGTTTTCTAAATAACCATCTAATACATGTGTGTCAGCTGTGGAACAGTTGTAGAGCTGTCTTTTTAAGGCTTGAGTTTTACAGGAAATGAAGTCAATGTATGTATATAATCCCACTGAAGTTGCCTGGCCCATTGCTGCTGTGTGTAGAGAGGAAAGTCTCTGAGTTGTGGGATGTTACCAGTGCATGTACACGAGGCCAGTGGAGAAAAAAGCACAGACATATGCTTGATAAGGTAACCAAGGATAAACAAGATGTTGAATTATACTTTGCCAAATGAAGGACTCGGAGAAGCCAAGGAAAATTGTTTTGTTTTCCCCTGACTAAATGAGACCTTTATTTTTGTCTTAGGCGCTGTGGCTAGCAGAGATGTAAGGACATTCAGTTATCATAGTTGCCATCATTCTCTGAAATTCTGTCCTTGATTTTATTTTCTGCTCCAGGAAATATTATAATATTGTTATTTTATCTATATTAAATAAACCTAAGGCCAGATTCCTCATGGTGTAAACAAGCATGACTTCAGGAAAGCAATGCTGATTCATGCCATCCAAGTGTCTGATTCTTAATATGAAAGGAACATGTTACAAGAGAGTAAACAGAAGCGAGCATTCGTTATCGAAACTCATGTCATCAACATAGAGTCCCCCATAGCGTTCAGCAGGGAAAAAAAAGAGCTAATGTAGATTTACAGAAGCCACCGCTTTTTTTTTAATGATTTGGATATTGATCATTTTTAATCTTCTGCTCAGAACAACCGGGAGATCTATTACAGCTTGAGCCAGCCGTGAAAAGCGGGTCCGTTCTTTAACCTGCCCCAACTCACTTGGACGTATTTTATATCTCCAGGGATTCAGCCACGAAGCCCATTAGAGCATCAGATGCAGTAAGGTCAAATCAATTGTCCATACTGCAGACAAGGTAACCATCATTTACTGTAATTCTCCCCCGTCATGGTAGAGGAGAGGAAAGGTTAAAAGCTGTATTACCATGAGGCTGTCTCATCTATCTTTCAGTATATTGGTAATATCTAAACATTGCTTAAAGAACTGAGTGTACAATCTCAAATCTGTGTTAAACTGGATTTAATGGTTAGATTGACAAATCAACAAATTTGCTGATGATTTTTTCTTCAGGGAGGAGCAGAAAACATACCACTTTTAAAACAAAAAGCAAAAAACTTTATTGTCATGTCTGCCACAACACATCCAAAGCTATACTGAACGTTCATCTCAGGGTGACCTGAATGACTGATATTTATCCTTCCCTACACATAGATATATTTACCTATGAAGTAATTTGCTGTCACCTCTTTAAGCTGGAGATGCTGTGACAGTCCAAAAACAAAAGAGGAAGTAAATTCAGGATGTATATTTCGCACTGTAAATCAAGTCCTTATGTGTTTGCACTCTGGGATGGGCAATAATAATTGACTGAAGCAATCACTGCTGTGGGAAAACAAACGTCCTGGCAGTGTCGCATCTGAAGGTCAAACCCGATGACATAGTAAGCACCTGAACTCTCACTGACTCCCAGGGAGGCGGCGGGCGCCGAGCACCTCCCGGAGCTCGCCTGGCAGCGACAGATTTACACAGCCACTGGGGCTGGGGGCGAGGATGATTTTTCGGTCCCACCTCCCTTCGTTGAGTCTGCAAAGTCATTTATTTACATTACAGCGCCATGGCGTCTCTCTGACTCCTGTGCTCTGTGCGTTAACTGCATCAAACTGGAGAGAAAATGCAGTTCTGTGTCAGTGATTGCATATTCCTCCTCTGAACCATTGCACTGTGCCCCTGATTCACGTCACATGAGCCAATGTGCATGCAGGGAAGCCGTGCCCACCCCTGCCACACGTGTGAGAACTATGGCACGGTGGCCCAGTCCTTGTAGGACTCCTCTGTTGAAGTAGGAAGAGCTGATGAAGCTCAGCTTTATTCACTTGACTTGCCTATTTGCCTTTTCTAGGTTAATCTTTTCTCTTTCCCTGGATTTCTTTAATCCTGAGCTGTTTTCATTAAAAAATTGATTGAACAAAGAGCTACTGAGATTTTAAATATTATAGAACTCTTTTCACAGCTGTAGAAATTAGTAAATTTATTTTTTGTGTTTCAGAAACTGAGTTGCTGAGCAAACATACACATATATTTAAAATAGAGCCAAAGTAGTGAGAAACAGAAGACAGTCAAACACTGTTACTCTAGTATGAGTGTATCGTGTTTCTGTGGCTGACACACATTCACAGTAGTCTTCTTGGGAGACAATGGGATGAATTTAGTGGGAGTGTAAGAGCTGTTGTAGGTTACAGATTAATAAATATTTTGTTTCGAAGCTTATTTTTAAGGCTTTAGTTAGGGTTTAATGCCCAGCACAGTAAATTCTAGCTTCAAATAATGTACGTATTCAGTAATTGTAAAAAGAAACTAGTAGAAGTTTTGTGTGTGCTGAAGGAGAGATAAATGTGCTTTAGATTAGGTGTTCATACCATGCACTTAACTGCTTTTCCTCTTCTGTTCCCTGTTCTTGTGATTTACCTTAACGCAGACTGTGTGTCTCCTTTTCCTCAGTTTATGTTACCCGCCATCTCTGAACTCATCCCTATGAAAGTCTATTCATGGGTCCTTTGCTTATGCTCACAACAGTGCAGATTGGCATTGTGTCATTAAGCAAAGGTATTGTCATCACCATAAATATGTACTGGGCAACTCTTTACAAAATTAAGCACTAATGTAGCTAAAGCTTTTTCATTTTAATATAGAATTTCAGAAATAAATAAGGGGAATGTAAAGCTAAGGAAGAAATAAACGTATCCAAGTCTAGAAAGAAATGAAAGGTTAAAAAGATGCTTTCCTTCCCAATAGCACAAAATGAGGACTGCATGCAGCTTGCATGGTCTGTTGCTTGTTCCTTGTTCTGGAGTACCTCTCAGATAGCTCGCAGCTTAGTAGTACCCTCTCCGCAGGTACGTATTCTGCAACGCTAATTCACAGGGTGGTGCGCTGGGTTATTTAACTGAAACCGGAGTCTCAAAAAAGATCAGACAAGCTTTGCTGTTCTTTGGCTCCAATGAATATCACAGCCTGACTGAAAGAGCACTGGACTTAATGGAAAGCCTTTGGATCTGGAAAAATGCTTACTGAAATCTATGAGAAAAAGAGCTTTAACTCCAACGGTTAACACTTCATTCTGGCCCTTTTCTCAATAGATACAAACATTGGCTCTGTAATGCATAGTCATTTTTTTAAGATCAGTACAACAAACCTAAATTGTGCAATGGATGTGTGTTTACTATCTGCTGTGTTAGCTCTACAAGGCAGACCAGACTTTTTCAAAATGAGGATTTGATTTTACAATAATTCCACCCTGTGCAGGAAACAAATGTATTTTTAAGGAAATCTGTTTAGGAAAATCACTAAGGAATTCCTCAAAAGTTATATATAGCTCTTGGTTGACAGACTTCCTTAAAGAACTCCTTTTTCTATGTCTACAGTAATTAAAATAAAAGTTTTCCGTTGAGTATTTGCCATTGGCAAGATGTATTTAGTTTAATTTTCTCCAAATGCTGAAGTGGTTGCTACAGTTATGGGGACGTAGTTAGGTCTCGTGAACATGAGAGAGATTCAGATTCTCCGAATTTGCCATGAGGTGAGGCAATACATTCAAGCAGACCTTTCTGATTCTCCTGGTCACTCTGAGGGAGTGTAGCAGTTGCCTGCTTCTTGTGTCAGTAGTCGTTGTCCTGGAAGCTGAGATAATGGCATGGCAGCTGTGGCGTTACAGAGAACATCAGTGTGGGGCTTTGGGGATAACATTCTCCTCTAAGTAACCAAAAAAGGCAGTCCTGAGTACAAAAAATGGTGACACTGGACAGAACTGCTCTGCAAACATGCACAAAACAAGCAGAAGAGGAGTGCGTTTGTTAGCAAAAAGGGTGCAGCTGGGTGCAGCTTGGGTTGTGTCGCAGCATGACTGTTTCACATTAAAGATGAAAAACAGAAGCTCTAGCAGGAGGTTACCAATGTAATCTTTTCTTTTCAAAAGTAACTTGCTCTGTTAAAAAGGAAATAACTATTAATAAAAGACATCTTACATCTATATAAAAATATTTCCTACAGGGCTATAGGCCACCAGAGTAGACAGTAAGGCCCCTTCTTCTTTCCTTTTTTATTTAAACAGCAATAAATAGGGTGAAAATTAGTAACTGTAGATTGCCTGGGATTTCTTAGCGTTTACAGAAAATTTCAAACTAACCTGGAAAGTTTTGGAGGTTCTCTTTACATAAGTATGCACCTCCACAGAATGCATTTTTAGTGTTTCATTTTTGCCTTGTGCAGAAGTTCCTCCTGCTTGCTCCAGTCTACAATAATCATCCTCCAGTATGTCACTAGTAAGTCTTATATGTAACAGATTATCCAGTAGTATTTTCTATTTGAGTCTCTTGACTCGGTGCTCCCTGATGTGCAAACTGAGTGAATCGCAGCAGAAAGTTGGGGGTCTCAAGCTTTCATAAGGCTATTTAAGCTTTTGAGTCTGAAATAATGAATGAAAAACATAAAAAAATTCAAATTGGATATAAAGTTTTAATTTCTGCTGAATTCCTGATGTTCAAAACATGAAAAAGGCACTGGTGTTTGTGACCCGGTGAAAAGCAACTAGCTGAAAAAGTACACACACGCAAACCAAACTTAAGTGATTAATTAAACCTTTTGGTATTTGCTTTAGTATTGGTTTTTGGGCTGAAATTTGTTGTAAAAGTTCTTCAAAGGCTGAGGGGAAAGCACAGCAACCAATGAGGGAAGGTTCTTGCTTTACACAGATCCACCTGCCTTGCTTATGAATTCGTTATTAACTGCCTTAGATGATGATTAAAAGATCAATGTATATTTGTCTGAACCAGCAAAGCAGTGAGAAAATGTTTCAAAATTAAACATAACCCTGAAAGATCTTCAGTTTTTCTACAAGTTCAGTTTAAACCAATTTGTCAGATCAATTCAAGGACACTTACCAAGATTTTAAAAAACAAAAAAAAGCAGTAGAAATATTTCCATCCATTAGAAGAAAAAAATCTATTTGATTTTGTCCTCAGTGTCCTCACTGCCATCTCTGAGTTCAGTGTTAATATAATCTGCTTCTGAATGGAAATCTGAATGAGAAATTGGCTTTAAACTAAAGTGAATTTACCTAATTTATTTTCATTAGTGAAGCTGAGGAAAATGCAAGCTATGTGACAGGGAAAAGTTATATTATTGGAATGGGAAGCATTTATGTAAAGAAATAAAAAACACAGGAAAAACCAGGGAAATTAGACGGTTTTAAAATATATTTTTTAACCGTGGAAGATATCCCTTCCAGCACAGCATGGAATATAACATGAATCTTATTTGTCTGTGATCTAAAAAACTGTATATATTTCCTCATAGTCAGGACTTTGCTGCATTACCTCATTTTTATCCACAGAAGCCAAACTGCTAGATTTTTGGAGACTGCTAGCAATAAATTTTTTTCTATGACAATTAGTTCATTACTAATCTTGACCATCTCTCCAATGAACTCACGAAGAAATTTAATATTGAAAAGCACCTAATAAATAATTTACAATAAACCTGAAGGAATATTGAGCATTTGTAAATATGACCTCCTTTGCAGGATTTGTCTCTCTTTTAGCTTTTCTTTCTGAATTTTTGCTGCAAATATCTTTAAATCTCCATGAAAGAAGCCAAAGAAATGGGAACCCAGGTTTGTAGTAATATTAGTCATCTTACTAATGGATATTCTATAGCTTCTCCTTTTTTCCACTTCCTCTTACCTGGTCCTTTCATAACTCATGCAGTCAGACAGAATCTTAAATACCCTTTGGTTGGAGCCAATGGGTCTTACAAATATAATTTATACAGTAGTTGATGATTTAAATGGCAACCCCCCAAAATCTTGTGCTCTTTAAAAATGTAGATCTGTCTGGATCTTATTAATGAAAGTTCTTGACTACAGGAGAAAGCCTCTCCTCTTTTCTTGTAAAACCATTCACTTATTCACGAGATTCAACTCTTCTTTTCAAAAGTTACTTCGGAATCATGGCTCGATCCATTGTTTTTTGTCCAGTGGACTCAGCCAAAACCTTGCCAGTGGTGACACGTACTGTCAGTGGGGAGACTTCATGATGACAACACTGTCAAGACAAACAGTGCAACAGTGCACTGTTTTCAGCAGCGCAACCAGTTCATAACACAGGAGTTCCAGGGAATAGTGGATTTATCTTAACCCTGACACCTAGGAACTTCTAAGCATCTTAAAAAAAAAAAAAAAAAGGGTTAAAAAAGGCAGCCCATGAATAAATTTTTGCTAGTTTTCTACTCCTTTGCTATTCCATTCTAACTGTATGGAAGTCAATCAAAACATGCCAACTTTGCCTTAGCCATAATATCATAATATCTAAGAAATTCTATGAGAATGAAGGGTGAAACCAGCTTACCTCCATTTGGGAACAGCTGAGGCTATCTGATGATAAACAGCTTGTGTGTTAATTTGTGGATAAAGCTATCCTGATGCAGGTTGGCAGGTTGTCTATTAGTAGGGTCATAACTTAAGGAGACTCAAGGTTTCAATGATCTACTCCCTGCATAAATTTCAGCAATTATTACTTGTTGAAGGTCCTAAATGAGAATGGACTCGTATTGGTGGCTAAGTTTCATTTTCCCAAGAAAGGCTGACAATGCCCATGTGAAAGATTCTATAGGAGGGACAGGCTTATTTTATATATTATAATTTTGTGAAATCCACCAGTGTCTACTCCTTTTCTTTTGAATTTGGGATAAGGCTATTTGAGAAGTCTAGGCTAAAGCAACAGCAGTGGTGTTTCTTTTTGCCTCATCCTGCTCTGTTCTGCAAAGATTATGCAGGTGTACTTGAGGAGTTCCTGCTGATATTTCAGATCTCTCAAGGCATCACTGGCTACCCCAGATATTGTTGATATCCATCTCTTCTGGAAGGAGATAGATTTTCTTTTAAGGGGTTTCACTTTTTAGTAGAGAGGTCTTGGGAAACTGATTCTTCACCCTGAAGGGTCTGACAAGTTTCAAGCCAGATTGCACTTGCTTCCCTTCCTTGTGTTCAATATAACTGCATGGGAAATGTTGAGAAAGAAGGTGAAGTTCACTATAGCAACTTCAGACTTAGCTCACTGGTTCTGATTCAGATACCTGCTAGTTTGGAAATAAAAAATGAGCACTATCTCATTTTTCAGCTAAGTATTGGAATTAGACATGGTTTCTGCCTTGTTTCTACTTCTAATGTTCTTGGGTGTGCAAGGGAGAGAAGGAGAACAAGACAAAGACGGCTACAAAGATAAGTGGAATATTTCTTTGTGAACAGAACAGACATGTATTCTTTCTAGGTGTGCATTTTTCAGTGGCTTAGTTGATGCCATCATCCTTTACTTTCCAAATTTTTTAGCTCTCAAAGAACAGGGAGGCATTATTAGATACTCTTGTCTGTTCTCCACTAGTGCACAGAAAAACTTCTACTGTGGAGTTGCAAGGTTTGCACTTGGCATTTGCCCTTTTTCATCCAGCTTTGAGATAAGCTGTGCCATTTTCTGATTGCTATGTTGTCACAACCAGGCCATGGGGAAAGTGCTGTCCAAGGAAAACAAATTGGTCCTCCTAACAGTGACCAGCAGGAGTACAGGTAAAGGATCTTTTAAGAATTTCTTAAAGAACTTTTTTTTGTATAACAGATATAAACACAAACTTACTTAAATATTATTGAGTTTTGTGTACATGAAGAAAAGAGACATCATCTTGCCAGTGAAGAATAATGCTTTTGTATCCAGTTCAGTTAAAGAGGCTTCAGATTCCTGCTGAAAAAGAAAAAGAGTCAGATGCCTTGCAGTACTGTAAGAGTCACCAAGCAATTTCCCGTCTCCAGACTACAGCAACAAAGAACTCTTTAGCCTTGTCCCAGGAAGGCTGAATGCCCTGTCAGCTGAATCATCACGTCAGAATTATAATATTTTAAGAGCTATACCATGCAGAATTATTTGTATTAAAAAAGATATGCTTAATTCCTAGCATATATCTTGTTCCCAGTGTGTTATTTGATTAAAAAGAAGTCTGTTGAAATATGCTCTCTTTTCTGTGGTATTGTGATAGGAGGATTACAAAGACTTTACTATATGTCATTTCATCATCTTTATCAGCCAAGGCACAGACTTTTCTGGGTGACTGCTGTATTTGTTGGATACAGATCTGTATGCACCCCAGTTGTTGACTGTGATCAGTCCTTTTAGAAACAAAGCAGGATTTTATTCCTGCCACAGATATTCCCCAGCACTTGGCCTTGCAGCATTTTGCTTGCATACTTCTAGTATGCATCTTCAGGTTTCACTGAGAGATTATGAGATAATGGAATACCTGAGTAAACCTTGCAATTACTATATAGAGCGCTATGCCCACTTTCTTTTGCTTTTTTGCTCACTTGATCACATCAGCTTCTGGTTTTAAAGTGATGATGTATTTTAGAGCAGTATTACAAAACCCTGACATAAAATATATATTCTATTAGTACCATGTCCAAAGAAAGATAGAAAATCATGTACTGATAGGAGATTTCCTCTTTTTCCATCCCTTATTTGTTCTTGTTTTCATAATAAACACCTGCATTATTGGAGGACAAGATATTAATCAGACATCTCACAAGCTGGAATCCTTTGTAGCTTGATCACTTTTGGGGTAAAATTTAGCTAGACTGCCTAAAAATGCTTATTGGTCTCTATGGATTTGTGCTGAATTTATTTAATACAAAGTGTGACATAAAAAGACCTCTCTGCAGTTAATTAGCCTCCGAGTTATTGCAGGCTCCAATGCATAGTATTTGAGTTGTCATTGCTACTTGCAAAGATCAGCAGTATTTAATTCTTGTGTTACACAAAGTAGATTGCATGTGCTTATCTGGCTAGTGTTAATTCATTGTTTCTAGGCTCTAATTTCATTTTTAATTTTCTTGGCTATTAAAGATGGTGCGAAACATGAGGACCTTTGCTGAAGTCAGATGTGTTACACTGAGACAGTACCAGTTTAAATTACAGCAGACCTAAACCTGGAGGTTCCTCCAGAATGATGCTGTTGTAGCGGGGGGCAAGATTTGTTTCTGTTACATGATAAACCTAAAACAAATAGGGCTCATTCAGACTCCTTTGGGACAGGGCAGACCTAAGCTTATTAAATATTCCTGTCTTCTAAGGAGAAAACATCAGGTTTCTTTCATTTGATAATCCTGTTTTCTCAGAAAACATTTACGCATGTTCCAATACCCAGTTAGCAGTGGCAGGAACTCTGGTGGTTAGAGAAGTGGCAGAAGGTTAAATCATCTGACTTTGATGTTCTGTAGATTGTTTACCCTTAGTGTACAGTAACATCTTAAAAAAATGAAGCAAGGTGGGTGTATTCATTACTGGACAAACACAGCTGACAAGTTAAAGAATACGTGACTCTCTTCGGCTGAGACCAAAGTGCTTCATTTATAATGGAGATTACGGTAAGAACCAAATGAAGTTGTCTCAGGGAAAATGATGTCTCCTGAGCCTTTATTCTGGCTTGGCCACAAGTTAATAACACGACCAGCACTTAACAACAAAGTGCAGGACTGTATTATCTTTTAGCAAATGCCAGTCATGTGCAATCCAAACAGGTCAATTACAAGCAAATCTCTGAAGATCTCCTGAAACCTCAGCAGAGTTAGAGATGCCAAGAAAATGTCTAGATGCACAGAGACACAGGAACAGAAATAGGGCACAAACCAATTTGCAGAAATGGAACTTAACCCTTAGAGGGAAGAACCCAGCCTGCTACATATTCATTTCGATTTCATTAAATATTTATGTAGAGACATGCATGTAATGTGATTCTAAATTATGGAAAAAGCACAAATGGAATCTGCACTGTTTCAGTCATGTTTAATCTCTTTTTTTCAACCTTTCTGTATCTTGCAGGTGTAATGGACAAATGTGGGTTTTTTTCTGCCACTAACATCTTAGACATGAAATTTAATAAGTTCTCTTGAATAATTCTAAATCAGCACACACACAAAATAGTGTAGAGGCCAGTGATAGCCTATTCTTCAGCTCAATACGCATGTCTATGGCCTATCAATATTAATGAAACCTGCACAGAAGCATGTGGGGATAATTGACCCCATTAAATTCCATTTACTCATGAACTACTTTGTAAGGTTTGCCCCTTAGTTATTGTAGTTTTTATCAAGGCTGAAAGTTGGAACAGTGTGTGTGCCCACAGAAGGCTATTTCAAAAGTAGCTTAGTGAAAAAAAAAAAGAAAAAGAAAGAAAGAAAAAGAATAAGAAAAAGAGTACCGCCAAGAAACATGTTTTCATCCAAACTTTCAACAGCTAATGAAAATAGCCTTATCTTGCTTTAAACTTTTATTGGGACAGGAAATCAAAATCCTTTAGCAGATGAAGAACCTCAGCCTGGATTTATTTTTATGGGGGATCTCTAATGAGTGGTCTTTTCATTTGCAGGACTTTGTGTTGAGCTGGAGAGACATGGGAAGGGTAAGCAATATCTCACACACATACCTGGACATCTGGATACGTTCAAGGTCAGGATGGACGGAGTTCTGAGAAACCTGATCTAGTGGTAGATGTCCCTGCTTATTGCAGGGGAGCTTGGACTAGATGACCTTTAAAGGACCCTTGCAACCCAACCTAGTCTATGATTCTATGATTTGATTTTTTTTCTTAAATTCTGGGAATCTTGTCTTCACTGAATTTTCTTTCATGCTTTTTATATTTTCTGTCTGAGAAAGAGAGTAAACCAAGAGAGTCAATCTGTTGTCTTTTTAATGGCTCATCTCTAAACATGTGAAGATTGCTGGCTTAGTTGACTGAAGAGGAGGCACTTAACATCTCTCCTGATCAGTCCTAAGTGGAATTCAAAGTTGTAGACAACAATGTATGAATGACTTTTATATCTTTTATCAAATAAGTGGCATATTACCCCTGGACAGGAATGACTGATCTCTTTCAGCTGATCTTTTCTTTAAAATAATTAGCTTGTGATATACAACTGGTTACGTGCAACCATAATCTACCCCCCGCCCCGCCCCAACATAAATAGAACGGAAGAATACTAGTGTTAGAACTAGCATTAGTATTGCTATAGCGAGTGCTTTGTAATAGATATTACTCAAAATAATTTTCATGACAGTTTTACTTATTTTCTTGGTAACAATTTCAAACAAATCTCTTGGAACAAATCTCACAAACAGTGAGATCAAATCTTTCCCAAAAAAAGCACTCAGACTACATCAGCTGTTGCACTCCTTATTCTTTGTATATAATACACAAATTAGTATTTTTACAGTCTTAGCACACCTTCTGAGTCCCATTGTTCAGGGCTGCAGGACACCTGAAGAAGGGTCCAGGATTGCGCTTGCTGTCCCCAGACCTGAACTGGGTTTACACAAGACGCAATGTCTCCATCAGCTTCAGACTGACACAATGCTGGTTGCAGCAGACCAGAACAAATAATCTGCAGACACGAGTTACTGGCACAATTAAAGCAAGAGCACAGCTGACTGACATACTGAACAAAAGAGCATTGGCAAAGCTTACAGTAGAAAAGCATATAGAGGAAATTCACTCTTGGCATTGAACGCACACGAGTAAAAGCAGGACGAAATGCTGATTAACAAGCTCAGAATCTGCGCTCCAAATACCAAAGGATGAACAATGGCAATAACATTCTGTTATGTCTGCCTATGGCATGCATGCAATTTATCATGAAGTTATATTCCATAGGCAACTCCAGCAGTACGTTTTCACAGTCTAATTGATGTATATGAGATTTGGCTTGCAGCTTTCAAAAAAAGTCGGAAGTACAGAGAATTCTGTTCCATCCAACAAGAAAACAAAAGCCCTTAATATCAGTTATAACTGCAATAGATTTTTATGACCCTAGCACAGCCAGTTCACTCAGTAAGGTAGACAGTATGCAGTTGCATCTCAGAGAGTGCCCATTTAACAGGGCTGCTGGGGTTTCCTCATGAAGCACAACATGTCCCTTCCTCCACAGAGCTCTAATAGGTTTGGGAGGCATGACTGTCTTCTACAAAAGTCAGGTGGACTCTTCTCAGAGGGACATATTTTTCCCCCACGTCGACCAATTTGTTTCTTTTGCAACTTCTACCAGTTTGTTTGCTGCACCAGTAAGGTTTATGAGTTCCTAGTTCTCAGGGTCACCTCTGGAGCCTTTCTCATGGATTTTCATCTTCCTTTTTGCTGCCTGTGGTCTTGAGGTGCATGCAAATAATTGATTACACAGAGCCATTACCGACAATTTAATATCTGGCTTTCTTTTCCAGATCTGCTCCTTTTGCAGCTCTGTCATGTGTTGGCACCACCAGTTCTCGCGTAGCCTTCTAGAGTCTGAGGTAACTGAGCACCGTATTATTAGGTTTATATGTCTAGCGAGCCATTCTTCAAAATGTTGTTGGCCTATTTACTGTGGTTTTAGTTAACTTCTCCAAGTCTATTATCTTATCTATTTTTCTCCATTGAGTGTCAGTGCATAATTCTTTTCCTTGCACTTAGAAAGTTGGCAGTTTAGCTCTGCTGAATGTATCTGACCACTAAGTGGAACTGGCATCCTTGTATCTCAATCAATGTCTTACCTCAGCTCTTGCTCCTCAGGTAAGCCACTAGACCATCACTCCAGAGCTAAATGGTACAGCTGTTCACAGTAGTAAATGGACTACTGTGGCACACAACATTGTCTTCTGTGGCAGCTGTGAAGCAACCTTCTTAGGGTTAGACCATTGCCGGGTGAGGTGCTGTGCTAGAGGATGCACAGTCCCCAGTTAAAGAAGCTGCAGACAAAAATATTAGCTTGCGTTTCCAACATCTCAAGTCCTGTGAGAAACAGTAATTCAGTCCTTCAGTGAAACACGACGTGCTAAGAGAGGTCTTCTGAACTCCATACTTTCATAGTACTCTTGACCTGCTAGCTGAGTAACACAGTATGGCACTAGCCAGTTTCTCCAGTGCTCACAGCAAAATGACTTAATAATAACAGCAGTCACATTCAGCTGTACAACTTTAGATTTTGCAAGACTGTTATGTTTCTAATCATGAAAAACATGGGTTTACTGAGATGATAAAGTAGCCACAAATAAAGAGCTCCCAGGAGCAGGCTGACAAATAAACTTCCTATATGTTAGGTATGTATGGTGAGATAGTTTGTGGTGACAGCACATTGCTCAGAAGAGCAGGTCATATGCTGCTTCCTATTATAGCAATGTCAACCCAGAGAATTTCCATTGTCTATATTTCAACCAGTTCAACTAAGATAAAGATCTCTACACAGGATTTCATAGCCTTTTTTGCCACTGCATAGTATTATTAAAAAAAGAAAGTACTGTAGGAGTCAAATTACTTTCAGTATTGTATCTGACAATAAATGCACTACAAATGGTTTAGTCTCATCCATTAATCATAATAAAATCATAAAAAAAATGCTGAAATAGTTTTCAGTAAGGTATCAAACCCTTCTCCTGCACTATTATGAAACTCAGGCATGTGACACAAGGCAATGCCTATCACAGTGACTGCGACTGGAAACCAGACACCTCAGGGTAGACATTGCCATTTTAGGTGTCGCAATGACAGGACTTTATGTGGATCAAATCACCAGCCCTTACATTATTTGTAGTGAAAATAAATAAAGATGAAATTATAGAAAGGAAAACAGAGACGACGGTTCTGAGGGTCAAGTCAAGAGGTATTCAAAAAGCATTGTGCCACGTGCATGTATACAAGAACAGCAACAAGGAAAATGGGAAACTAAGCAGAGAGGTGGGATGGCAGAATAGAGTCTGGGAACATGTACAGGCAGGTCTTTTGATTCCAGACTTTGTATTCCCAGCCTCTTCCCCTGCTAATCTCTGGACTTGTCTAGCTGGAGTGCTAGTCCTCATCTGAAGGGAAAAGAAAGCGTTAAAGGTGTCACAGACCGGAGAGGTACAGCAGGTGATGCACTAGCCTGTGGGCACACGCCAGCCGGAGCCCTGTGAGGGTTTACTTACCTTGCAGACCAGAGCAGGGAAATGGAGCTGCAGGCACACAGAGACAGGGCGACGAAAGTAGGGCAACATCCGCACACAAAGCCTGAGCGGCTTAATTTACACTAATGGAAAAGGAGATTTGAATAGCTAAAACCTGAACTGAGATGAAAATATAACTCTAAGTATAAATTTCTGGGCTGTAAGAGGACTGGTAGAGAGGAGAAATTATATCCATTTTGCTCCTGTCCTGGAGGATTTGTTACTCCCCCTCCCATATTTCAGTAACATGGAGAGATGTTATTTTCATTCTACCTCATGCCTTTTTGTATGTAAACTCAAAAACAGTTGGAAATTTGGTTTCAGGCTTAGGAGTGAGATGTATAGTTGTACACTCATGTACAAACACCTTTTCACAAAAGCACACACATTCTTATGCGCCCCCCCCATTTTTCTGCCTTCAAATATTCCAAATATCTATGTTTCATTATGCACACTCTCAGAAAATGACAGCAAATAACTACAGAGAAAAATATTTTTTTTTAAATCAAGCCTAGTATAGGCAGTTTCTGAGAGACAAATATAAAACAGATATTACATTTCTAATTCTCAATTAATCAAATGCCATACACGAAAGAGCAAAGGGGAGATTCTATTCAAATTTGTAACGATGTAAAAAAAAGAAAAATTTGCTATCACTCTGTTCGTAAGTACCACAGAGGAACCTGCCATTTTTTTTCTGTAACTGAACACCATGGAATAATAAAATTTTGAATTTCAAGAGCCTGTTTCTATATGAGCACTCTGATTCCACAACTAAGTCAGATTAGCTCCACTCTTCTCTCTGGAGCAGGAGTCATGCAGGGTCATTCTCATTGTATGGATTAATTTATTTAGGAAGAAACACTGAGACGCATGATGCAATGCAGAAGAATATTGAAGAAGAAGAGATGGGATTCAGGTCTGTGGCCATCTAGTTTTGTGCGTTAACCTCTAGGCTTTCCAGCAGCGTGTTGTATACCAGAAAATGAATTTCCTACCTATTCTTTTTTTTTTTTTCAGTCCCAGGAGAACAGTAATATTTAAAAATATTGTGGGTTTTGTACTTAATGGGAAGAGGTATTTGAAGCAGATGTATTGGTAAATTTATTTCCTCTCAGACAAATTCTGCCTGTTCTTTCCAATGTGCAGTTTATGCTGCCACCAGTGGCACTTCTCTGAGTAGAGCTGTCTGGACTGGCAGAGTCATGAGGGGCAGGGAAAGAGAAAATACACAGGTTTACCTGCTCACTTCATGAAAAGAAGGTATATCCAATCCCCTGCCCTCCTCCTGGCCTCCCTTGAGGGCCCTTCCAAGTATCAGCACTATACCTAAAAGATGTTTATTTCTTCTGCTTCATTTGAGCTGTGGCAAAGCAGAAATATTTACTATTCTAATCTACCTTTCTCACCCCCTACTTAAAAAAAAAAAAGTTTGTTGGGGTTTTTTTTGACATATTGGCTGAAAAGTTGTGCCAAAATGCAGATAAACTTTCTGTCTAGCAATCCGTGACACTGAGCTACATGCAGTCTGTGGCAAAGACATACCTAAGAACATGTTTCATACTGTTTCCCTTCTCTTTTTGGCACAGCATGGAATTAAATGATACATGTGCTAGAGCCAAACTACAATAGTTTTCACAGATGTGGGGGAAGGGTGGTCGGCGTTGTGGTTGAACTCCTCACCCGTTCCCATGGGGGAGAGTGTGCCTTGCAACTAGACAGATGGCTCCTGCAGAAGGTCAGAAGAAATGTTCATGCATACCCTACTTATTTTTGCACAGTATTCATTGAATCAAACTGCTTCTGAGCCCCTCTCTCTGCTTTTTAATAGGAATTTTATCACGTTTTTAAATCTTTGCCAATTTGAACGTGGCTGATTTAATTTCACACAAAAAAGTGTGGGAGCAGTGGTCTCGGTTCCCCTGGATAAACACTGGAATACGTGCTCCTTGTGTTTGACTATGTCAGCTGTGAGCTCTGTAAGTATGAAGTCCTGCCAGGAAAGACATATAAATCTTTTGTCAATGAAAGGGGTACATTATCTGCTTCTCAGCTGTTTCTTTTCTAAACAGCTACCTGAGGTTTAAGATAAATATTCAACATGGTTATTTAAAAGAAAAAAAGAAAAAACCAGAACACTTTCTCTCATGTATTGAACATGAATGGCAAATCATAGAGAGCAGGGATCGGTCCTCACGGCAAGTTCCAGGTCAGTCTAGAAATGTAGCAGTGCAGTGAAAGGATTTCTAAAGAGGCAAAGTACTTTGGCTGTAATATACTTTGAACCTTCTGAGTTAGTCCCTTGTAGCGAAGCTGCCAGATTACCTCCTGAGGCAACTGGGTGCAACTTTGCTGCGTTAACAAAGCTATGCCCTGCTTCCCCAGGAACACAGTCGGTCCAAGCATGGGAGTGTGCACAAGGTTATGTAGAACTGGGATCCTTATTCACAGCCAACGTTGTGTTGTTGCTGAGTATCTTCATACTGAAAAGTGTGAAGAAATTAAACTGGTGATTAGCCAAACGCCAACAGCTTAAAGGTTCATGGATTTAGTAGCTCTCCATGAATCCAGTCAATCCCTGCTCCCTTTCTTAACTCCTGTAGACACTGAATTTGAATTTTGGTATTTCTGATACCATTGCAAGGTCATCTCAGCCTTGCGTGGGTAAGCTGATATGGTTACCTGGTACTGCTTGCCTTGCACTATCTCACTCCCCAAAACAGCGCCAGTGCTCACCCCCAGCTTTCTGTGAAATTCTGCTGTTTCTCACATAACTCCTCCTGAACCACCTGTGAATTCCTCACAGCATCATCTGTAAATTTGTCAGCTTCTCATCCCGTGATCTGTCATGTCCAGCAATTTCTTGTGCCGTGTCCAGCAGTTTCTCATGCCTTGTTCTGTTAGCTGTGCCCCAGGCCAGGGCAAGGCAGTGGTCCCACCACCTTCCCGCAGCCCTGACAGTCAGCATCTTAACCTCAGCTTGCTGCTGTGGGAGAGAAACATATGTATTCTGACAGGGCTAAACAATAGTAACTACAGTATATGAAAAGTAAAAGTAATGAAGTTTGTGGATTGAATAAGATACCCTTTTCTTATGCTGCTTAGTTCCTCATCACTTGTGGAATTAAATGAGAGAAGACGATGTACCATCTGGTTCCATATAAAGGTAAAGCCTTTGGTCAAATAAGAGCTTAAACGGACATAAAGGTATTTGTGACCAGCCTAAGGAACTGGAGGCCACTGTGGGAAGCTGCTTCAGTGTATGATGGGTTCAGATCTGACAAAACAGAACTTGGAGTCAAGAAAATTACAGTTTAGGAGAAATGTCTTTGAATAAAGAGGAATGGAAAACTAAATAAAGCCACAATGGTTGTAGAAGCCATAGATAAGATTATATTATTAGATTTAGATAGGTCCTCAGAGGAAGATAAAAACATCTCAGTGCAAAAAAATCAGCTACAATAGCAAAGTGGATAGGCTTGCAAGTGTGTAGGTCTTTTTATGCATAAATTTGGAAAACCAAGCTATGCATACATGATTAATTGCATTTTTGTTGTAGAAGGCTTTATCCCATTTTTATGATTTTATGATTAATAAACATTATCCAAGTCAAGCATAAAATGAGCAGCACCTCATTCATCACATCGATTGGAATTTCCAGTATATTTATCATTTTCTGCTGGGAACGTGGTCATAGCAATGATTAGAAAACAATACGGCAGGAAACTCTTCATGTTAAACATTTGAGTTATGTATCACAGATTGTCTCAAATTCTCTGACTTTTTAGATTTAGATCTTTTCAAAGTTTTCCTGAAGCTTTTGGCACATTTTCTGCAAAATGTGTACAAGAAAGACAGAAAATTCATGAAGGACTCTAGCCTTCTGTTATTGTTTAAAAACTGATGCTTAAGGTTTAAATTTACAGGGAACAAATCATTCCACATCAAAACTAAGGTGTTGCATGTTTATTTACAGACCAAGCTCCAGTAGTAATGTGTGTTTGTCATGGAAACTGATTTGAATTTAATTCTAAACTCTGTTTTGCACCAGGAAAATATGAGTTTCATTTTACTTGTCTCTGTTTCCAATTATAATTTGACAAAAGAAATAACTGCATTACCTATTTGATTTGCCAGAACTTTATCCCAGCACCACCTGTTGAGCCCTCGGCGCTTGAATCCTGACATATAGCAGAGAACAAAATTATGCAGTTGGCATACTAACCAGCAAGGATGCCAACAAAAGCATAATATAGCCTTTGTACTCAAAGTACAACAAAATATATATTAAGCTACCAACTGCAAAGGTTTAAGCAAGCCACATTTAATTATACATGAACATATCTTTCCAACAAATAACTCAGTAGAAAAATGGTATGGAAGTTAGAAAGGACCCTTTTTGTATGGTCTGCTTGGGTAAATATTGCAAGCTTAAAATAAATAAAGTTTCACAATACCATAGTAGATTTACATTAGAGATGGCAAGAAGATAGCCAGCTACTTTATACAAATAGATGGGTTCAACACTATCAGCTTCCCAGTTTAAACAAAATGCTCCGTGTTCATTTCTGGTGGGGGAACAAACCTAGTGCAGCACTGGTCTCCTAGGAAGGTGGAAGAACAGGCTCCCAGCACTAGTCCAGATTAAAACCTCTCTTCTGCAAGTAACTGGGACCAAAGTAGTAGGGACCAACAGAGATGTTTCTGAGATGTTATCGAAGCAGCTCCTTGCCACAAAAGTAATCACAACTGCTTTCCTGGCTCTTCTGACCTGAAATCTGCACAGAAGAAGCGACAGAAGTTGAAGGGAGATAGGACAGGTCAGTGGGGATGAGGCAAAACCTTTGCTGCCCGGTTCTGCAGAGGCCAGATTAGGTCTGCACAGGGGCTGTGAACTCACTAGGGATTTGCACACTGGGAACGGCTACCAGTGATTCTAGCAGTGATGCTAGAGTTTGTCCAAAAATACTGGTGACAATGACAACTTACAGATTTTTATTACCTCCTCAATAAGCCTAAGAGAGCATTAAATCTGGATACTTCATTATAGCATTGCTAATTTGAAAAGACTGTTGGCCAGAAAAATGACATTAGCTATAAACCGAGGTTTCTGTTCCAAGGTAAGGAGGAAACAAGGAATGAGATCTTACTGCTGTTCACCCAGAAATTGCCACAATTGTCCTTAGACAGATCCAAGGATGAGGGCAGGGTAAGGCAGAAGGAGCCAATTGACCCACAAGGAAGGGAAAAGCCATTTGGAAAGTATATGAAGAGGTTAATTGCCAGCATTGCAAAAATTCTCCTGCGTTTGTACAGGGCTGAGCACATGGGTTCTGATGTAGGCTAAGGCTTTTGTTAATGTTTTCATACAAAGTGTAAATGAAAGACCATTAAAACCTTGGATAAGGAACCAAAATGCTGTAGGGTAAATGAAATATCTAGAAAATGTTTTAGGGACAATGAAGTACAGCTTTAAAATATCTTGGGAAAAAAAAATCTAGTTTTGTAAATAAGGCAGCAAACCAACCGTAAATCACAGAGTAACCGAAAGATTTTACTTACTGTGCTACTTTCTGCATTCTGAGCTTCTTAACTAATTATTACCACTGTAGGCTCGTGCAAACCTGAATGGAGGAAGTACCTCTGGGCACCTGTTAGCTACCACCAGATACAAAGTTCTGATAGACAATTCCTGAACAGAGTATAAGCAATCCAGAAAGTTTAGTGAGTGAGAAAGTCCTCTGATAGAAAGTGGAACATTTCAGACTGCATCAGAAAAATGGAGAATAACTTGGCATGTGGATTGCTTTCTTACCAATGCATTGCAGCAATCAGCATTCAGCAGATTTTGTGAAATCTCTGTCTTTGGAGGGTTCAGATTGTCTGGACACAGCCACGAGCAACTTGAGGTAATGAGACATGCTTTGAATCATAGAATCATAGAATCATAGAAAGTTTTGGGTTGGAAGGGACCCCTAGAGGTCATCTAGTCCAAGCCCCCCGCAGCGAGCAGGGACACCAGTAACTAGATCAGGTTGCTCAGAGCCCTGTCCAACCTGGTCTTGAATGTTTCCAGGGATGGGGCCTCCACTACCTCTCTGGGCAACCCGTTCCAGTGTTTCACAACCCTCATTGTAAAGAATTTCTTCCTTATATCCAGCCTAAACCTACCCTGTTTTAGTTTAAAACCATTACCCCTCGTCCTGCCACTGCTGTCTCTACTAAAAGATTGTCCCCATCTTTCCTATAGGCTCCCTTTAAGTACTGAAAGGCTGCAATCAGCTCTCCCTGCAGCCTTCTCTTCTCCAGGCTGAACAAGCCCAACTCTCTCAGCCTGTCCTCATAGGAGAGGTGCTCCAGCCCTCGGATCATTTTTGTAGCCCTCCTTTGGACCCGCTCCAACAGTTCAATGTCCTTCTTGTGCTGAGGGCTCCAGAGCTGAACGCAGTACTCCAGGTGAGGTCTCACCAGAGCAGAGTAGAGGGGCAGAATCACCTCTCTCAACCTGCTGGCCACGCTTCTCTTGATGCAGCCCAGGACACGGTTGTCCCTCTGGGCTGCCAGCGCACATTGCCGGCTCATGTCCAGCCTTTCGTCTATCAGTACCCCCAAGTCCCTCTCAGCAGGGCTGCTCTCGATCCTTTCATCCCCCAGCCTGTATTGATACCGGGGATTACCCCGACTCAGGTGTAGGACCTTGCACTTGGCCTTGTTGAACCTCATGAGGTTCACACAGGCCCACCTCTCCAGCTTGTCCAGGTTCCTCTAGATGGCATCCCATCCTTCTGGTGTTGAGGAAGGGATTGGACTAGATGACCTCCAGAGGTTGCTCCCAGCCTAAATTATCTATGATTCTAAAACTGACCTAAAGAAATCAGAAACCTTTTCCTTACAGTTGTTATTAAATTTTACTGAAATCCAATTTTATATCTTATTTATTTAAAGGTTGGAATTATTATTTATTATATATAATTGTTTATTATTATATTTTTGTAATTATATATGTAAATGTACTTGTATTATTTCTTTACTTTTTGTTTAAGGGATTGACTAAATAGAAGTAAAATCCATAAATGGTCCAGTAATTATACTGGGTGCCTGTGGTGTAATCCCAATGAGCCAACAACAGTGCTTGCCTAAAACTCTAAAATGGTGGCTTGAAACTTATCTCAATGTTGTTAATTTTTCTATGCTGAAAATGTAAAGTGACAATTGTTAATGAGAAAACCTTTCCTTCAAATTTGTAATAGAAACTGTAAAATGCTTGCTAAGAGATAGATCACATCTAGGAAAGCCAAATCTAGTTGATCTCTCCTTTTCAATTGTAAATATCCTTTGTGGTAATCACATTTCATTCAGGAAAATAAGACTAGAGGAAGTGCACATAGAGCAGATAGTTTGGCATCATATACTTCTAGATTTCTCAGATGTCTAACAGCCAAGAAAATGTTCCTTCAGTTTAATTTCTTTCAGATAGCTGATCCCATGTAATCTTTACTCTAGATGAAGACTTCAGATGAAATATCTGGATAGTGTTCGAACAGGGCATTAAAGAAGTCTCCTATAATGGAATCCATCATCTTCTAATTTCTCCCTTCTTGAAAATAACTGAATTCTTAAACCGCAATGTGGAGCTTTGAGATTTAAAACTAGTAAGAAAACGCACTCCAGAAGCACACTGTTTAGAGCCTTCCTCAGTATCTCCAAACATACCTAATATTTTTGCTGCCTTTCAAATTGCCTTGCAAAGAGTCTGAAAATACTGCAACCCTTTCTTGCCCATCAGACATGCAAGGAAGCTGCAGGTGGATTGGTCAGCAGTCTGAAAACTCTACAAGTGGCTTTTTCACCTTTGCCTGTGCTTTTGGGAATTTAATGAACCCACCCTGAGTATTTAAGGCTAGCATTTCAGCTTGATATTGAACTTTTTGCATGTGAAACAGCGGTGAAAGCTGTGAAGATTTACAGGTAGATTACAGTAAGCCGTACAAAAGGCAGCACCTTTTCAGGCACCTTTTCATCTTTGAAGTCTGCTCTGAGTAACCCAAATGCGTCAGGTACTGCCCAGCTCCATTGTCATTCAATAGGTAATTGCTGTTAGTCCCTTATATCATCATATAAAGTGGAATTCATTATTGAAATTAATTCTATATATTTATTTAATTCTATTTAAATCTGGATCATTTTGGAAGAATTAATAATTCTGGAATTAAATGTCAATGGTTCTTACATTAGTGTTTCATGTCTGCAGCACTGCTCCAAGTGAGTGCCCCCAGTTTGCATCACATTTCTCTTATTGTTTGAGTATTCTGAAAGCACACACATATCCTTTAGCAGAAATCAGTGACCCTGGGGATCCTTCCACTTTAAGCTTGAGTTTACCTGTTGCTGAAGGTGACTGAAGTCAGCTGGCTTAAAATAACTGATCTATAATCCACACTTCCTGAAGGGATAAATTAAATCCAAAGAGAGAGTCTCATAAATTCCCAGGGAGATATTAGTATCATAAAAATAGATTTGACACCACTCCAAAATTTAGCCTCTGCCTTGACAAAGAGGAATCAAAATCAGCTTTGGGGCAGATCCTCCACAGGGCATAGTCTCAAAGTGCTACTGAGCAGTCTGTGCCTTCCTTATCTTGTGACAACTTGTCATTGATGCCTCTGCCAGCTTTCACTGATAGTGAGATACCAGAGCTGACTAGAAGTGGGAGAGAAAAAGAACTTCTGTTTTCATACTTCCCCGTCTACTTCTCTGTATCTCTTGCTTTACACCATTACTCGTGAAGATAGTTCTGTAGAACTGGGCTCAGCATCATTGATGCAGGGCACAGACAAGTGTTTCTATAGAAAAATCCTACCTTATTGAATAGAATTCTGTAGAAACAGCTGTAGGAGCTTAATGTATTTGTAGAATTAATCTCGGTATAGTTTTTTTGAACCACCTGTTAAAGATCTACATCAGGAATAATATTCGCTATTGCATTCTGTGAAGGTTTTTCTGGAACTTGTCCTGTTCTGCTTCCTGCCCATCATCATCACATCGTTCCTGCTGCAACCCGAGCCTTTCACCATTCTGGAAACTGATTGAGATTTAGCCAGTACTGCTTCCCAACATAAAGTGAGTTCCTGTCTCAAATGACTAAACTGTTGCACGGAGCAGGAATTTAATTTCACTGTCACCCTCTGAGCTAGCACAATGATTCATCAGTTTGTTTATGTACCGCAGGCTGCCAGTGAGGAGCATGCTTTGGTAAGGGGCACTAAAACGGGTGATGATTTCATCTGGCAGCACCTAATACTGACTGTTTACATTGGCACTTACCCATTTAGGCAACTATGTGGACTAGGCAACTTAAGAAACAGGCATGAAATTGTTACCATAAATTGTCTTCAAAGAATTGTCTTGATTCACGACTGTTTTAAAATCCATAAACACATTTTAGCACAATGATTTTGCCCATTTCAAGGGATACCCGATACACAAGGGATTTTTCCCCTTCATATGGCAGCAAAAACAAAACCGCTATGGCTCTTGCCAAACTTGTTCAAAGTTTACATGGATTTGGCTAGACAAAATGTGGTGGAAAATTATATCCAATGTTTTGGGTACTGGCCCATGCACCTCCTTACATCTCAACAGAGCCTCTTCCAGCTTTTAATGCAGATTTCTAAATTGTTTGTTTTTATTTGGATTATAATATTAAAAAAATAGACCATATGAAATAGAATGTCATTCTGGCTATGTAAAATGTAGCTCTCCCTGATGATTTTTTTCTAATTGGAAACAGTAGCTAGTGATTTCTGCCTGCTTTTTCGGATGCTGCTGTTATTGCCTGTAAAAACAATTGCTTCTGACATGCTAGTGAAATAGATCATCTTGTGATGGAGCTAGAGATGACACAATGCTATACTGAAGGTATCTGGTGCAGGGCAAAAAAACATGGGGCTTGTCCTGTCTCACTACCAACTTCATTAAATCTCTGTGTGGTGGGTAGTTGAGTGAAATCGATAGGGTATGCTGCTGGACTTTTTAATGGACTACAATAGATGTTATTGACAAGAATTAAATAGTAATGGAGCGGTTCCAATTTCCACTGAAGTTTCAGCATTATACAGGAGAAGAAGGGAAAATAACCTGTTTAAAAAAACCTAAAACATTATTTTGAAAGATTACATTGTTTTGCCTGTCTAGAAACTAATAAAATTTCAGATTTTTTTTTTTTTTCAATGTCATTGGAAACAATCATAAACAAAATATTTTTCCAGAAGGAAAGTTTGCAGACAGCAATCTATGATATGTGCTGGGTTGTCTTTGGCACTCCTAGTATTTAAATCTGGGGTTCCAGGGCTGTCGATACACACAGGACTCTTAACAGGAGTTATAAGCAGAGATCAATAGCTGTTCCTACAGCAGGTCATCAGGCACATAACTTACTGAAGTGGAAGGCTCAGTGCTTTTGACCTGTCTCCTACCTCAAAGAATAAATCTGAGGCTGGGGCAGGCATACCACTGGTCTCAGACTGGGGTCCTTCTGGAAATTCCTCCATTAAGGGGGCAACCTCGAGGAAAGAATTAGTTAATCTAACCTGGTTTGGACCTGTGTTTGTATATG
Organism: Opisthocomus hoazin; assembly: GCF_030867145.1. NCBI lineage: Eukaryota > Metazoa > Chordata > Aves > Opisthocomiformes > Opisthocomidae > Opisthocomus > Opisthocomus hoazin. The sequence continues at coordinate 25,879,352 of NC_134419.1, forward strand.
AAGCACGAGCATGTCTGTGACAGTTGATAATACATGGCTGCGTTCACAGGGCATTTGGGCTCCACGCTGTTCCCTGGGTTAAACGTTTAGTACCCTCGTGGTTAAAACCTGAAAGTTAAGCAGGTGACATTACAGATGGTCTAAAACTCAGGAGAATTATCCTCTGACTAGGAAATTTTCCCTCCTGAAAGCCCCGCCTTTCCTCTGATTATCTTTTTGAGGGCCGGGAGACTCTGCTACTCAGCAGCAAAAAGTCAAAGTAGTTATAGCGTGCTTCACCTACAGAATGAGAATTCAAATCTCTCCAACCTCCGCTGTAACTTCAGGGCTTTGACCACACCTGCGCTTCTAACACTCCCGCACAGGTGAGGGCGCGACGTGCCTTAGCTAAGCGGCATCTCTCTCTTACTTCGTTTGGGAAAGCAATCGTCGCAAACCCGGGCGCACAGCCACTCTCTAGCGAGCACACCCGCAGTGCCCGCCTCACACGTGACACAGCGGCGGTTCTCCTCGTGCCACCGGAGCTCCCGCAGCGCGGGGGTTACCACGGGCCTGCCCCGCCGTCCGCCCGCCCGCCCCGCGCCCAGCAGGGGCCGCTGCCGGCCCGGCTCCGCCGCAGCCCCCGGCACCGGGGAGGCGGTGCGGGCGGCGCCGACAAACGTTTGTTAAACGGCTGGCGGCGGTGGCGGAGGGGCCGGCTCCCGAGGAGGGGCGGCGGGCTCTCACCCCTCTAAAGTCAAGGAATCTGTAACCCGTGCGTTCGTTTTTCATACCCAGCATATACGGGAGGAGAAATGCGAGCACCCAGACATTAATTTCTGCCGAAGAGAAAAAACATGACAATTTGGAAGGCTCTGTAGATACGATTTAGATAAGACCCTATTTAGAGAGCTCGTTCTTGGCAGGGTTAGCGTTGTTGCTTGTTGCGTACGATGGATTGCCCTTCTGGAATTTTGTACGTATTTGTGACTGAGGATGGACTGTCCGAAAGAGTCATTACATTTCAATCGTTCATTTTTTTCCCTCTGATTTATTTTTCCCCTTCACCTGAGAACTTTTGTTCTTGTCCAGCTTCAGGGTCATGCTGGGCAGAAGGCGTCAACAACTTCCCCTCCTCCCTTCTCCCCTTATTTTTCCAAAAATCACCTATTTCTTTGCCTTCTGCTGTGGTTTTGACACCTTTTGGGGGAAGGAGGGATTGAAGAGAGGGGGGCCTTTGATTTGGAGCTGGACACCCAGAATTTTTTTCAGCTGGATTATCAGGAGTTGTGAAAAACATCTTCAGTCCGCAGCACCGCCCAGTCCCCGGATCGAGTGGAGGCCGGCGCGTCCCGGGTGCTTTCGGCCACCAGCCCCCTATCCCGCGCTGCCCGGGGTCGCTGGGAGGGCCGTGCCTGGCAGTGTCCCCGCTCGTGTCCCGCTGGGCTCCCCGCGACGAGGGGCATCCTCCACCCGCAGTACGCCGGAGGCCTGCGGTACCAGCAGCCTAGTTTATACATCTCCTTCCCACTTTCTGGGTCATGTCCAAAGCTTGGAACCTAGCACAGGTATTTCTAAAACCTCTTCCTTACATATCTCAAACTGCAGAGAGGAAAACAAATCTGGTTGATGACCTGGTGCTCCTTCTTCTGTGGATGTGTTTTTTACTGTGCTTCTCCAGCGTTGCTCTGAACTTTGTTTCATAAATATCTACATGTAAAAACCCCACAGAAACCTCTGGGTACATTTATATTATTCCTCTATTCTTTGATTGCTTAATATGAAATAAACGGAATCAACCATTTAGGTTTACCTTTTTATGCTTAAAAAAATAATGAAAGATGACAGTTTGTGGCTTTTCTCCTCTGGATGGCAGTAACTCCTGCTTAAATGTTCATGACCTGTGACTGCAATATCCCACAGCAAGGGATTTCCTTTTCTTTGTCAGTGTGCTGTCCAAAAGAAACATTCAATTTCATTCATTCTATATTTTTTTGAATCTAAATTTGAAAGCTAAATAAGCTTTGAAATAAGGAATCTGTTTAATGTAAAAGTCTAATTGCACAAGTTCTATGTAGAGAAACAGAACAGGAATCAGAAGAAAGGAATTGATGCTGGGTGTTTGCATCTATTTGTGTATGATTACATTTCATAAAAATTAATGTTTCTGAGAAAATCAAATTCTTTGACATTAAAAAATGAAGAGATACAAAAGATACAGAAACATCCTCACCGGAGAGTGTACCAGAACATCTGCCCTTTTAAAATGTTCTCATTGTAACAGAGCATATCTGGATTTCCTGACTGTTCATTACATCGTGGAATTTGAAAACAGAAACTACATCCAGTAAAGGTGGTTTCCAAACACCCACTGTGCAGCCATGTAAGTTAATTTAAACAAGAGGTATGAGAGGGAATTAAGCCTTCCTCCCTCCACATCTGACCAAATAACAATTTTTCAGTAAAAAAGCCACATTTACACGTAGGACTCGGGTCTTCTCACCAGTCAGGACTAGCTCTATTGCCTTGGTTTACTGCTGGTGAAAATGATGCAGCTCAGACAACAATTTCCAAAGACAAGTGCCTATGTTTATACCACTGAATCTACACTTTGGGGGTGACTCAAGTCTCTTGATACCTTCCCGCTGACTCTGGCCAGCTGAGTTCTGTCCTTCAGATCCAGAGCAGCCAGCCTGATTTCTGGGGTGCTGCGAGGGCAGCACTCCCCAGCTCCTGGCTCAGCAGCAGTAACTGGTGCCTCTATTTCCTAACATACATTATTCTACCAGGGAGAAAGTGACTGGTTCTATGTGTGCGTTCCATTCTTGGTCTGTGGGCTGAGATGGCCAGTGGGGATCTAAGAGTGGATTTTGTGACGTGGGTGTTTTTTTACCAAGAGTTTCTAGAGGTCATCATTAAGCAAGTGGAGGAAAAGAAGGTTATCAGGAGCAGTCATCATGGATTCACCAAGGGGAAATCATGCTTGACCAATCTAATAGCTTTCTATGATGGCATGGCTGGCTGGGTAGATGAGGGGAGAGCCGTGGATGTTGTCTACATCAACTTCAGCAAGGCTTTTGACACTGTCTCCCATAACATCCTCCTAGGGAAGCTCAGGAAGATGAGTGGTCAGTGAGATGGATTGAGAACTGGCTGAATGGAAGAGCTCAGAGGGTTGTCATCAGCGGCGCTGAGTCTAGTTGGAGGCTGGTAGCTAGTGGTGTCCCCCAGGGGTCGGTACTGGGCCCAGTCTTGTTTAACTTCATCAGTGACCTGGATGAAGAGTTAGAGTGTACCCTCAGCAAGTTTGCTGATGACACCAAACTGGGAGGAGTGGTGGACACACCAGAAGGCTGTGCTGCCATTCAGCGAGATTCTTCAGCAAGCTGGAGAGTTGGGCGGAGAGGAACCTGATGAGGTTCAACAAGGGCAAGCGCAGGTCCTGCACCTGGGGAGGAACAACCCCATGCATCAGCACAGGCTTGGGGAGGACCTGCTGGAGAGCAGCTCTGCGGAGAGGGACCTGGGTGTCCTGGTGGACGACAGGTTAACCATGAGCCAGCAGTGTGCCCTGGCTGCCAACAAGGCCAATGGCATCCAGGGGTGCACTAAGAGGAGTGTGGCCAGTAGGTCGAGGGAGGTTCTCCTTCCCCTCTACTCAGCCCTAGTGAGGCCCCATCTGGAGTACTGTGTCCAGTTCTGGGCTCCCCAGTTCAAGAAAGATGAAGAGCTACTGGAGAGAGTCCAGCGGAGGGCTATGAGGATGCTGAGGGGACTGGAGCATCTGTCCTATGAGGAAAGGCTGAGGGAGCTGGGCTTGTTTAGCCTGAAGAAGAGAAGGCTGCGAGGGGACCTCATAAATGCCTGCAAATATCTTAAGGGTGGATGTCAAGAGGACGGGGCCAAGCTCTTTTCATCAGTGCCCAGCGACAGGACAAGGGGCAACGGGCACAAACTGAGGCACAGGAAGTTCCGTCTGAACATGAGGAAGAACTTCTTCCCTCTGAGGGTGACGGAGCACTGGAACAGGTTGCCCAGAGAGGTTGTGGAGTCTCCTTCTCTGGAGATATTCAAGACCCGCCTGGACAGGGTCCTGTGCAGGCTGCTCAGGGTGACCCTGCTTCGGCAGGAGGGTTGGACTAGATGACCCACAGAGGTCCCTTCCAACCCCTACCATTCTGTGATTCTGTGATTCTGTTTAATGCTACCAATTCCTTTGAAAAGCTTATCTGAAATGGAGAAAAAAAACTTGGCTCCTAGAGCTAAGAAAAACATTTCTGCCCACATCTTTTTCAGTGGAAAAAACCCAAAATTGGTAAATTTGGTAATATACATTAATTTCTCCAGAATCAAGACACTATTTACATTTTCACTCCAAATTTCTAGTGCTTAGAAAAGCCACTTACTTATACTGCTCTGTTTCTACCACTGTTGTCCTGATCTTCAGTCACACAGTCAGGCTCTGCCCATTAGTCTACCCTTCCTACATGTGAACAAGGGAAGGAAAAGAGTTTTGTGTTAAACAAGCCAGTCACATAAAGGGTCCTACCTCAGCATTGGAAGTCCTCTGTGGTGATAGAAACATCAGTCCAGCGCTGGAAACGATGTGTTTTGGGAAGGCATGGTGTCTTCTGAGTTTCTCTGACAGACAGGGAAGCAAGCTTTGTTATGGTCCTCCTCAAAAAACAACAGCACCTGCTTGCTGACATGAATCCAGCTCCACAGTGCCAACGGAACAAGAGAATCGCTGGCATACCATCTTGACCTCCCCGGCTTTATTGTCCAGGTAGTTTTATGGAGAAGCGCAGCAGAGGTGCTCAAGAAGCTCTAAAGACTGAAGACATCACAGGGAGATAAACTGTAAATTACTCCAAGTATTGCCCTGGCCTCTTTTATTGGAATGTCAGGAAACCTGAAAAATGATAATGTGCGTGCAACTAAGAAGGTGATGTTACAGCTTTCCACAAAGCTGAGCTTTCAGCCTTTCAAAAGACAAATAAAAGCAGATAAATAATTTGTTACACTGGTTTTATTACAGGTCCATACCTTTGAGATTCCTTGATTTGCTGCAAAATTTTATCTGAAGACTTCATTAAGTTCTGGCCCTGGCACCAATTTGTCAGCGAAAGATAAAGCCCTTTGAGAAGCTGTCCCAAAACGTTCCTCCATAACACATTTGTGAAGGCCTGTTGCTGCTCATACTGACTTCTGAGCTCAGGAAAAAAAAAAAGACAGACACTATCCCCCCCCCAAATAAGTGGGAGGAAAATACATGACTGGTGGCATGTATAAGTTCTTTTCTGTCCTGTTAAACATAGTGCTCTCTTCCCACTTCAGTGGGTGAGTTTACCTCTGTTCACCATGCTAGCAGGAGATGAAAGAAGGACAGACATAATAAAAAATATTAAATGGATGAAATGGTCAGCTGTAGATTTATTGTTACTGTATAATTGACTAGGTATAAGCTCTGCCCAGTATGTGGGAGGAAGGTTTCTGCCGTATAACACTGGGCTACCAAGCTCTCTGAAGCTGCCCTACGAGAAATTTGAGCAGCATTCTGCATGGCGTCTTTTTGAAAAAGATGGAATTCATAAACTTCCCCTTTCCCTTCGCTCCAAACAATATCTGTACCTGTTTCCTACATGGTGATATGTACACACGGCATAGTAGGAATGCAGACAGAACACATGCAGCAATGCATATGTTTTAAAAACTCTATTCTTCACCTCCCTGATATACTAAAAGGGAGGCTGACGGAAAACAAAGATGCTTTCCTGTGTGGTGCAGGGTGCCACTGTGACAGCTGAGGTCAGGAGAAGAGAAGGCATGCAGAATATTTCAGGCGGAGGTCCAAAATACAGAGATTTCAGGTTTATTGTGAAGACAGAAGAGCACTGTGCACTTGAATTTCTAGCTGTTGGCACTATAACTAAACCCAGGTAGTGAGAAGGTTAGATTATAGCTAGAGCTCAGTTTGAAAGGAGTTTTCAAACAGATTAAATATTCCTGTTCATTACAAGCTCCTAAATTATGTGAAATTCTCTGAAAGATTGGTTTCTTTTTGAATCCTGAATCATTCTTTAAATTATGATCAGAGCATATGGTCATTTTGGATTCTAATTTAGAAACATATGTATGGGGTTTGTGCTAGCATTCCTGACATCCGATGTTACAGGACTGCCAATAGTTTGTCAAGAAAAACAGATACTCCGGATTTATTTTAAAATAAAGATAAACAATTTGGGGACAGCAGCCCTGTCTCCCAGACTAGAAATGTTTTGCAACCCTAGGAGCTCAAATGTAACTGGAAGATGACCGGCAAGAAATGTAAAGTCTCTCTGAAATGCCTTCTTCTATTTCCCCAGACTAATTAGCAAGAGCAGCCTTCCAGGGCCTTACAATAAGGCATAAGCTTTCTTGCTTTCTCATGTAAATGCAGTGGTAGGAGTGGAGCCTTACAGCACAGCCCTCTTGAAATGACGGCAGGATTGCCCGTTCGGTGTTGGGATAAAAGCAGGATCCCTTCTAGAACATGCTTTCTGCTAGGTGCTGCATTAAGTTCTCTGCAATGTTATGTGAATGGACAGTACAAACAAAATTCATCATAGTCACCGCCGCTTTCAGGTTTGTTTCACCCGAGCAATGTCTCGTTGGCTTGTCTTATGTGTAGCATCAACTGCTGATTCTACCTGCAGGAAATCAAAGGAAAAAAAATTTCTGTGCATGGGATATACACTTGTTTTTAAAAGAGCAGTTGTATAAAACCCCCCTGTGCATTCTGGGTTGCTGGAGTTTCCTGAGGCAGACTTGTCATTGTTGATAATACATTAAGCACAATACTTCAGCATGCCACCGAAAGATTTCCCAGGATCGGCTATGCCCTTTGTACAGCAGTAAGCAAGAATGACTAAGGTATAAAAGGGCATACCCATAAAAGGGTGAAGCATTTTAGTGAGTGAGGACTGCAAGGGCAGAGGAGACACATATAAAGCTAACGCCTTCTGCAAGCCATGAAGAAGCTAGCAAGAAAAGACGTATAAAGGGGAAAGCAATCAAAGGCAAGTATAGAAAACAGACACACATCCAAAAAATCCCCTGTACAACAGCGCTGACTGCTTGGAAAGCCCTGGGTGATCTAGGAAAAAGAATCCTTTTTTCATGTGATGGCACAACTGACTGCAGATTTGGGGTTAGTTCAACATCCATGGGCTCCCTCTGCTGACATTGCTGAATCTGAAGAATTTATTGCAGAATGATCTGAGCAACACTGTGAATCCTGAAACTTAGTGTCACTCGATTAAACCACAGCAGCTCAATGGTCAGGGGCTGCAAGTGAAAAGAAAGGACAGAGTCAATTTGTAAGAAGCGTATGTTCTGTGATGTGCAGGTTATATCAAAATTAAATTATAAACTGATTTCTTTGTAAACCAGCATTATACAATACCTCCTCCTTCTGTGAACCTCCTGAGTTGTAATGTGTGTACCTGCACTTTCTACCTGATTTATTTCCCTTGCTCTGTACCCTGCTGCACTCTATGGACCTTGCGCTAAGGTTGCAAAGCATCTTCAAAGTTACAAAATTGTCCCTGATACAGTTGAGATGTAGTGCCACTTTTGATGAAACTCTATTTGTAAGCCTAAATACTCTACTGTTCCTTGCTTGTTACAGCCAGATTTTCACAACTGAGATGGATATATATGATGCAACCGAAAAAACCTACGACAATGAAAACCAGGGCTTCTTGTACTCTCCTTTGCTTCAAGGGACACAGCTAAACTGGAAAAGCGTTGAGATTATAATGGACTTTTGCATTGTCTATAATTCTTCCGTTAGCAGCAGACTGGCTGTTCAACAAACCAAAGACATGAGGATACAAACCCTTGCATGGTCAAATATGCCCAGATTCTTTGCATTTTTTAAAGTTTGCACTATCAGTTACCAAAATCTATGTAAGTAATTCCTGGTGATTTTGGAAGGCTGACCAGAATGCCTTTATGTAACTTGTTGCAGGCAGCAAAGCTTCAAGCGTTCAGGGGAAATCAACACACCCTGTCCCCTTTTTCACACTTTTTACATCTTTACTAAATGACTTATCCCAGTACCTTGGGTGTACATAGCAGGGTGTTTCAGTTTGCACCCAGATGGCCAAGGTCTCGTGAAGCCATTTCAAAGGCCAAAAATTGCCAAGGTGTATAGTTCTTCGGTAAGGGGAGTGCCACCCGTTTGCTTCAGTAGCCGCTCAATTTAAGGGTGCAGGGGCTGCTTTGGCAATCCAATGTCATCCATCAAATCCCTTCTGAAAGGTATCTGAGAACTGATCTGCATTTTACAAAGCAGCTGCAAAAAGGACCAGTGATGCTAAATCACAGATCAGCAAGCCATTAGTGCATCTAGCACACACTTTTCTTAGATTTTCTCCAAGCTTAAAGGTTTTCATCCGGTCATCTTTCTTGGCAGTACAGAGCAAAGAATGTCATTCTCGCACGAGTTAAAGAAATATGCCCTTTTGATTGATGGCAGTTGGTTGCTGCATAAGGAATTTAAGCAAATGACATGATTTGCTTAACAGGAATTAACACAGGAGTTTTTATAAAAAATAAAGGATTGTCCTTGATTTCCTATCCTTATATAGCACTAATCAAAATTATCTGGTGGCTAGATGATGATGATGATGATGATAACAACAACCACAGTCCCTGAATGTGGTCCCCTACTGAAGCCTTAGATTAGTCATATCATCTGGGAAGAGACAATTTCAGTTGAACATTATGCTTAAGACTTCACTTCTGGTCGCCTGTATTCCTCTGTTGTTGCCCTCAGAATCTGAATGACATGGATTGTTGCGGGTAGCATCTGAAAGACCTTCCAAGGAGGGCCTGCCTGCACACGGAAAACAAAGCAGCTCAAAGCACTCTGACTTCCTCATATCATCAGAACTTATACGGAGGGAAACAACTCTCTGCCCTGGTGTTTTCTTTGCTGCATCTGTCACTGTGTGATGTGCATGAAGAGCAGGAGGTGACAGTGTGGCTTTCAAGCTTTAAAGCTTAGCTCTGCAGAGGCTGCTTCCAGCAGGTGAGTGAAATGAAGAAAGAATGAGGCTCTTTTCATATTGATAAACCCAGCTGAATTGTGAGCATTCTTGAAAGAGTGTGAAGCTCTGATAAGAGTTATATCAAGCATGTATTACATCAACTGGCTGTTACACCGGCCCTCTAATCAGCTGGTTTTCCAGCAACAATACCTAGACAATAAGCCCACATCTTGTTCATCCTGGAGAAGAGAAGGCTGTGGGGAGACCTTACTGCAGCATTTCAGTACTTAAAGGGAGCCTATAGGAAAGATGGGGACAATCTTTTTAGTAGAGACAGCAGTGACAGGATGAGGGGTAATGGTTTTAAACTAAAACAGGGTAGGTTTAGACTGGATATAAGGAAGAAATTCTTTACAATGAGTGTGGTGAAACACTGGAACGGGTTGCCCAGAGAGGTAGTGGAGGCCCCATCCCTGGAAACATTCAAGACCAGGTTGGACAGGGCTCTGAGCAACCTGATCTAGTTAGTGGTGTCCCTGCTCGCTGCGGGGGGGGTTGGACTAGATGACCTCTAGGGGTCCCTTCCAACCCAAAACTTTCTACGATCCTATGATCTATTGAGGAAGCACTTCACTGTCAGTGGAGATGCTGTTACAGTAATTCATGCTGAAGACCAGGTGTGAAGAAGGACAACCAGGCCCCAGGTTTAAATATGCTCAGATGCTGGGGGAACAGAGGATCTTTTAAAAATCCTGTTCAGTGCAAACTTCAGTTCTGCACATCTGAGTCCTTCCATCTTCATGAGAAAGAATATGTATTTAATAAGTTTGCTAGGGAGTAAAAAGAAATAAATGTTAATAATTAAACACAAACCTGTGAGAAATGTCCTTTCCAGATGTGTTTTTAATACTACACATAATTAAGTTTTAACAAGGTTTATTCAGCTCTAGACGGTCTTTGCATAAAAGATTTAGTGGGAATGCAGAGTGCAGAACTCCCAATCTAGAAAAGAGAAAAAGGCCCATGCATACAGTTTCTTTCATTAAAATGAGACAGAGTTTACAATTTCTTGGATTAAATTTGGACAGGCTTTGACAGACTGCAAAGATCAGAGCATACTGAGATACTTCAAGCATTCGGTTTTTCATCACTGGGAATATTAAAATCCCTGGGTAAGATTATTCTTTGTCTTGTACTTACACAAATACAGACTAATTCCACTTAGGAAATGCAATAGCTTAATTTAAAGGGAATTATTTCTGACCAGTGAAAGTGGTAAGATAATATGCCTTGCATGGAAAACAAAAACCAGCCTAGCATCTGCTCTGCCCATAGAACAGTAACATACACATCAATCCATATCTGTGCACCTCCTCTGAAAGAAATCTGATGTTTTTTCCTGAAGCTGTTCTGAGAAAATTGTATCTTTGTCCATTATAAATTCACATATATTTTTATAAGCAAAGCAAGGGTCCCACTGGCGCCATTAGAAATAATCCTTTAAGAGATTTCCAAAGATATGTCGTGCTTAACTTCAACAGGGAGTAAACTAAACACTCTACAGAAATTTTATTTTTCCTCTTAAGCAACAATAGATCCCTGTAAATGTAAAGTAAGTCATATACAATCAAATATACTGGCATAGATGTAGTCATGCTCTCACTGCTATAAAAAGTAAATAAATGGTGCCAATAAAGACATGCCAACACGTAAGAATAAACCTTTTGTTTTAAAGCATATATAACCAAAGAGCATTTTATAAGCTTTTAAAAATTCATTAAGACTCAGGCCTTGGCTGTTGGGAAGTCTTTCTCAGTGACTGGATCACCGGAAGACTCTTTGGGGTGAATTCTGCATTTTCATGTACAGAGGCCACAGAATAATGAAAAAGCTCATTTTACTTCAAACTGGGTCCTATTCTTACTAAGTTGTCATAGAAAGAGAGTAGAAATAAATTTGTGCTGGTCTGTCCTTTCTTTGCAACCCTGTCCACTGTAGCTAACATGAGGGAAGACTTGTTTTTCCACCTACATCCTGTGCTTCTTTTTGCTGACTTGGACTCACTGCAGGAGGACAGGAGACTTTCACAAGTCTCCTGAAATACTGCACCCTGACTTCTTATGGACTTACTCAGAGAACGTAATGGCTAATGTGTTTGCACTTCTCTGCCAAACAAATGAGTATTTTTTGACCTAAAAAGTGTTGAAACATTTCATTGCACTAAGAAACTGTCATATAAAATCTCTATGACAGCTGTTACAGTGGAAGTGTTACAGGAATGAACATATAGGAACATCTCAGTAGCCCATCTAAAGTGATATCCTCTCTCGCACGGCAGTCAGCCACAAACATTTCAAAAAGGAGGCAGGCAGTAATCAGGATATGTGCTAAAAATGAGCAAAATATTTGAATCCATACACAAACTTTCACAGAGAACACTGGAGTCCAGATTTTCAGTACAATCCTCTTTGCGTGCCAACTCTAAGAAGAGTGCAGTCATGTGCAGAGGACATTTCGGCCTTGCTTACATGTTCGTGCATAAAAATTTTCTATACTTTACAAGGTAACTAAGGCTACTGCAGATCCCTTCTTTACAGTACAGTGAACTTGCATGGGATACACGCCAGTCGTTCCAAGTCACCAAAATGTTCGAAATGCAATGCTGCTTACAGCTGGGCTGCTTCTAGGAGATACCCGACTACCTTGCAGAAGAAGTCCTGCCCTTTTTCTGGAGACTCTTCAAACTGGCAAAGCTGGCTGGGGCCATGCATGTGTGAGACAAGAAAGACCAGCATCATCACTTGCAAATGAGGGTACAGGACAGAAAGGTGCTTCTGCACCTTAAATTTAACTGAACAAAACACAAGTTTAAGCTGTCTCTGTTACAGTTAGACTCTGTTCTATGATACGTTCTTCCCAGGTGCCTGTTTATACCAAGTCTAAAGGTACAGTATCAAGATTTAATTCTGGAACATACTGATGCTTCCCATGTAATAAAAGTGACTTGTATCAGTCAGAGTATCAGAAAAAGTGTGTATACCATGTAATACCTAAATGGATTTGCCAAATCACCTGAAATATGATTATTAATAGAAAAAGGTGGATGCATCGCCTTTGGCAGAGATTTCATTAATTTGCAAGTTAAGCAACAATTGTATCAGAAAATCAAACAAACCCCATGGCTGATTTCTTCAGTTTTTGACCATCTGCATCACTCTGGAATATTCACTTAAAAATGACATATTTGAAAAGTTGTTGTTTTTTTTTTTTTTTTTAACAGAAACATTTATTTCTCATTCACAGTTTGCTGTGAACAAAAACTTCAACACTTCTAAGAAATTATAAAAGAAATCAGTGAGCACATGAAGTTCTTGCTACATCTGTTAGAGAGCAGAAAAAAAAAATCACAGAACCCTAGAAATCTGGGGAGGGTAACAGGAATATTGGAGGAATGGACTGTATCCCAGGGACAGGTACACGTGTGACTGTGAGGCACAAGCACTTATTCCAATAAAGCTCAGAATGCCTTATAATGACATAAGTAAAGCATGGGCTATACATTCCTAGTAAAAAATTTCAGAAAATTCCACTGAATGTTTTCCTCCTGAAAGAATTTTTTTTCAGATTCTCCAGGCAAAGAGATGGATCTAAGGTAATATACGTCACTACCACTAACAGTGTAACATGTTGCTTAGCCTGCAGTGCATTAACAGTGTCTGGTATCCAACTGATATGAGGCAACTCGTATTTCTCAGATGATAGAACCCTGTGGCTCAATTGTGAGATTCCAGATTAAAAGACTTACAGAGCATATAATCATTCTAATACTCTCTTACCTAGATTCCACGGCTTTGTCCATCACTTCAGTGATAGTATTTCTGTCTCTGGTATTAATTGATAGTATGGCCACCGACTGGAGTGGTGAAAATTTCTTGTTGCCCTATTTAGCAAAGACCCATCTTAGATATTTTAGAAAACAGTAATATATGGTTATTTGGTAAGGGATATGTTGATTTATTCATCTAAGCTTTGTAGGATAGCTGTATGTAATGGTCTCTCATTCTGACACATGGAGCTGTAAAAAACGGGACTGTTGGGCTCTGGAGAATTTCTCTTCTGCCTGGGTATTCTTTGCAGTGCTAAAATCTGATAATGTATTATTATATGTTAATACACCTTGTGAGCTTTTCTGAAATAATCTACCCCAGTTGGTTTTGACCTTTTTCAATTTGCAAACCTCTAAAGGTTTTCTAGTAAGATTATGAACCCTCTCTGCACTCTGAATTTAAGCTAATGGGTAATAGCTTTGCTTTCCTTTGTTACTTTTCAGGGATTGCTTGGAAATGGTCCCTTTGCAGTGGTTGCAGGCCAGAGGTTGAAAACCACATATAATTTTATAGCCAAAGTCACAACTAGAATAACTTGGCATATTTCCACTGATTTCAAAGGAAAAATCCTTTAATAATATCAATTAGAATAACGTGTAGTTTATTGTACATTAACTGAGGAACTTTCCCTGACTTTAGTCCTCCTCTATAGCTTTCACTGTGAATAAGATTGAGCTTCATTTCAAAGTAATTATATCTCCTTTGGGAAATATTCCTTACTTACTACCCAGACTAGAACACATCAAAGAACCCAAGAGGAAACTTAAAAAATTTTTACATGGGAAAACTCATCAGAAAATTCTTAAAATTGTATTTTATGCTTGGTCTTAGATGTATGCTGGATGTCTAATTTTTGAGACGGCTCTTCAGTCAGACAGCATCTATTATCTCAGTGGTACAGTGTAACTTATGCACAACTCTAATACAAGTTACACAGTTAATAACATAAATTTCATTTGGCTTCTCCAATCAAGTAATTCTACTGTTAAAGTCTTGAGCAAGGTATCAATATTTCTGAATAGACTTATGCTGATTTACACAAGATGATCATATACCCAACTATTTTAAGATGCTTGAGGTTCCTCATGAGTGCAAAGGAAACAATTTTGCTGTTTCTTCTGAAACAGAAAAGCTCGAATAAGAAGGTAGATATTAAGAGAAGTAACAATTAGGTCTGAAATGTTAATAACTGGATATCTTTTCTGAAGATAGTTAAAAGTATTTACATTTAAAAGACAAGAAAATCTCCTAAAAATTAGAGAAAAATGGAAAATTGTCTTTTATGCTGTTACTGCCTAGCTCACTTTGCAGCTCCATCACATGACAATGAATAACTAAAGAAAACTATTATTATGCAAACCACTCCAGCACAAAAGGGTATTACATATCTCATACAAAAGGGGATTTCTTTAAAAAGCGCAGCACATTCAGTGTTTAGGGTTTGCAGTTGAAATTCATGGCCTTGCTTGCCAATATTATCATGCAGCTGGTTATTATGCTTTTGCTTTACTCTGAGGGGGGAAAAAAAATCACAATAAAGATATTCAAACGGGTTCATATTAAACTGTTGTATTTTCTTATGTAGCCATGTTAGTTTTAATGATTTTTGACATCTCTTCTCTAGCACAAAAGTCAAAATAAACACTAGCCACAGAGAATTTGATTGCAAACAGAAAATGTCAAAAATGCACATCTTTTGTTTTAAAAAATTATCACGGGAAAACAGTGTTACGCATTACTTCAGTATTGGAAACTGAGACATTTGATAGGATTGATAAAAATATTTTTCTTGTATTTAACAGCTATGAGACAGAAGTCCATCCTTCTGTAAAGAAGGTGGCTTCTGACAATCTCTTCTACTGGTGCTGTAAAAGAAGGGTTTATTATTTTAATTTTAATTCTAATTCATTTTTTAATCTTTCTAGAAATTCTCTATTGTTAAAATAAAAGGAAATTCAGCTGACCCAAAACATTCTTGATGAGTAACAGATCTCAAAAGTCTCAGAAATCTTAAGGTCTTTATGACATGACTATTCAAACACTAATTTGGACGAGTAAATTACACGAGTCTTTACAGGGTTAGATGCTTCCTGCTTTTTCTGTATGCAATCTTAGTCATATGACTGGTGTGAACCATCTTACTAAGAATCAATGATTTCTCTAAAATTCTTTTAAAGGAATATTTTGTAGAAGACAGTGTCACACAGTACAAGTCAAACACTTTCAGAGGAACAGCTTAAACTTTTTTTCATTTGCATATGTCACATTTCTTTCTCTGGCTCTTAGATACACACATCTTGGGTACCTCCAGCCATGTTTTCAAGTCCTTATTTCTCGTTTTGTTTTCTGATTGTCCCTGAGCTGCCTGAGCATTGCCATCATAGAAGGCTGAAAGACACAAAATTTGTGGTGATTTTATGTACTGAAAAACAAAGGAAAGGCACAAAATGAACATTTTTGTAAGAGGGGGAGGAAAGGCTATGAAATTGTTCATTGGCATGGATTAGTACATAAGCCAGTCTTAGCCACTGAGCACAATATAGCATCCAAACACTAAAGTCACACCAGCCCTGGGTGTACAATAGTGTTAGCAATAGAAGACAGAGCTTCAAAAAGCTGAAGAACAGTGAACATACAATTTAAATAAACCTTCATTTCCTTTACATGAATTGAAAGTACAAGGGATGCCACAAAATACTGTCCCAATCTCACTTGCTTACACATAACTGCTCTTTGTGCTACTTGTTCATTTAATTACAAAGAAACAAATTCCTACCTTCTTATTCCAAATTTTTAAGTACTATGCCTTGTCAGGTATCAGGGGTGTTAGGAAAAGTAGCAGTGAAAGAAACCTAATCTCAGCTGATGTACTTAAATAGATACCAGGATCAGCGATGAGACAGATGTTAGCATTTGTGTACCATTTTGGTCCTAACTTGTATACAGATAACCAGTTATTTAAAATTACTACACATGATTAAGCATTCTGATTTTCTTTCTTCTAGCCTTTCCTTCCACTACAGGTTACTAAAAAATGCAGTTCCAAACTGATGTGCCAAACAAACATCAAGAACAGATATGTGCATTTTATGGTCCTCAATGTGTTTGGTACTTACTCTCTCTACATCACTGCAACTTGATTAACTGGGGTTCTAGCTTTCAAAAACTGAGGGAAGCAAATCTATGGGATTGACAATACAGCTCTGTAGGTAATCTAGTATTTCCCAAAATACTGTGTGCAGCAACAGGGCATAATGACATAGCTCTTTTGAAAGTGGCAGACATTACTATCTGTGTTATTGAAGCAAAAGATTTGGTCACAGGTGCTTGAGGAAGTTCAAGGTGTAAAGTAGATCTTTGCACTGCCATAGCTACTGTACCACTGTGTGGAAAGTTTGCACTGCTCCAATGATTCTGATGACTGAAAAATTTTCTCTGGAAGACTGTTAAGAGACGAGCCATCCTGACAGTTTGGTTTACTGGGTTTAGTGGAATGTCAAAGCATGTATCTGTCCACAGTGGCTCAGAATCCTGCTGGGGAAATACTGGTTTGCTAAGTTTTGTGTTGCATGGGGAACTAGTTGGAAAACTGTTTCCATTCAGAGGGGAATTCTGACACATAGATATCTGTTTTCTTTCACTGAGGAAAAAGTCTGAAACTTCTTAATTTCAATTACAAAAGTGTATTCTAAAAATTTGAGTCAAAGTAAGCAAAGGGCTTCATTTAACTGTTCAATAATATAATTCTATGCGAACAGTGGAACTGCATAATTTGTCATGCTCTATTATTCATACCTATAACAGTCTTGCAGAATTAACTTTCCCTTTGAATTCACGTAGACATTTTTTTACATTATGCTGTACTTAAAAAAGCAGTAACATCAGAATGTCAAGCTTTGACTTTGTACTAGTGGCACTAGGACAAGTGGTACTACCGACCACTTTGTACAAGTGGCACTTGTAGCAGCTCAGAGAAAATGTCTGCAGAAACATAACTGCCCATCTTCTCTTCATGTATTACTGGGTCATCTCCAAAATATTTATCAAAATATCACTTTCACGATTGATATTTTGGTTGTCATACAACATCTTCCTCCTCATGCTCAACATTCCCAGTTCACTCAACTATTCTCCCATCCACATTTCTCGAAGGAGAGAAGGAACAGATCTACTGGGGTTGCGCTTCCTCTACCCTGTGCACCATTGTGTAGGGTATAAGCTCCTGAACTGACAGTGGTGAACTTGTCAATGCTGTATTCTAGTAGACTAGCTGGATACTGCCTGTGCACAGTCTTGTATAAATACTAGTTTACTCGTGCTTCCATTTAAGTATGATTGTTTTTTCCACTTAGCAGCCCCCTTTTTTTTTTTTAATTCTTGACTTTTCTGGAATAACCAGAAAAACAATACAAAATGAACAAAATGCACTGAATAAGACATACTAATTGCTGGCTGTGATTAATTAGCAATTATAAGCCCCTCCCTCCAACTTAAATTGCTAGAGAGTAATTTAATTTCATGAATTCAACAAAAGCAGACAAATTTCAAAATACCTTAATCATAATTATTTTAATTGGCTGATGAGTTTGTCTGTTGTCATTGCTTCAAAAAACTCACATTTCTGAAACTGAGAAGGGACCCAGTAGGATCCTGTTATTTAGATTGATAAGGAATCAGAAGCCTAACCAAAAAACCTGTAGCCAATACACAAAATATTTAGTCTTCATTGTCTGTGTTTTGCTTTCAGACTCCCAAATGAGTTACTCTGATTTACCTGGCTGTAGCAAAGGAGAGGATTTATAGCTGTGTTTTCAAGCATTCTTCAGTTATAATGACAGGAAGCCAGTCAGGCCCTGTGGCAGAGTCTTGACCATAGTGTCATGGCTTTCTAAGGAATTAGACACAGAGGCTTAATGGCATTACAGTCCTGGATATCCCTGGCAGAAGCTGAGAAGTGAGCTCCTCACGCTGCACTGGAAGACTTGCACTTCTGCCTAATGCAGCATCATTATGAGGCCACATGCTCTTACTGCTCCCCTTTAAAATGGATCTGCCTGACAATTTTTGCCTCAAAATACAGCTCAGAAACTTCTTCAGATCTTTTAGGCTAAGTTATTAAAAAATCTTGCCTATCCTTTATTAATTGTTGTAAGTTCTGCTGAAATGTGAGGGTTAATTCTTACAAAACCAAGGCACATAAGTGAACTGTATAGTTTTTTCTTCAGCTAAACCATCAGCACAGCTTCAGAACAAGGTTTTAAAATAGTGCTATCTAAAAAAATAACAATGTTATGAATCGCCACTTCTTACAAGACCTTTAGAGGTTCTCCCTTTTCCTGTTTGTAAATCCTTAGTCCTTGCATTAAAATTTTCACAGACAGGAAAAAATAGTGATTTACATGGACAAAAGCAGTTTTTTTCAGTTTTCAGTCCAGCTTCCTCTGAGATCTCATTGACCTGCAAAGTTCAACTTCTTCCGAGAAAGTTTTCTTTGGGATTAATAGCCTTCAGCATCAAATCATTGAGTGCTATAGCCATTACCGGTATTATAACTAAGACTGTATCAGCATTTCCACATAAACTCTTATTTTCAGAGATTTATAGCTTGGCTACAAAAATATAGTTTTATGCTGAAACTTGGCAAAAAAAGCTCAGTCTGGGAGTGATTTTACTTTTTATTTTGAGAAATCTACACAACTCTGTGGGTGTTTTTAGACTAAAATTCTGAACACGACCTTGACTTGCTATCTACATCCCATTGGTGCCTTGGAGAAATCCCAGCCTGACTTTCTAAGAGTGCAGATCCGCTTCTGATAACCAATGGAAAGGCAATGAAAATGGATGTTTTAAAAATGGTTATTCCCTGTGTTAAAGATTCTGAAATTTGATCTAGTCAGTGCTTCTCTGGAAGACATTTTAATCGCTTGAAAATGATAATATTTTTCAGAAGATTTTAGCCAGCCAAACTAACATGTGAGGCCAACAAAGTGCTCTGCAGTAACAGAGGGGTCTGAATGTTTCTGTTAGGATCTTCATGTGGAGTAACTGAGGAGTCTGCTGGCCCTTCAGCAGCTGGAAACGCTGATGGACTGGGGGATGAAAACCCTGTATAGAGGAGGCCCAAGAAAAGCTGAGGCAAGGTGTTTGGGGAAATTGTGTCCATCTGCCTCTTCAGGACCCATGACTGTTCCCTGGTGGCTGGGGCTGAGTGCCAAGAGGGACAGGTGAGGGAGAGGAGGAGGGAGGCACTGTTTTCTCCAGCACCCTGAAGTAAAATCTTCACCAAAATTAGAGATGCTTAGATCAAAACCAGCAGAAGTACTTACATGCTGTGCTTTGCATAAGCCCCTTTGGAAGAGGTTCGAAGGCATCATCTGGAGGGAAGGATGACAGAGATGCCATGAAGTTTCGTTTTCTTTCTAGGTAATTCCTGTAAAGGGATGACTTGATCCTGAGTCATTGCCACTGGACTGGGGAATACAAACGTGACAGAACATGCAAACATGTGCAAAGCTACAGGCTAGAAATATAACTGCTTCAAAGAAAAATGCACTCAGCTAAGATGACCACCCAGTGCAATACAGCTGTTCCCACGACTACTCATTTATCCCACAATAAAAACTTGAACAAACCAGAGACAATACCCTGCCCCCAATTCCCCCAAAATTGGTCAGCAAAACTAAAAATGCCTCACCAATCTTTCCTTACAAGTATAGGACAATTCCTAGTACCTGTGTCCAGTAACAGAACCACTATTTCACTTTGCCAATATAAATAATATCTTTCCTTATCAATCACCTGCCACACGAAGGAAAAGGCCAAGGCATCCTCTACACCATCCCCTTGTTTCAGGCATGTCAGTGACTACCACAGTTGCTCCTGCAATTCAGATAACCCTTAAATTAATTCTGTTCTGTTTTCAGGCAGAAATATATTAGTCCCCAACAACAGCAAGGCAACATCCTCTGAATATGAGGCACTGGTAACATTCCAGGATTGACGGTGCTGCATCTGAGTAGGAAACACAAACATTCATATCTTTGGGAGTGCTCCACTTGAATCTGATCCAGAAACCTCTTTTTGGAGCTGCTCATTATAACTAGGCAAATTCAGTCCAAACTCCGAAACTTCTTTTGAAGGCATAATGGCAAGGGAACCTCACTGACGGGATTAGAAGGAAGAAAATGAGGTAGCTTTGCAGATGTCTAAAGAAGCTCTTTCCAAATGTAAGGAATGGCATGGGATAAATCTTGAAACTAGGTGACTGAAAATCTGAGAAGTAGATGGAGGCGGCTGGCATCATGGGCTAATCAGTGAAAGAAGTGATTTCTTGATCCTGAATGAGAGCTGATAGGTAGGATGAGGTGAAGCTATGAATGGCTTTGAAAGTGAAGACAAGCTGCTTATATCTGATAGAAAAGGAGTGTTATGTTTGATAGTCAAAGTGACGGGCTAGGAAAATTATCTCTGCAGTGCCATGCTGTATAGAATCAGGCCAGAAAAACTGCATTTCTCAAAAGCAGAGGAATGGATACTGCAGTAACCAACAGAGCTTGGTGATAATTTACATATATATTAATTCTTGCAAAATAATCATCACTGAACAAGATCTATAAGACAACTCCATAAAGACAATAATTTTTAACGACTTTTTTGAAATGTACACTGAAGCATTAGGATAAGAAAGTGGGCATTTGTTGTATATTTCTAAGATTGTTTCATGTCAGCATTTTCACTGCAACATTCTTGTAAAATTTCTAGTTTTATAACAGAAAAAATTACGTACTTAACTAAAAATCTTTTTTACATGCATCTTTTTTTTTTCTGTTTTTGGCTAAAGCTTTTCATTTAAATACAGTACCTGAGGGCATTCTATGCTCATATCCATGGCAACTACATAATATCTTAGCCGGTGGTCTTGGTTTATTTGCCTCTGGGCTCTGATAGCAGGAGAGAAGTTGTCCATTACAACTTGGAGACGACTCTGGAAAGTCAGCATGCTGGATAACACAGACATCAAATCACAAAACATACCACCTCCTAGACATACAGACTTAACAGCACTTCTCCACTTTCTTTGGAACAGTATTACGTTATAGCGGTTCTGGCTGTAATATATAAGCAATTCATTATATTCCCTATTGTATCATATCCTTCATTTCCCCCATGCAGAGACTGACTGCTGCATACACATTCTTCCAGGGCAAGGCTTTTGCTATTAATAGACAACTTGGCTTCACACGCTGAGATGAACGAACAAGGTTTCGAGTGCCTGCCTAATTTAAGCGGACCATATGTCATAAGCTATAGTATCCTGTTAGAGAATAAAATGAAGCGAGATTGATAGGAAAAACAGCTTCCTACCATTAGCTGACCTCTTAGACTCATATTTTCAAAGAGGTTTATTTAAGTGTGCTCAGAGCTATTTACTTTTTCTGTACATCACATGAAGTTATGCATATTTCTAATGTATTGTTAATGGGGGTGCTGTCTCAGGAACAGAACTGAGCATTACAACACAAATAATAAGCTACCAATCCTGATATTTTTTTTTCCTTTTTCGCTGAAACTGCCTTCAAAGTGAGGCCAGCTTCACGTTTTTCTGCTTTGGCTTTCCAACTTGTGAAAACTGGAATACAGTTGTTTACTATTTATTTAGTGCCCTGCGATTGTAGGATACTGCAGACTTTCCTTTACTTATGTAAAATACACTAGTGGATGAAAGTGGTTTTTTAAAGCAAATTATATTAATTACTGTTATTGTTTAACCAGCCCATCTCTGCTGCATAGTTGAAAGAAATGTGCTCCTTCAGACTCTGAGTGGTTATATAATCAGGATTCCTCACAAATATTTGACTCATTAGAGCTAGCAATCACATTTTCCTGGCAAGTTGTCCAGTGCTGGGTGCAGACAGAGTCAGAGAACTAGAAAATGTAAAAATCAGAATTTTCATTTACTTTCTTGCACTGTACTGTATTTCTACGGTATTTCTACTGTATTTTATATATATATATATACTGTCTTTATATATACTATTCAGTATTTCTACTGTATTTTTTCCTTCTTTGCTTTTTCTTTCTCTAAATATTACTTCAAAAGTAAGATTGCCAGATTGTTTCATTGAGGTTAGGGAATGGATAAGACCATGGCCAGCTGACTGGCTTACACGCTTGCACTTTCTTAGCTTTGTAGCATGTGCCGTTATGTATTTCCGGTATACATCCAATTTCCAATCCCCTTATGATCCAAATTGGCATTGTCAGAGGTCTATGTTGGTACGAAAACCAGAGAAGGAAGCAATTTTGCAGCTAACATAGCTTACAACTTCATTGTTTTCTTGTTACACTACTTGTGACCAAAAGAAACAGAATAAAGGATTTGGTGTCTCAAATGAAAAAGAAAAATATTTGGAGAAGAAAATCTTTGGAGAGAAA
The DNA here is from genome assembly GCF_030867145.1 of Opisthocomus hoazin. Classification (NCBI taxonomy): domain Eukaryota; kingdom Metazoa; phylum Chordata; class Aves; order Opisthocomiformes; family Opisthocomidae; genus Opisthocomus; species Opisthocomus hoazin. The sequence continues at coordinate 25,901,688 of NC_134419.1, forward strand.
AATTTGTTGGGAATGAGGAGGAATTTTATGTGCATATTTTAACCGGTGATCATTTGCTACCTTATGAATCTGTAATACTGAAAGCTGCCTGCAGGTCAGATACTCAAAAAACAGAAGTTAATAAAATTTAACAAATAAAAATCACACATGGGGAAAAAAACAGCTTTCCAATCAATTATTCACATTTGCAAATACTATAGTTACTCCTCACCTTTCTTTTGTAATTAATTTGGTTAGCAACACAGACTCAAAGGTGATGTCTAAAGTTAAAAGAGAACAGTAGATATGGCAACAGGGATTAAGGCTGATTTTAATCAATAGTGAAAGTTATGCAGTACAAAGCTCTATGATGTGGCACACTGTCCTAGAGGAAACAATCCATGGCCCCAGCCCCATAAACCCTTTGGTGCTTTATGCCTGTGGGAGATGTCCATGAGGACCAGACCCATATCTGTGGGGTATCTAAGAGGAATAAGAAAATTTGAAACATCCCCTTTGATTGCAAATTAGACAAGTCTGTCAATCCTGCCATGTTTCATGGTAATGCATGTAATTATCTATGAATTTCTAGCCATTTGGCTATTTGGCAACCCACCAAAAAGGTGGACTCATCCCGTATTCCAAGAAGAGTTAAGGGCCAGAAGTCTGACACTTCGCAGGCATATTAATCTGTGGCACATGCGTATAGGCTCATCTGCATCTGTGCCATGAATCCAGTGTGTATGGGCCACACTGTCCTTAGTTTTTCCAAAGAGGAGCTAGGCATTTTGGTGTTTTGTTTTCAAAATGTCAGGAAAATGAGTTTTTGGTTTATGTTTTCTCTTTTACTTAGACTAGTGGAGATGTAATTTAAGGAACCATGTTGGCACGTCATTGACAACACTTTAGAAGTTTCCTTCGGAGTCTACCAAACAAAGGCCTGGAGTTGCACTACTGAATTTGCTTCAGCTTGCTCGATGCAAAAGAAAAAATGAAAAGTCAGGCTTTTACTAACTGTGTGTTCCCTTTGAAGAAAGAATTGTGATTGTTGGCAGAGGAAGGAAGGAGCTAGGACAAAACAAGGGAAGGAAAAAGCTGTTTTTTTCTTTCCATCAGCCGGCTCCTTAAGTTTTTCTGCCAAGATTGTAACTCTAATTTACAAGATAAACATAAATCTATTTATACAGTATTTAAATCTAATTTAAATTACAGAAAATTACATGTCTTTTGGGTTGAAATCTTTGAGTATTCAGAGAAGGAAAAATAAGGGAAATATGGATATGAGGCAAAGGTCATTTTGATGTCAGCAGAAAATAGCCCCAGTCAGAAACAAAAAAGTTTCTGTTCACATTTAACATATTTTTAACTTAGTACATAGTTCTTTCCTTTTTAATGTTATCTTTTATTACAAAGATATGGTCAGAGATCTAAAAATACTTACGTTTACAACTTAAGTGTTTCAAACTCTAAATATTTAAATGTATCAAAAAATGTATCCATGAAAATCAGAAGTGAAGGAGACCTCCCTGTAGTCCTTTTTGAACAATTTATTTTGGATATAACTAGGTCCAAAAGATGTAAAAATAAAAGAACGATAATGAGAAATTTGTTAATTGCCCCAATTATTTAATGTAACATCTCTTAAGACTCATGAAGATAGTATAAATGTTAATGTTATGAGCTAAGTTGTGAGGATCTTCTGCAGCAACACTTACTGTCCTAGCTATTATGAACAAATTTTGAATATGTTAATACTATTTTTAATGCCCAGCTGAAAGATATGCATAGTGGTTTAATTAATAAAGAAGAAATTAGAAACATACCAGTACAAAAATTTGCCACTTAATTATAACTTGCTTAAAAACTGATTTATTTATGCCGCCTTCCCAGAAGAAATGAAGGAAAAAAATGTTTGCAAACATGAAAAAAAAAAAGTTTGCATTACTTTTTGTTGTCACATTATAGATACAAGTCTCACCACAAAGAAAAGCAAGAATTTGGACTCTTGCACATACAGGCTCTAAAGCAATGGAGCCCTCTTTGAGATTCCAAGAACCACTTTTTAACTGAAAATGCAAAGAATCCACTTCTGCAAAATATGTCCTTCATATAGTAAGACTGCTAGAACAGAAACTGCATGATAGGGACAAAATGTGGGAACACAGTTTAAGAAATCTGTAGCAAATTTAGCTAGAGGTAGAAGGTCAAGAGTAAGGAGACTATTTGATTCAGTTTCCATTGATGTAATGTCTTACACTTATTGGAAGAATAATACCTAGAATAATATCTTCTATGCATTATGTTAAAATTAAGACTTCCATTTTTTTTACTACTTACTTATGATACTGATTCTAAAATAAATCTTTTTGCTGCCACTAAGGAACACAGATGGATTAATGGGCCCATGCCTAGAAATATAATGTGAAAAACCTGTGAAAATAAAAAAAGTGAACTTCAGAAAATGAAGCAGTATTTCAAAGCAACTAAAAATCAAGTAGTCAGACTTTGCCTTTCCTAAGAAAACTTTGGAGTTTTCTTAGACTACATCCAACAGAATCACATGTTCAACCAGATTTTGGAGCAAGCTGTAGGTTCAATACATAGGCTAAAAAATATATATGACTATAAATGTAGTTCAAAAACTTACTTATAACAGTGTCACTATAAACATTAAGGTGTCCCATTCTCATAACCAAAATGCAAGTAGCAAAGAAATCATGTCAATCATTAGAGTCTTCATTTCAGTTGCCAAATACCCTCAGCTACAACTTCTTTGAATGGGCGCTGATGTTGCTCAGCACCCCTCAGAAATTACCCCTTAACAAGAACTAAAGAAACAGAGCTGCAAACATCCAAACAGGTTTTTCTTTAGTTTGACCAAATTTCCTAATGATAGAATCATAGAATCATAGAAAGTTTTGGGTTGGAAGGGACCCCTAGAGGTCATCTAGTCCAACCCCCCCGCAGCGAGCAGGGACACCGCTAACTAGATCAGGTTGCTCAGAGCCCTGTCCAACCTGGTCTTGAATGTTTCCAGGGATGGGGCCTCCACTACCTCTCTGGGCAACCCGTTCCAGTGTTTCACCACACTCATTGTAAAGAATTTCTTCCTTATATCCAGTCTAAACCTACCCTGTTTTAGTTTAAAACCATTACCCCTCGTCCTGTCACTGCTGTCTCTACTAAATAATCATATATCATATAATGATAATCATCTTCATTTTCAAAATCTGGAAATGACTGATCATCAACAGGTAAGACACTGTGATTTTACTTAGCATGAGTTTCTATAGGGCAAGAAACTTTGCAGGTTCTCTCTTCCTAACAGGTGATGAAAGGCACTGGATATTTACTATAGTGTTTTCCTTTTTTCTCCATATCATAACTACATTTTCCTTAGCTGGAAAATCTGTGCTGCTACTTCAGTGAGTGGTGCTAAGGGTGATTCTGAAGCAAGAATAAGCACTTATATTTCTAGGGTGTTTCCTTCTTGATCCAAACAGAGGACAGTAATCTCACAAAGCAGAAGGGGACTAATGTCAGTATCAATTTGGTTTATGGACTATTTGGAAAACGGTCACCTAACTGTGGGATCTAAGATTTAGCCATGGAATATGTCATTTTTAGTGGCAAAGAAATAGCCTTCCTCTTCCCTGATAAATAAAGAACCTAACTGCACAATTTAGTTTCTCAAAATATTCAAGGGTGCCAAATGTGTAATGAAAATATTAAATGTTTTCTCTGATCCTTTTTGAGCGAGTATCTCATGAGTGAAGCCAGTATGTGGCATGCCTTAAAAACTATACAGCTCAAGAGCCAAAGGAAATAGGAAAGGCAGCAATCTCTGAGAAACTTCCTACCCCTTTTCAGCTGGTGGGACTTGGAATCCCATAGGATGTCATAAAACCCAGGTAGTCTCTGGAGAAAGCACTGTGAGGTGGAGAAAACAGGGTTATGCTTTTGACATTTTCCTCAAAAGAAGTTACAATGTTTTATTATTACTTAGAGTCCATTAAATTTGAAATAATTCATTTTTAGACAACAGTGTTTCCCAGCTCATCCATAACTGTCAGGAAAACAGCCTGCTTCTGTACGTCTTCCTCGATCGGTGTTGCCAAACGGAAGACTTTTGCCCAGATGTTGTCTCAGGACTTAGTACCTGACAGGAAAAGATTTTGGAGCGAACATTCAGGTTTTTAATGGCTCTATCAGAGCTAATGTTTCAATAAATATGTAAAACACAAGCCCCTACTTGGAAGAAGTAACAATCTTTATCAGGAGTCAGAACTTGTAATGCCTGTTGTATGTCTTTTTCTTTGCATCCCAAACCCAGATTTGCATTTTACCCTAAATTTATCTAGTGTTTGGAAATGTCTGAATGCCCTCCTCTCTTGTTGCTGAAAACATGTATGGTAAAGACTGAATTAAAACCTTCCTTTTTAGTTGTATAAAGTTTCATAAGAAACCTTCCTCTGCTGTACACAGACCTATCTGGAACAGTGAAAAGATAGAAGCAGCTCACAACATGTAAGCCATTGACAGTACTTTATTTTTTTTTCAATCTCTTCCTGGGAGGAAAATTTAAGACATGAGCTTCACAAGACTGTACATTTTAGTTTTTCAATGTATTTGTTATTTAATGAATACACATTTAGGTCCAGTCAGGGACAGAGTCATGGAGAAATTTCAGTGGAACTACAACTCTTGATACCTCAGCTTGTACCTTGATATTCTCAGCTGAGAACAACGTCTTGGGTGGGCTAGTAAATTCCTGTCTGGGGCACTGGCTATGATCAAGAAAAAGAGAATCACAAGGAGCGTACAGAATCACAGTGCTGTAACTAGCAGGGCCTGTGCTTCCACGCTCTGTTCTTACTTTAGAAGCGGTACAACAGCAGCATTTTGAGGACATTTCCTGAAAGGAATGTCCATCTAGACACATTTAAACACCTCCGTAAACAGGGACTTAAAAAATATTTTTTAAAATAACTATTAGTCTAACTTTCATTGATATTTTGGAAGCTATAGATGAGCTGACTGTTGTGACATGCTGCCTCTGAATTCTCTTTTACCACTGATGATAAACTACAGGTATGAAAATGCCATGGCTGTCCTTTCTGTAGGGGGCAGTCTGATCAAATCTTTTATTTTGTTTTCTAGTAGGAAAAAGATCGGGAAAAACTATTTTGCCAAACCAACATGTAGAACATTAATGATCAATGTCCAAAATGTTTTCAGTGCTGGTTAACTAGAATGATTTTAAAATTTCTCCAGCGGAGTATTCAGAATGAGTCATGTAGAAATGAATATTTATATTCCCTCTGACCTCAAATATTCGTGGCCTTTTACAAGGTCATATAAGGAGACTATGGAAAGCTTCCACATAACTTACTTGATAATTTCTCTTCTTAGTTCAGCAAGCTATGTATGTGATATACACCACATGGTTTTGGGTGCATTTAGAAGCACATTAAGTTCTCATAAAATTCATTTTATAGCTATTTAATTGTGAATGATGATAACTGAAAATATATAAGGAATGTTGGGGCAGGGAGACAAATTGCAAGGGACAGCATTTTGCTGCTGCTGGGGTTATTTTTAAATCTGGCAATGATTCTGTCACCATTACACACACTGTTTTGCCCGAAAAGATATTCTGAACACAGCATAAATTTCCCAATCCAAAGACTAAGAATTTCAGAAAAATAAAATGCAAAAGCAGCTGTGTAGGTTCTTGAAATCTTTCTTGAATCTCCTAAAATTATTTTGCCAGAGCTACTGTCTTCTGTGTTTTCCAGACACACTTAAAGTCTTAAAAATGTTTCTTACACAGGTACAAACGCACATATTAATGAGCATGATTCAGAACAGAAGGACCAACGAGTCAGTCATATATGCAGCAGCATAATTAAGCAAATGACAGGAAAAACTGGAATGGCAAATTAAGGATTTCCTTAAAGCCTGAATAAGAGAAACTTGGATCACACTGAATATTATGTTTCATACAGGGAGTTATTTTGCCACTTGAAAATGTGGACTAGCAGGCAGAACCTGGAATGATGAAACTCCAGTACCCAAGAACCACAGACATCTCTGGAATTGTGTGCAGTTCTTTGCAGCAAAAAAAAAAAAAAGTTCAGAACTCGGAACTTTCTAGCACTACAATGTCTTTCAAAGGATAGACTGAAACAAAACTGTCCTGCTCAGAATTAATCTTCAAATACATGACTTTGCCTAGAATGAGAATCGAGAATAATAGCAATACAAGTGGAAAGAACATTTTTGGATCAATGGAACATTATAGACAATATAACAAAAATTATATTGGTCAGAAAAACTTAGATGGGGTTTGAAAAAGATGGATAGCATCAAGTCACCTGCGTTAGCTTGGAGGACAAACATGAAGGTCTTTATTTACTAGGCTCCATTATGAATTTTAAGTTCCTCTGTTAACCTGAGGCAAAGCCAATAAAGAAGTTTGTTCCTTTTAACTTTTAGATCAACTTTTAAAGGCCAGTAGCACTGAGTTAAATAGAAGCTATTGCTAATAGGGCTGCACCCATTTATACCAGCTTAGCCCACTGCTAGCATAAACAATTAGGTCATGACTTTCTCTGTTAGTCAGAAAAAAATATGAAAATGCCCTTGGAAGAACCTAAGGATACATCATTTATTTAACTGGTTTTGTTTGTTTGTTTGTTTGTTTGTTTTTTAAAAATAAAAAGATAGAGATCGATTGAGATACCCGTTAGTACAGGTGAGTTTGGGTGGTCTTCAGCTAGCAGCCCCAAGGAATGACAATGCTCAGTAGCCAGTTGGGACTGAGGGCAAATTTCCGACTGCTCTCCTGAGAGTGGCAGCCACAGATCTGGGTGTAACTGTGTCACTGCTCGTCTTCCCCTTCTGCTGATGCAGGCACTACAGCAGCTGCAGCTCAGTGCTCTGCCTGGCCACAGACTGGCATGAAGCCTTCCATCCTCCCTGGGACAGAACCTGGAATCTTTTATTCCCTGAACAACTGCTCCTTGCCTCCTCCAAGAAAAGATGCAGACTCAGTGGAAGCATCTTACCTGCTGAACTCAAGGTTTGGGCCACCAGCTAGCCCTGCCAAAGTTTGTTATATGGGATAGAAACCTCTTTTCTTAATAAAAGTCCTATTACAGACGTGAAAAGGATCCTGGGGTGGGGAGGGAGGAAATGAACAAGGAACCACATTCTTTCTCTACAGAAGACTGAAACTAAGCTTCTGCTTGGTTAGGTACAGAAAGGGGAGTTCCAAATAACTAATTTCAGGCAAAGCATTTTTATGGCTTCAGAAAATAACAAGCTACAAACATTTTAAACTGTGTAAGAGATCTCCAATCCATTAAAAATACTTACATTTTCTTACATGTTCATAAGGCCTATGGCTAGCCACTATCCAATTGTATAGGGACTCTCATACATATTGTTGTTATACCCTGTATCCTTGTTGATGCCTAATTGTTAATCTCTATCAGCATAAGAACTTCAAAATATTGTGTAATTAATGTACATCAGCTCTCCCAGCTGATTAAAACTATTAGTTATAATGGCCACATTAATTGATTACAAGAGTAAGTCCAACTTGAGGCTGTGTTTGGCATTAGCTTTTCTAAGAAGAATGTTGTCAAATGCTGACCTCCCAGAGTCTTTGCTTTTCCACCTTGATTTCCTCCTGCCTTCTGCATCAACTTGTCTTACCTGTCTTCACAGATCCAGAATATAAAATGATAGTGCTGCTATAGGATGCTCTTCTGTACTGTGGTTCTCTGGGACTGCCAGGTAGGTATTACCAAGTCTCCTTTTTTAGAGAAGTCCTGCAGATTTGTAGACATGAGATTTTTATAAAAGCTTACTGAATTTAGGAAAATATACTAATCTTCTAAAATTGGGTCATTTCACTGAAATATGCTTGTTACAGAGTTATCAGAGCCATCTTCCAGGAAAATTGTCAGATCTCAATAACAGCGCTTAGTCACTCTTTCACAGCATGACTCCCACCCTTAATCATCATCAGTAAAGCTAGGGCTTGCCTGTTTGATCCTGCTAGAGAAGTTATTAAACCCTGTTACTTCAGCTGAGCAAAATCTTAATGGGGAAATACTGTAAAATGGAAAACTAAACTTCATGTTTTCTAAACTAAAGGTTTTAATGTACTGAAAGAAATCTTACAAAATGAAAAGAATGGCTCAAAATTCAAACCAGAAGGTACAGTTACTGCTTATCCATTCCTGCCTATCTTCAACCTGGAAGAAATAATAAACAGCATAAAAGGCTGAAGACCTACCTGAAAACAGAAAGGCTAACATCAGTTTTGTCAGATGCTAAGGAATGTGACTTTGCCAATTAATGCTCTTATCTTCCACAGTCTAATTGGGAGCTTGCATGAATACTTAATGGATGAGAAGGGATAACAGGGAAAGGCAAGTCAAGATCTGTCACATTGGGATCGCTTGCTGTCAGACAGTGCCAGGCAAGGCGGCAGTGGCTCGGCCGCCACAGCTCCCCACGCAAGCCAGCTGCAGCTGCATGGATGGGGGACTGTGCTGGTGCCCTAAGGCAAAATTCTACCCAGCTGATGAAAACATGGATGGTTGGCTCTTGCTTTCGGTAAGATATTTTCATATTGTTAGTTTTAATGAGGCAGTACACAGTATCCCATGCGTGTCTTCACACAGCCCTACCCTTTGTGCCTCCTTGGAGTACAGAATTTCAGGCTCTTAGCCCTGCAGACTCTCTAATGCTTCATCTCCCCATCCCTAATCTTGAACAGACCCAGGACTTCAGCACAGCTCTCACACAAGCAGATGGCCTACCGAAGGGCCAGTGCAAAATGTTAATGGTTTTATTTCTGGAACAAATAAGAAAGACATAAAAAACAAAAGACAGACAGACAGACAGACAGAAAAAAAAGACAGACAGACAGACAGACAGAAAGAAAGAAAAGAAAAAACAAAGAGATTGAATCTGTCTGAACACTAACTGAACAGAAGCAGCATCTAATCAAAGTGTCTCTAGAGCAAGAAGGAAAGGTAAAACCGGCTGAAGTATGTGCAAAGCAGTTTGGGAAGGCACTGTAAAACAACTAAATAGTTTGCAGCCTGAACACTGTCACACAAATGTCACTGTGAAGCAGCCAGCAATGAGATAAACCTACTGCATCAAACTGAAATAAGGGCAAAATAATCATACTGTCTAGTCAATCCCTAAATAATGTGAAGTAGGTACCACAGGAAACAAGATTGAATTAATTTGCAAACCATGTGGCTGTCAATTAGGTGATTCTATTAATAGGTTATAAGCAAATATGTTGTTAGACACAAATTTATTATTTATTAAAGGATACTGGATAAAAACACTACAGTCTTGCCATTTGGGTAATTAAAGGCATGTTTAATGTCTAATTTATATGAGGTTTGGTGTTTGTGGGTCTATAATAAATAAGGAATTACGGGAGTGTTGTAAAAGTATTTCAATTAACTTTTTATTGTTATATCTTAAAACATGTATTGTAAGTCCCGTCCTTTTTCCAGAATTAGACATGCACAATAATTACCTTGTCATTTATGGCATACTCTTGTTTTTAAGAAATACATGATGCTTGTTTAAATGGACTTCAGCAGTGATTAACAGAAGTTCTTTTTGTTAAATAGAACTGTGATTTGATATGTGTACTGCTAAAGGATGCAGTTGCTAAGACACTAGTTAAATAACTGGAAGTTGATTGCACATGTAAATGGATGGAGACTGCATTCTGTCATGAATTTGTGCAGTTTTTAAAGATCCTAGTGAAATAGTTTTAATGTTGATCAGACAGAAGCTGCATGTATTTAAACAGATAAATCTTAATCTTTAAGACAGAAAAAAAAATTTAAAATTAGCTGGGGAGACTTTATGTGACCATGTCCCCTCCTCCTCTCCCCACACCCCTGCTCTATTTTTAAGTTTAAAGATTTAAAATATTTCTGGTTTACAGCTAGTGATATTTACGGTAGAAGGTACAGATATCCTCTGAAAGAGAGACCAGTGTATAACAGTTTTCTGTTTAAGGTGAGTGCCTTAAACAGTAAACCCTAGACTCATGTTCCTTCTTGCCTGCTCCCATCTGTCTTAGTTTCCTTCCTGCAAGCCCCACTCCATACTTGAAGATATAAAAAAGATATAAACATCAACACTGAGGACAGGACTTCATAACTTGAAAAGATGAAAGGTCCTTCCTTACAGCTTTAACTGAAGCCATAATTGAAAACTTATCTTCTAAAGGGTTAAAGAGAAAATGTTTGTTCTTTCTTCTGCAGGTTTTCCTACATATGAGGACATTTTTTCCTCTCATTAGGTGTTCAAAACCAGAAAGACAAGGAAAAAAAGCCCAGCTACTATTTTCTGTACTAGCATTTGCATTCCATTTACAATGTTTGCACTGGACATGTTTAGACATGTCCTTTTTTTTTTTCCTTTTTTTTAAGTTTCCCCAGTTCATCTAAAGCAACAACATTCAGATGTTGCATCAGTTCAACACTAGATGAAAAAACTAACGAAGATCTCAACGGGCCTTTTTATAACTTGATTAGATGCTTCTAACTGGAGTAGCTGATCTAGTTGATAACAAAAGTATTTAACTCTTTTCCACCTAGTTTCCTATGTGTTGCTAAAGATTTTTGGGGGCAGTAGAGGGAGATGATTCAGTTTTGAACGTGTGAGTGTAATTTTAATAATACAGTAACACTCAGCAATACGTCATTAATTTTTAAGAATAGCTGTTGTAAATGTAAAGCTTAATACTTTATAGTTTTAATATGTTTAATAAAAATAGTTTAAATAATTTCAAAGAGTCTATTGCCTTAATATTTGCTTCCGTATATGCTTCTGGAATTAAATATTACAACAGAATTAATATTAAATTGGATTTTATATGTCATTCAAGGCAAGTCTTTGTCTTTATTCGTTATGGCTATATAGCAAGAAAACCGTGGCTGAATGCTGTTTCCTTTTATAGGGTTACAGCATAAACAAGGATCTTGTCACAGTGATTGAAGGGACTGTAAAAGTTACAACAAACACTGCAATCAAGCATGAGATTAATTGGTAGATGAACTACACACTGGCTCCATAGTTGAGCAGAAGTCAACCTTCCGCAGCAAAACAAAAGTACACTGCCTCTGGCAACTAAATCAGAATGACTCCAATACCAGTTGTTTCTGGAGCAAAACCAAGTGCTGCCAAGAGATGCCAAAGAATCCTGGGATCCACAAGCTTGGCCTCCTGTTAGCACCAACACACTAAGACAGAAGATGGCATGCACTAAGCAGAGTGAGGGAAAAGAAATATTGCTCCTCCCATTTCACAGACAGAGAACACAGAGCCTGTGGGAGAAGCTTGTCTGCTGCTACTCGCAGTGAGTGCAGTGAAAACAGCTGCTTTTAGTAGCCAAACTAAATGCAGAATGGCACTGTGCCACAGACATCTCCTAAATGACTTTCTTAGGCAGGGACAGAAAAGGAATCCAGTCAGATGGTCTCCAAAGCCACTGCTTAACCACAGCTCCCTTTCCATTGCCCAATTCTCCCTCCTCCCACTGCCTCTCTCCCTCCATGGCCGTGCTGTCAGAGACAATTCACACAAGAGCAAGGGAAAATGGAGTGTGTTAAAAGATCATCCTGGCAATTATTTCTGTTTTCCTCAGTTTTGAGTCACTGGAGTGGTGTGCTCAAAATTCAGCTTTTATCAAATTTATCACCTTCAGTCACCCTCTGCTAAACCCAGCAGCATTCCTCTAAACTACTAAATGCCATTTCCTACCAGTTCCTTTATATTGCACGGTGTGAAATAATATAGATATTATATGTAACCTGAAATTTCAGATAATTGGGTAACATCCTCAGAAGCCAATTGAAAAAACACCACACTTGGTGATTTCTTTTGGATATGAGGAGGGACTGGTTCTGCCATCTTACTTTAGTGAGGTAATATACACATCTGTATACCTAGCATGGATGTAACAGTAGCAATCTGAGTGGTAAGCATTGTAGTTCAACAATATAGCATCAGTGTCACTTTTTGAACTTTGGATGAAAAATATCAAAAAGCGTATTTGCAATCTATTTTGAAGTAATGAACACATACAATTAATTTCACATCTGAAAAGTAGACTAGTGCCTGTCAGAAGATGCACTTCGACTTTTGTTAAGTGCAAAATCCACATTTTTCTATTTGTGCATCTTAGGCATGCCAAACCATAGTGTGGAGTCCTTTGGGAGCTATGTTGTTGTAAGAGAATCATGCAAAAAGAAAATATTTGTGTCTTCAGAGCCTGGGGAGCAGGACTGGGGAGTGGATTTCCTCCTCATTATTCCAGGTCTGATCACTTCATGTAAAATAGACCAGAGCTATATCCTTGTCTCTACCTTGCCCTCTCTTGATAGTGTGTATTTGCATGGGACAGGGTTGGAAATGCAAGTCTTTCTAATTATTCTTCTGACTAAATGACAATAAAGGGAAATCAATAGCTGTGGGGCCAGACTAGACACTTGCTCCGGCTCTGCTTTGTTCATAAGATCCCTGTAGGCTGGCCAAGTCTGTAGTCACTGCGATGTAATGAGTATCAGCCTATTTCTTGAGCCTTAGTTCCCCTTGGGCACCAGTGCTCTTAGAAACTTTTGGCAACTAGAGCATGTGAGAGTAGCTGATCTGGACAGGGATACTGAAGCAGCTCTCCTTGCACCCTGACTCCCTCTCCTCCCCTAAGTACTCTGAGCACAGACAGCGCCTTGTATTCAGCCTAGAATTTATGTTAATTAAATTTCAAACAGCTAGACAAATGCAGGATATCAATTCCACAATTAAAAACATGATTGTCATGGACTGACAAGCAGCAACTAAATGCTTTGTTCCTAGGGGAAAGTTTAAATACATCGTATTTGACCAGCATTTCTCTTTCTGTATACTTTAGTGTGTTGGTCATAAAACAACTGCCAGAAAGGATACAGGTGCTATAGATGATTGGCTGTATAGACAGGAATAGGCAGGGTCCTGAACATTATATTTATTGACTTGGCTGTTTATCCTTTAGGCTAAGGTCGTATGCATTAACCTAGCCACTTCCTAGGTTTATTTTAAAAGGAAAAATATAACACACTCCTAGTAATGCTAAAATTTAAATGATTCCAGGTGTGGTGTTCAGTGATCATTCAGTTAGGCTTTTGTAAAGGATTTAATTTACGCTGTTTCTGTGAGACACTTGTGACTTGTCTGAGCTATCTGCATGAGGAGTGCAGCTCTGAAGGCACCACCACCTGCACAGCCAGCAGCTGAGTAAGTGCCTTCACGTGGCACTGGTACAATGTGTTCAGCCTGATGGTCTTGTCAGGAGCAGCTCTGCCTCTGCAAGAGGAGGTGAGCCAGGGGACTGGAGAGGGGACTGGAGTCAACAAAAGTGACAGCAAGAGTGACAGGCTAAGGTCATGTTGAGGAAGGGCACTCAATGTGAAAGTGTTGAAGAGAGGGAAAAAGACGTGTTAGGAAGGACTATAAGGAACATCAGGCAAAGCAGGGCAAGGCAGATCTCTTTTCTTTCCCTGAACCTCCTCATTAAGTTGCTCAGCTGTGTAACATCGATGGCTGAGCAGCAGTGACCAGCTGGTGGAGGGCTGGGGTACAAGAGACAGGCCATATAGCAAGAAGTTGAAGGAGCCTGTCTTTACTAGGAGGGTGGAGGCAGTAGAAACCTGGTCTTGATTTGGGCTGTTGAGCTGTTTGCAGTAGAAAGACAGGTGCAGATGAACATATGGGAAGAAAACATGGGAATTACCGGAAGGAAAAGGGATCAACAGATTTGAAGGGAGCGGGAATTGCAGCACATATTGATAGATCTTTTAATGGATAATTTATTAATCTGTTTTATGTGTGCTTGGACTAGACATTTAGAGGTCATTTAACACCTCAATTATACTGTCTACAACAAAACTCATGCTATCTATGTTGGGAATATGTTTGCAGATGATAGTACTTCCAGCCTTGCTGCCAGTGGTCTTTGCATGGAGACAGCTTCCACTAGGTTGCATTAAACTTCAGTTGTATAACCATCATCATATAAGAGAGCTGTACTTAAATGCTGGAGAAAGAGAGTGGAACATGGAAAATATCACAGGAAAGAGCAAGCATTTTAGAGAATGCAAAATTATGGGGTCCACAAAAGCACGAGTAATAGTGACATGTTATTTTCTTTGTATAAATGACTTAGACTAAAGTACTTCTATCAAGTTCCCCAGAGCTGTATTAATTTTCCAGTTCTGCCACCAGCTTCCAATGTACTTTCACAAGCCACTTAATCTTTGAGAATATATAAAATATATATGTTATTAGTTTCTAGAAATAAAAATATGATCACCAGAGTCCTCTCCTCCCAAATCCAAACCCCATGACCTTCCTGAAAGTAAATCTCTTTTTGAGATTTCAGTATTCTGAAAAGCGCTAAGCACAGCCTAAAACCTACCTCAGCCCTCCTTCAGATGCTTGGGGCTATCTCTTCCACACAACTCATGGCAATGCAAGAACAGTGCTTACAAACATACTAGTTTGCTACTTTCACTGTAGTGGACAGAGCCTCCTCACAGCCACCCTCTAAAACAAAAAGGGTGAAAGCAAGCTGCATTTCCTTAGGTGTGGCTAAGTCATGTAACATAAACAGAGCTCATTTCTGTCTCTTCTTTTCATTTATCCGTAAGAAAAATACTGCCTAGTTACATTTAGCATTCTGAATCAGCCATGAGAAGCGACAGAGGGCAGGGTTCATGGTTTCTTCAAGCAATCTGCTGATCACATCATCTTGGGTAAGTCATCCTCTATGCACAGCTATTAATTCACTGCGTAGTGAATTCTTCAGCTTTGCTTCTTTTTTAGAGGTCAGCAAAACTCCTATTTGTTTTTCACGAACAGAAAAACCTCACCTAGCAAGACACCCAGCCTCAGCCAGAACAGAGCATGCTTGGCAGGTCTTTCGTTCCCATCTCAGAGCCCTCCTTGGAGCTGCCCACCTCCCAGGCCAAAGCTCCTACAAAGCTAGCTCTTTGGTCAAAGGAGATCAAAAGTTTGGCACAAACTCCTCCAGCTTCTCTCCAGCACAACTGGTCAACCATATAGGAAATGGATATATTGTCTTTCCCTGAACAGTGATGCATCAGGACTGTTTCCCATGGGCTGGGGAGCTGCAGGAGAAGCGTGATGCCAACAGGTGATCATTTCAGGGTGATGTCACTTGCAGGGCACCCACAGTAGCAGTTGCAAGCCAAATTTACTCATGAACATTTAATGCCATTATTTAAATGAAGAAGTAATGCCAAAAAAAAGCCTGGCGTTACGTCCCATACACTGAGGTTCCTCAGGCTTGCACCTCCCTAGCAGGAGGATTCCTCACTGTTTATATCAGCATATTTCTCCCAGGGGATGTGCCATCATTGATACGGTTTAAGGGATTCACCTGTAAAACCAGAACAAAGCCTGCTGAGAGATTAGAGAACTTCACGAACAGAGAAAAGAGCAACTGTTTTCCTTTGTAGGTCAAGATAAAAGTCATATTTTTACTTTCAGGAAATTAGTTTAATTTTTAAATACCAAAGAACAGTATGAATATTTTTCTGACCAAAGGCAAGCTAAATATCTTTCTGATGTGGTAGACTTGCTTATTATTACAGGTAGTCTCAGTAATCAGTATCAGGCCATCTTAATTTTCTCCCCTGAAGCAACAAGAACTTTATTATCTGTAGTTGAGATGGAATTTGTTAAAATGGAGCTCAGTAACTACTAAACAAACAGGCCAAAAAATGAATGAATCTAGGGGAATGAGTTGAAATAGTGAGATACATCAAGAAATGTGATTAATTACACCAAGGGAAATATAAAATAACATGTTTCCCTGGATATGGGCTGTAAGTGCACAATGTCTGCACAATATTGTATATCTGCAGTTCTCTGTCCTGCCACCTAATATCCAAATTGTCTGCCAGTATAAACACAGCTGCTAAATGTCTTCTACAACTGCAAAAATAATGAATCTCCACTTTCTTCCCAGCTATTGAAGTATATTTTTACAGAGACAAATGCAATGTTTACCCTTGTTCAACAGAAGACAATGTCAATGCCCAACATATACGTCTTATTAACACACATTCAGATTCAAATACCATAGATCAAAGAAACAGGATGGCTGTTTTGTAGTATCCTTAGATGAGAAGAGATTTAATGTTTTTGTCTTGAATAATTTCTCATCTGGTTTCCACATAGACATTTGCCTACCCATCAGTATAGAATCACCATTTTAGTTGTTTTTGACCATCACTACAATTCAGTGAATCTAGCAGGACTGTGAGCGAAGGATAAGAAATCTCCTTTATGTAAACACTGCTTTCCACATTGTGGATTGGCCTGCAGACTCTGCTGGATAAGTACTGTGATTGGTTTCTCCCCAGCCTGGAGACATAGGTCTGCAGCAGCCAGGGGCGTGGGAGACTCCAAGTAACAATTTTCATGTTATAATACTAGCCTGGACTGTAAGAAGTAATTTAAGATAATTTACTATGTTGCATTTACTGAAACTACTTCTTTTCAGAAAATATAACTAAGGAGAAACGAAGTGAAATGGAAAATGATAGTCAGGGTTTTCCAACACCGTACTCTGTTTAGTGTTTGCCTAGATGAAGAGAGCATAAATGGGAAAAAAAAAAAAAAAAGAAAGAAAAAAGTGAAATAAGGTTCCATAACCTTAGGAAGGGTACCAATCTATTTATATGCTTCCTGGAATGCTTAGAACATTTAGTCTTACAGGCCACAAGAAACCACTTTTGTTGTGCAAAAGGTTTCACACATGAACTGAGGCCAAAATTTTTTCATGGCACTGTGGGAAGATAAAACATTGTTGTACAATTTTGTGAACTACAGACAGAAATCAGTCTGTAGCCCTGCCTGGTAAAAACTTTCTGAATTTAAGATAACACTGCCACTCCCCCCAGCCTCCTTCAAATAGTGGTCTTGAAATTCACCTTTTTTGTTACATGGGTAGAAAATCACAATTGGGCAAGTGAGCAAAGTATGATTACTAGTCTTGATTAGCTAAAAATATGCACACACTATCATTTTTTGTCAACCTGTCTCTCCCAACCTATACTCCATTTTTATCTTATCCATCTGTTACAACTCATCAGCTGGCACTCTGTGGGGCAAGAAATACGCTTTTCTCTAGACTCATGAATGAACTAGGTTCAGCCCACCTTTCCACTGGCTGCAATAGAAATATCAAAGATTTATAATAAACATGAGGGTTTTTTTTCCTGTCAGAAAGCAAGACAGAACATAAATTCTAACAAAATTATGGAAAAATTCAGAGTTTACATAAAAATTAATTATTAAAGAAAGATTAGGAAGATTCAATTGGTCAGACCATGATGATAAGGGCTTTAGTCCTTTGTTGGAACTTCCAATTATCTTTCTTTATTTACTGTATTTTTCCAGATACTTAATTGCAGATGTTCCTAACCTATTACTCCACCAGGCAGCTTTTGGATATCGCTTTGCCAGTGATCACTCATGATCTGTAGTTGTGCTTGATACAGTTCAAAACTGTGATGTGGCTCAAACTAGCCTGCTGGAGAGATGAAAGTGTCCAAGACCTCTATAAATAGCCGGTCCATCTCTAGAGCAGATAAATATATCTGCACCCTTGCACCTGAATCCTGAAGTACTCACTTTGAGCATTACAGCTAGAAGAAAACAAACTGAAGTAGAACCCAGACTTTCTTGATGCTGGTCTGAAATGCACACTTGGATCTAGGAGCCCAGCTCTCCAAGTTAGTTAGGTATGAGTTTGAACACCAGGTCTCTATTTGTTTGTTCAATAGCTTTATATTTTTAAGTAAGGCTAGAGCTGAAGCAAACAGTTGCTCCTGCTGAGAAGCTGTGTTTGCATGCTGTTCTCATCCTCTGGGCTGGCCCTGAGGAGCAAACCTCAGCAAGCAAGAAGCGATGCTCTTGCAAAGCAGCATGGCTTTGGATGCCGCCTCACCAGGGTAGAATAAGGTCGCGGTACTAGGTACAGCTGTCAAGTGTGCTAGGGTAAAGGCAGGCTTTAAAGGCTAATGCCTTTAAAGTCTGTGGATTTATTCTATCCCACGGTTATTCTGGCACAAATCACAACAGGAATTTGATTACAGTAGCAATGTGGGCAGAGGTGGGCACAAAATACAATGAGAATAGACATGCTGGAAGACTGTCTGATATTACACCTCAAAAGCAGGCAGGAGAGAGAGCAGGGGATGAATAATGCATAGGTGAAGGTCCTGCCTTACAGATTCTGTGTGGAAAAGCAACAACTGAAAAGTGTTCAAGTACCAATAAAGAAGCAGAATTGAGCTCTCCTGGTTTTCACAAGCGGCATCATATAACATCATGAAAGAAGCAGTGAGGATCGTCAGCCTTTATTCACTATACATTTCCCTTATTCACTCCTCTTTTTTAAAAAAACAAGTCCCCCACAGGTAAGAATCTACTAAAGCACATAGCTTTTCACAAAAATAGACAAATATGACTGCAAACGGCCAAGGTAACAAAGAAGGCTTGGATAAGGACTCAGGTCACTGCGAAGGCACCACTTACTATGAAAAGCTCTTGGATGATGCTGAGGAAAAGCTTGCCAAAATGCACTGGAAAAAAATAAGTGGCCTGATCATTACAAGAGATCAGTGTGTGCAGTTCCCAGATATTTCAGCATAAGTTACTCATGGGTACTGTCCTACGATGGTTAGACTTGAGGGATTTTGAAGAATTGTATGCAGAAAACCAAACCCTCCACAGATCTAACTCTGTTTCCCCTGTAAAGCTACAGAAACAAAAAAAAAAAAAAAAAAAAGAGAAGCAGTTTTCAACACAACTCTCTTCTTCCTGCATAACAACATCTTTCATGTAGCCAGCAAAACAAATCCAAATGATCACCACAAGCACACACCTCTCAGGAAGTCTGCCCTCGCTGCTGGCTTCAAACATTTGCCGGGTTTTTACAGTGCTGAAATCATTCCTGCCTTGAATCCCGGAATTACAGTGAGACACCCCCCTGTCTGTGGTTACAGGCGGTACAGACAAAGCCTTGTAGCGGGTGCTGGGTGCTTCCCATGGTGGAGCAAGGGTAGAAGGGGGTTCAGGCTGTCCTCTGCTTCCCCAACCCTCGCCATGGATTTGCCCTCCTGCCCAACAGTGCGGCAAACCCCTCCAAACCCCGGCGCTGTCAGCCTGGGCAGCCAGTATGTGCCGGGGATGTGCGTGCGACTCCTTCCTCTCCTGTCATACTCACTGCAACCTGTCATCAACCCGCCTCACAACATTTTAAAGAGCAAAACTGTGGGTAGGATACCTTTCATAATAATAAATAAGAATAGCAGTGTTTTTGTGAATTTAGGTCAATGCGTCAGGCTTAGAGTGCATTATAAATTCATCAGAATCACAGCCTGGAGAAAATTTTATTCTCTGGCATCAGCTGCTTTTAGCCATGCCGCAGATCTTTAGCAGAATTTAAACTCCAGATTAAGTATTGATTGAGTTTAAATAAATTATAATACGTTATAGCCAGAAAGCTTGGCTGTGACTGGTATAGATGGTTTTCCTTTTTACCTCCCTTCCCACCTCAAATGTTAACAAATTTATTCACTGCACTATGACTGTAATGAAAAAACATTTCAAAAATGTATAATTCGGAAACAAATACTAATTTAAGCCACACCTTTACCTACTCAACACAGGAATGAATAGAAATTATAAACTAGGTACAGAATAAACATATCAGTTTAAAGGATTATGTGAATAGGAATAAATTCCTAAAGAATTAGCTACAGGGGAAAAGTAAATGCAAAACTGCAGCTTATGTTAACATTTGATTACATTTCAGATGCTTCGTTCGTTTTTTTAAGGTTCAAAAATATCTCTTTAATGATGGCTATCAACAAGCTGTAACACAATGATACACTCTTCTGTCGTGTTTGGTAGCATCAGCTGCTTGTGTATCCAGCACATTATTTCTGGATGACTAACAGCTAAGCATATCATTCTAAACTATATTCAACAGGGAAAGAAAACTTGCATGAGCAGGTATTCAAAACGTAACTATGATACAATTACCAAAGCCAACTGAGAATCAAAACAGGCCTAAAGTTTATGGAAAAGAAAACAACAACTATCTGCTGTACTGCTAAAAGAGGACAAGAGGACACATAAGGACATATAGTTTTGTGTTTGACCTATTTTGGTTGATTTAATTTTCAGATTTTGTAAGCCAAGCTCCAGTGAGTTCCTGAGGAAAAAATTCTAACTGGCATTTTACTGTGAGTCAAACCTCACACAGAAAGTGCTTTGTGCATCAAGATAACATTAGGAGCTGTCTAGCTGCACGTACCAAAGGACCAGTTTGAACAAAGAAAAACAGAGCTGTAATGGACTTCCAATAGTAACAATACTTGGTGTTTCTGTAGTACTTCTCAATTTGAGATCTCTAAGTGTTTTGCAGTTCATGACAATTAAGCCTATTGCTTGGAAACTTTAGTAGAAAACAAGCATCACAATTTTATTGATGAAGAAACTGAGGTACAAAAAAGTTGAATGACCTTCATCAGATCTTACAGCAAACAGGATGTCAACGTATCGTCAGAAATGCCAGACAGATTTTTTAGACCTCTCCACTTCAACAAGGGCACTAACTCCCATTTGCAAACAGGCCATCTCCCAGCTAAGTTATATGTTTGAGTAATATCTCCCCAGCTTCATGGACAATAAAAGACATCTTTTAATTTAGAAGTAGCTTATTTCCTGTTGCTGTTCTTACCAAGCTGATGATAGGAACATTCATTCTTCTAATGACAATTCAGACAATACGTATGCAAAAGCACTCTGGAATTGAGAGGAAAAGGTGTTACTAATAGCAGTTGCCGTGCTAACCTATTAGGGTCATAGCTGAGTTGGGTAAAGATGACTAAGACTTTCATAGCTGTAGAGCATGAGTATTTCAGTGATTTCTAAAATTGGTGTCCTATTACGCTAAGAAACCTCTGGTTTTTGAAAGGAAAATTCAACAGTGTAGCATTTCACTTTCTCTCTTCTCCTATTCTTTAGGGTTATAACAAACTTCCAAATCTTTGCACAGAGAATTGATGTAATGTGTGAAGCCAATCCATGTAGTGGTCACAGTATCATACACATCTGATACATCAGAAGTTACCCTTTTCCACGCGTGCATGATTCTGATCTGGTGGCTTTATTTTTATGTTCTGTTGTTTTCTCTTTTCTTGAAAACAAATTAAATTTTAGATTTATAAAATAACAGAGACTATGCAAAGACCTATGTTATGATGGCTAGGCTACATCTGAAAATTCTTTAGCCCGAAAGCCTGGCAAGAATCTGAAGGGAAGTGTTAAAGCAACCTGACAGAAATCCCCTGCAGTGCTTAAGAAAAAACCTGGCCCTCCCTCCTCCCAGCTAAACCCTGAAACAAGGTCAGTGCACTAAAAGGCTCTGGAAATAATTTTTTATAAATAAATATCCTGGGGAATTAGTGCAGCAAGTGCAACAGTCACATCTTTAAAATAAAGGTAGTTATGAGTATGTTAGCATTTCCTTTACACATTAGGGATAACACACATCGGGCAATGCAAGATTAAATGCAGCTCTGACTACATGCTACAGAAGAAACTGATATTTTTTCTCAGGAAGAAACCTTTGATTACAAGCTTGGATCAGCAAGTTGTTTAAGTACGTGGCTAGTGTTAAGCCTGTGAATAGTCCCATTCTTTCGATATGCTGGAGTTACAGACTCCTGAAGGGCCAGTTGTGGTCCTAACAAGTTAAGTCAATAGCACAGCAATTAACACAGGAGCCTTCCAAATATGAGCTAACTCTTAGATATCAAGGCTTTGGTGGCTACTCTGCTGACCAGATTCAGACTCCCCAACATTCATCTCTGATTGACTCCTGCCTATCACCGAAAGTGCTTTTTTTACCCATCTGATCACAGCTCAGATACTGTATTACTGCGCAGCAGTAATTAGTTTTCCTTTAAAAGGGATCAAAAGTTCTAATCTCCGATGACTGCAATCTATGGCAACCATTTTCCTGGTCACCAGGGCATGAATTACACAAATGTTCACCGTAAATCTAACTAAAGCAACCAAAGGGCATTTTCAGGTGAAAAAACTACAGCCTTTTGGCAAGGACATAATAATTCAGGGAATTTAGATAGTATTTTCTGACATCAATGGGAGGCTTTGACCTAGCTTAGATCAGTTTTTTTAATATTATTTCAACTCTTCCTCCTTCCACTTTAATTTTATCCAGATGAACTTCTTTTTCATTTGCTGAAAAGAGAAGACTATGGAAGAAAGGGGATCATTAAGTCACAAATCCACTTATCTTCGCTGCATCTGTGATCTTGTTCCCTAAGCAGTAGTAATCTACGTTCAGGAAACCTGCACAGGTTTCTCACAGGAAAAGCACAACATCTGAGCCAGAGTGTGAATACAGCAGTCAAGAACTGGAAGAAATAAAAGAAAGCAAGTCTCAAGATAAACAAAAGCCCAAACCAAAAGCTTTTGATTTCTTCTCTATCAGAATATCAAGTAACAGTCGTTTAAATGAAGAAGATATTTATGCTTCCTCTTTTGGAGATAATTTCCTAAGGTTTAAAATGCAGCTAAAGGGCTTAAAATTCTATATTAGCACAGCCTGATTTTCAGTTTTGCTTATCACTGCCTGCCATGCAGCTGGCTTTCTTTCTCTCTTTGAAAGTTTCAGGTACTTTAAAGAGAAATTATTTTTTTAAAATACAGTTGAGAATCATGATGTTTTAATAATTTTCAGAGCCACTATGTACATTACTAATTGTGTACATGATTCTTTTCACTGACTCCATTGCACGTGCTGAGATTACCAGTTAGCAAAACATCATTATAAATTATAAGGTAAGGAGAATGAGGCTGGCTTTATATTTCTGACTTGGTGAAGGTGTTGATAGCTTGTATTGAATGGAAATTCTTGTAAAAATTTAGGTTGGAAAATGTTCTTTTTCCTGAACTATTAAAATGATAAAAACTAAATAAACAGCTGGAAGTGAAATGGTTCCCTGCTGTCCAACAACTGCTTTTCTAAACACCTAAGAAAGTAGCCATAAATACAGCCAAGTTTCGGTCTGATATCCAAAGTAAACAGGGAACACAAAAAACAGTGATCACTTCATAGTTTTTCCAGTGTATTCTTTTAGATTGCAAGCAGGAAGACCTCTAATAATCCAGAGCTCCTAATTCAGAAGAGATTTGCCTGGCTATTTTAACTGGACATCACCAAACTGAAAATTACTATAAATAGGAAAAGCTCAGCAAAATACTTAGCTAAGAGGAAATGTATGTGCACAAGAAGATATAACAATGGAGCATATCTCACAAAAAGGAGAATAAACCCCCAATCTTTTGTTGTCTTCACATAGCAGTTAGGAGTTATGAACTAGCACAGATTTCAAATAATGTAAATAGTAGTAGCAGAAAAATAAAAAGTAGATGCATCTGACCAATATAAAATGTATGAACTAGGACTGCAAGTCATTTATATATATGTATGTATATACACAAAACCTCTCTCTCTTATCTTGAATATGATCATGACTGTCTCCAACAAGTAGACAAGAAACTGCTGGACACCCTGTTTCTGTTAACTCCTTAGAAGAGCAAACACAGTTCACATTACAAAAGTTGTGGGATTCTTTTCTCTATAGAGTAATGTAAACAAATATTTTTTTATTTAATCTATTTAATGAAGTGCTATTTACTACCAGTTTCTGAAGCACTTCGGATAATAAAACCTAACTCCTTGATCCTAATGGGAATTTTAAGTGGAAGTTTTTTTAAACATAATGTTACCCATTAAATGTTTTAACTATGGCTTTATGAATTTTAATAAAGTCTCATAATTTTTAAAGTCTTGATCACTATGTCTTAGAAGGCAAGTCATTTTTTGACCTACATTAACTGATTGAGACTCTTTCAACAGAATGTGCAATCAATACATGCATAATATCCCATGCATTAACACTGAATACACCAGAAGGTTAAAAGGCACACAGTTTTTCCATGAAGACTTTTTTATTTTTCCTTTTTATGATTTTTCTTAATCTGGGAGTGAGTAGATCCAGTTCTAGATCTCAGTATTCCAGAAGGTGGAAAATTATGCCACTCAGATATTTTTGCAACATAAAATATCACATGGTATATACTTTCTCAGTTCCCATACACTGCCCTCACTAAGAGAAATCCATGTCATGTATGACCAGGGCCATAGTCTGCAGGAGCGAAGCTGCAGATGGGGCATGAGAGTCTAGCAAGGCATCATGTACATTTTTCCAAACTGTTTAGGGATGAAGTTATGTTTTAGGACATTTTTGAAATAATTTTTTTTTGCTAATGTACAGCATGTTCCATATATGTTACCTCATCCTTCTCTGAGCAGTTTCGTTTTCTAGTCTATTTTCTTCTTTTTTAAGTGAAATACCTTTCCCCATTTTAAACTCAGATGGAATAGGAAGGAAAAAAAAAGCTTTACTTCTTGTTGATGTTTAGATTATTTTATCAATTTCTAATTTTAGTTCTTTTCTCGTTTTGTTTGTTAGGCATAACGGGGTCAACAGTTTCATTCTTTCAGGTTGAAAATCCTGTCTGAAGAAAAGCAAAGTTACTTGTCATGAAGCAAGGCAAATGGCTGTGAATAATTTATAAGCAAATAAAAATATTCTGCTTTTGAGATTTTAACAGGAGAACAACCTCAAGTTATAAATTATTATAATTACATTGAAATATGATCTCCATCCTCTTATGCTTTTGTCCTGATCACTGCTGCAATACTTTTTGCTCGAATGGCTAGCAACCTCCTGAGCACCACAACATGGACTCTCCAGGCCCATGGCCTGTGCCCTTCAGACCACGAATTCACCTGTGACTACAGCTCTGCTTCATGCTTGTCTCAGTATGTTCATTAGGATTCTTGCAGGTTTCTCTCTTATAGAGAGTAAACATGCAGGTGTGTGTTAAACGTCTGGTGGGATGTGAGGTGAGGACTGTAATACAGCTGGGAGCTCCAGAAACAAAACCAACAGATTCTGGGATCATTAGTTAGACACGACAGAGAGATCCACACACCCACTGCTCAGGCACAAAGCAACACTGATAGTAGATAGGTAGGTAGTTAAATTCTTTATATTTGTTCAGTTCTGGCTCCTAAAGCCACAGTCTTCAGAGGTATTTGTTGTCATGATACAAGTAGGGTCTTTCTCGATATAAAGATGGTAAAGTTGAGAAATACAGTATATTTAAGGGAATAGTAAGATTACAGCAAGTTGATTTGACGAGAATTCAGGTTCACTAATGCTCTTATTAAAACATCTGCAATGAATGTGTCAGTTCTTTGTGGTTCTTCCAAGGGAAGAAGGTGAATTACTTAATATTAAACTCTGTCACTTCTTTCTTTGAAATCGTTTATACACTTCCTGCAATACAACATCTCAAGTGTTCTAATGCTGACACAAGCCACCACGATTCCCAGCATCATCTTCTCATTAATAGACTTCTGATTTTTAGCGTGAAAGTTTAGAAGCACGAGTGAAATAACTAAAATATAGGAATGGATATATACACAAACCAGGTTCCATAAATAACTTCATATAATTTGTCGCAGTTGCCATTGGAGTCAGTAAGTTTAAATGCCTTCCTGTGAAAAACAATCTTTTACAATCCTGACCCGCTTCTTACACTGAGATCAGACTGGCAAGACAGGGAAAGGGCAGGGAGTTCATAGGGTCTTATCAGCATGACTGATTCCAATCATTTGCACGTGCAAAATTTCTGCAATGCGTTCAGTATTTTCACACAAGGTGTGGTCACATACACTGAGACTGTTGCTACCAATGTGTTCCCACAGGAGATACTCAATTATGGAGCCCTACAGGAGGAGTTTGAAGTGTACAATACCTACTGCTCATCATTCTTGCTGTGTTGTTGTTGATCAATGATTATCGGTGATAGCCTGAGTCTTGGAGGAACCTGAACATCTCTTGTTCTTCGACTTCAGCCCTGGCTGAGAACAGTTCTTAATATGAAACCTCTGTCCAATAGTCCCCTAATTCTCCCCATAAATAACTAAATTCCTGATTTACATACCTCTTACATTTGTCGCCTCATTTATCACTCAGTGAGAATGCTAAAGTTCTTTGATCAAAAGTGGGTGGTGAAGATGACATTCATTTTGAAGTGGAAGACCTGTCTAAGTAATAGTGCAGGGGGCCCAGGCTTGCTGGAAAAAGTCCTGCCTTAGATCTGTAATTCTGCAGGGACTCATAATTTAAAATTTAAGCCCTCAAATTTTAGACTTCAGGAAGGCAAAATATCTGGGAACAGATTCTGAGCACCCCAACTGATTGGCCCCAGAGATACTGAATTCCAAGTGAGCATATTATCTTTTTGTATTTTTATACACTATTTATATTTTATGGGTGAATGTTACGGGAATATAAAAATTGGATATTACAAAGCTTCCTCCAAAGTGAAATAAAATTAGTCTTTTCCTCATGGAATACCACAGAGTTATTATGGCAGCTCCAAGTAAATTTCAGATTTACGTCATGGTGATTTCCCTTGAAGGGCTGCTGGATATCTACTCACATTTATGTCCTATTAAATTGTTTTCCTTCTTCCACAAGTCACCATTTGTGTAAGCATCATGCGGAATATTACTGCATTGGCCTTGCTAGGCATACAACACACCATGACGTATCACAGAGGGAGTTCAAAATTATCCTTCATTCAATTCCTTCACATTGCATGGCAGAGTAAGGAATCACATTTGCTCTGGTTGCCCGTGCCTACAGGAATTCCTACTGGTTTGACCTTGTCTGACCTTCTATTCCAGGTCACCAATTAAATATCTCTCAGCTTTACAATTGTTAACAGTCTCAGTGGAATTGCATGTCTCTATGGTAGAATTATGCTCCCAAGTTCACTTTTTCTCTTTGCTGCCGACAAGCTTGAACCAAAACATCCATGCTTTCCATACTTCATTCTTATCCAGCCATTTTCTGTACATTATAAAAAAATGTCAGTGTAGTTGGGCAACTCAAACCTGAACATTCTTGCTGTGTATAAAAGAAAGATGTACTTTGATTTTCCCCCTCAGAATAATGTATTAAACTTCAGAAATTAAAGTTTATTAGTGACATTTGTACTAAGAATTAAAAGGAGACTGTCCCAAAGTAGGCCATTACCAAGTTATATCCAATATATGACTGGGCAGCAGGATTTTCAGGACTGCTCTTGCTGACTATCCTCTGAGAAACTCTGTTTCCTAAACTAAAAGCAGCCTTGGGCAGGTGCCGATCACCCTTGTGATTTAAAACTCCCTCTGTGATTTTAATACCCAATTCCATTAACTTCAGCACAAGGCCTGCTAATCCTGTAGGTAGGCTAGAAAATCTTCAGCAGTATGCAGGTGCTTCAGAGATTAGAATGCTAATCACTCACATTTAGCTGCTACTATCAATATAGGAAGGAAGGCAAAGACAGCAGAAAAAAAGAGACAGACGGGCCTGGATTAACAGAGGCATATTCATCCCATTGCTTTTTTGCCTTTTTCTAAACAAGAATAATTCCGTCTTCTCTCCATCATTCTTGTCCTAAATTTTTGGAGCTCAAAGCACCAAATATTTTTTAACAAATTGTAGCCTGGAGAACAAAAAAACTGGGGCAAGGGGGTTCCCTCGTCCCCTTCAGTGGGTCATTTTCTTATTATACTATCAAACAAATTATCGATTTTATTCTGGAGATTTTCCTACAAACAGAACATTTTTCTGCAGGAAACTTGTAAGATCTACTCATTCCACATAATCTTTGGATATTCAGTGCTCTTTCATTGGAGAAGTTACTGTTTCACCGAACATTGATAGCTATTGATCCCTCCTCCCTTACAAGATGATGGCCTTTAGAAGATGGATAAATGAGTACTTGCCTTTCCAACAGATTTGAGTCCAATGTGACCAGTTACTTCATTGAGTTACCTGTATTTTCCTTCGCATAGATGAGGGAGAGAAAAGGGGGATATTCCATGGCAGTAATTGTATTTTTACTTTTTTAGTCTTGATTCATGGATTTTTCAATGTTTTTCTTTAAGATATTATATCCAAGAGTTTTTGCATTTGGAAATGTTTCCATATGGGAAGGTGGCTGTCACAGTGAACACCCGAATCACATTGCAGAGACCATGGAGAGCTGCCAAATTAAAAACAAGACTGTCTGAGAAACTAAGGGAAAGCAGGACATCCTATAAATTAAAATGAGAACTTCTTTACACAGTCTAATAGAGAGTCATGAAACGTTTGATTTTTCTAGGTTTTGAAGTGGAGAGAAATGTCAAAGGCAAATTCAATGCCACTTATTTCAAAGAGATATTTAAGAAAGTGTAAGACTTATACGCACATTAATACTCTCTCATAGACAGGACATGTCCCTGTTAAGTGAAAATTAAGTCCAGAAAGCTTATGCTTTGATGCAAGATTTATTGGTACTGTAGCCAAAGGTTTCCCACAACCTCTTGTCTTTGTCATAAAAGGTTCAAGAAATAACTTGATGCTGCCTCTTTCCCTCCACAAGTGGTCTTCCAGGGCTGAGCTGCTACTTGGTTTTAAACAGTTCAGCTTAGGACATGTTGCTGCGCTCAAATGATTTTTACTTTTTTTGGGGGGTGGGTGCGGTGTTTGGGTTTTTTTTTTAATTAAAATAGTGCATTGACTCATACTGTTGGGATTATTTATTGTGTGGGCCTAAAACTGGACTCTGTGTCTGACTCTCTATAGCCTTGAAGCTAATATAGCAATTCACTAGTAAGAAAAGTGGGTGAACAACTGTGAATTTGTGGACAACTCCAGCTAAACTTCCTCAGTAAAGGTACAAAGGACTGACTATGACATAAGGCAGCTAAGAAAAAAATTACTTGCTTTAGTATAGCTGTGTATTCAGCGTGACCTGGACAGGCTGGAAAGTTGGGCAGAGAGGAACCTGATGAGGTTCAACAAGGGCAAATGCAGGGTCCTGCACATGGGGAGGAACAACCCCATGCATCAGTACAGGCTTGGGGCGGACCTGCTGGAGAGCAGCTCTGTGGAGAGGGACCTGGCTGTCCTGGTGAACGACAGGCTGACCATGAGCCAGCAGTGTGCCCTGGCTGCCAAGAAAGCCAATGGGATCCTGGGGTGCATCAAGAAGAGTGTGGCCAGCAGGTTGAGGGAGGTTGTCCTCCCCCTCTACACTGCCCTAGTGAGGCCTCATCTAGAGTACTGTGTCCAGTTCTGGGCTCACCTCTTCAAAACAGATGAGGAGCTACTGGGGAGAGTCCAGTGGAGGGCTACAAGGATGGTGAGGGGACTGGAGCATCTCTGCTACGAGGAGAGGCTGAAGGAGCTGGGCTTGTTTAGCCTGAAGAAGAGAAGGCTGCGAGGGGACCTCATAAATGCTTATAAGTATCTCAAGGGTGGGTGTCAGGAGGATGGGGCCAGACTCTTTTCAGTGGTGCCCAGCGACAGGACAAGGGGCAACGGGCACAAATTGAAGCATAGGAAGTTCCGTCTGAACATGAGGAAGAACTTCTTCCCTCTGAGGGTGACAGAGCACTGTAACAGGCTGCCCAGGGAGGTTGTGGAGTCTCTTTCTCTAGAGATATTCAAGACCCGCCTGGACAAGGTCCTGTGCAGCCTGCTATAGGTGACCCTGCCTTGGCAGGAGGGTTGGACTAGATGACCCACAGATGTCCCTTCCAACACCTACCATTCTGTGATTCTGTGATTCAGACAATTACTGAGAAAGCAATAATATAATTTAAGTCTATGGATCTTAGATTAACAGAATTGC
Organism: Opisthocomus hoazin; assembly: GCF_030867145.1. Taxonomy (NCBI): domain Eukaryota; kingdom Metazoa; phylum Chordata; class Aves; order Opisthocomiformes; family Opisthocomidae; genus Opisthocomus; species Opisthocomus hoazin. The sequence continues at coordinate 25,931,646 of NC_134419.1, forward strand.
TGACAATTTTCTTTTACTTCATCCTAAATAACATTTATGATGGCAGCTACTAAAATCAGTAGCATAAGAATGTGGCAGTTTTCTACTACAGGCAAAAGAAATAGAAAAACTCTCAGTATATCGTGAGAAAAGAAGTCGTGGGAAGTTCAGTTTGCTTTCAATGAATTTTTCCAAACTGCGTGTAGAAAACCACACGAGAAAGGATATGTGTATATGTGTATACATCTGCAGAAAATTGCCTCTGCCTTCTGTAATGCCAATGAGAGAGCAGAGATGTATCTGTTTTCCATGGGACAGCATATGTCTTTATAACTATAGTAGGAAAGAAGAAGGAGGCTGGAGATGGCCCTAGGCAGAAACTTAAATTTATTCGCATCGCTGTTGGGAAAACTATTTGGACCCTTTTTCCCAAGTGAAGAAAAAAGAACCTGATAAGAAAAGGCTCCAGACCTCCTTGGATGGCAAACCGTTCCTGAGAAGAAATTAGAAGGGGGAAGAACTAAGAATAAAGCTAACAAAAACTGCAAGGATTAGAAAAAAAAAAAATCATCACATTAATCGTCAGGAAAAAGGTACTTCTTAAAGGCTGGGAAATGTAGGAGCAAACAGAGAATTGACAAAAGTGAAGTTTATGTAGTACTGCAAAGGGACTTAAGAAGATTGCCAAAGGATTTTCAACTGTATACAAACAGAACAAGGAAAGTAAAGGTGGTATCACTAAACATTTGAGAAAAAGGATAAAACATGGACTAGACTCATGTAAATGTATCAAAGTACAAGACCAGAAAAAAATACGATATGAGATAAAAAGCTGCTTTGAATTTGTACAGAACTCTTGTCCCAGAGCAAGCCAAACTACCTGGCAGAACTGATTTAGATGCTTCCGATTAAGGCATTTGAGGGTAGTGCCACATGAGAAATCATTAGTTCAACTCAGGAGAAGAGTACAAATGGGGATGAGACTGGTGGAGAGAGACACCATTGTGTTATGCAGAAAACAGAACTGCTGGGCTGGAGCCTCCCTAGGAACTGAGTTTCCCCAAGGACCAGTGTGGGAAAAAATGCTGTTTTCTGTTTCCAGTAATGGTTGTCATAGAAAAGAGAGAAATATGTTAATGAAATTTAATGATGGCACCGAAGAGACATGAACTGTAAATATAGGAGATACTCCAAATATTGTGGAGGAAATTGTAGGTGATAAAGAAAAAAAGTGATAGGAACAGTCAGAAATTCAACAGTAGAAAATTCAAAGGAAATAATGATGCTGTTATCCAAGAACATTTCAACACAAAGTGAAGGAGTGGAAAAGGACAGGGTACGAGAAGATCACAAGATAGTTATACAATCCTTGTAATTCCTCTGTGAAGAAGACAAATGCAGTGTTAGTGTGTCCTAGGTATTTCCAGTAGTAGGCAAATACAATACCCTTGATAAATTGTATAGCACATACAAATATAGTCACTCACACTCAGAAAAGCTATGTTTAAATACATGACAGATGAGGGTTACTGAAACCATAATTATTTTGGTAAGTAAAAGAGCAACATTTGCTCAGGCCTGGAATAGTGACTGGCTGCAGCCTCTCATTTCTTGCGTGTTGCTGCATCGCTGTTGCTGAACCACCAATCTGCATTCCTCAGGAACACAGACGGACAGGATAGTTCAGCCAGTGAGTACATCTCTGCCTGGTTACTTCGTTGCTCTTCCTCAAGCCAAAGCCAAATACTGCAGTGTGAACCATGAGGCTTTTACTTGGGTGAGACCTTGGGTACAGCTCTGCTTTCTCAGCATGCCTTAGTGGGAAGCAGGCTCTGCAGTGAAGTGACTGTCTTCCAGCTGAATGAACTACCACGAACTGAATTTAAGAGCTTTGGTAGGCACGCAGGCTTATTTACCTCTGGCATTAGCTTTAAATGACAAGGCAGCAAACGGTCATCCTTCCCCTTGACAAAGCGGCCCGAGTAAGACCTCTTCAGCACAGCAGTGACAAGGAAGTGGAAGGGGAGAACATGTTCCCCACCTGTCATGCCGAGCCATGTGGCTAATTGCTCCATCCTATAAGTGGCCCCTCATCAGAACACAGCTACAGTCCTCACGACAACTAGATCCTTTATTTGGCTACCTGTTTGCACTGGCCAGCTCAGAAAACTGCACAGTGCTGTGATAATCAGTGAAGTGCAAGATTTTTCTATGCAAAACACCCGCCTGCTGATTGTGTGCCTGCTCCTGGGTACTCACTGTCCAGCAGCTGGCGAGCAGCTTTGCTGGCCATGAGGGGCAAATCCGCAGGAAGCAGCAGCAGCAGATAGGGTTTTGCAGGGTTCAGAGTCCTCTTTATCTGAAGTCCGATGTTTCTCGCGACCACTGTGATACAGATAATCCTTTGACTTATTTTAGAGCTGCTCAACAGGCAAGAATCTGCTTCAGCTACCACAAAAGAGAGAGTTCTGTCATAAAGATGGTACAAAAAAAAAGAGTGATTTTTTTTGTCTGTTATTTCAGTTAAGCTCACGTGCTTGCCCGGTGCACCCGCAGGTCATACAGCTCGTGACGATGTTTCTTTCCTTCCCTTCATCATTAATCTGTAACTAGTGAATCTATGTGCAGGGAATCCTATGTGAGACAGAGCCAGCAGGAGACAAAATGAGGCAAAGAGGATTGCATCTGACAGAGCTGTTTAAATAAATTGTTAATTTTCTTAGAATACCAGGGGACCTGTTTGTGGCACCAAATCTCCATAGCTTGTAGTCTTATGAGCCATCTGTCTCCCTATGTACTAGAGAAGGCTGTGGACTTGGGAGGATGATGAAATATTAGGATGTAAATATTGAGGGGGTGGGAGATTATTGCAATATCTAATCCTGCATCTTGCAAGATGATGGGTTCCCTAGACTCCCACTGAGGTACAGGTATATAGGGTGTTCAAAATCTTCAAGGTCTGAGCTCTGAAATACACACATATTTAGCAAATTGGATCAATTTTACTGTTAGATGTGTGAGTGTGTGTGCCTGTATTTCTGCAGTTTTGTTTTTCTCTGAAGTATATTTCACCCACTAAAAATAAAAACATTATAGTGGCATTTTATGTTGTGTTCAATAACCCGAAACATAGAAAAACCAGCACACTGTCTATTGACCTTTAAGATATGCTGCAAAACTTTGTTTCTGCTTGGCTCTGTGGACAGGGACTGGGTTAAAACTAACTAGTACTTACTCATTTTTTATAGGAGGAATGTGTCTTGGATGAAAAAATCTCTATTCTTAGTGGGTTAGGGCATATATTACATTTACTTTCCAAAATGAATGAACTTCATACATAATAGGAGGTCTTATTTTTAGTCTAAACTAAATATTCAAAATGAGGTCTGCTCTGTGGTCACAAAATGAATTTATTTATATATCTCTCTCTCCTGAAAAATGTGACTTCTTTGAAAGACTAATACATGCATTTTCAACTCACAAACTCTTCAGTGTAATAATTCATATCCTCTGTGGCTTTATATCTCAAGGGAGACAATATATTCTTGTGGTAGAATATCAGAGAAGAGCTTTAGGAGACCTGTGTTTCATTTCCAGTTTTAGAACTGAGAGGTTTGAAAGAGTAGGAACTACATTGTATCTTTAGAACTGGGCTTCAGTCACTTTTCTTTGAGTTCCCCCATTGTAGCAGTATTTGTATGCTTATATGAAGCAGTTCGAAATCTTTGTCTGAATTCTATGCAAAAATTTTTATGGGAATCTATTATGTATTAATTATATACAAGGAAACTATCATGCATACTTCAGGTTGTTACAGTTACTTTTAGATTTGTTCTGTGAAATGTAACTATCACATTTTACTAAATATTAAAACAAGTGCCTTTTCCCAAATTCTGAAGATTATCAACTATAAAATGCAAAACAAAATCACCCTGTTCATTTTCCTTTAGCCGTCTAATTTAACAAAGCACAGACTCTTTCTGCAGGAAGTCCAAATAAGAAAGTATACTTTTTACCTTGGCCCAAATCAACATCTTAGATCTGATTTGTCAGCCCTATGTTGCTTTTTACAATTAACTGCCAATCCATATTTTTTTTCAAATTTACAGCAGATTGATACAACTTTTATAAGACTACTGCCAACAAATCTCTAGGTGAAGGAAATGCCACAAATGATCAGCTTCACTGAGTTACATGAAAACTCTTATAAAGCTGCTAAGAAATGTCAGTTTTCCCCTTCTGATAAACTCCAGTGACAACACAGCTCATAGACGTTTAAGGTCACCAGATGAACGGCTATCATTATAGTCTTCATATAAATATATACATATATGTGCTGCCACTTACAGTATTTTCCAGACATTTCAATACGTCCTTCTCCTGTACTGAGGTTTTTTTCTTTCTGGAATTCCAAATTATACCAAAAAAATCCCACTAAAAGAAGATGCCAGAACATTAGGCTTCTCAGCTGAATAGCACTGATAGATATGGACAAAGATCAATGTTTTGGTATGATCCCAGAATATATATAAACAAATTTAACCAAGAATCACACTTCTTATAATCTTTATAATGACGCAAAGGAGTAATGCAAAAATTTACAAGGTAATTAATGGGCCAATAACTAAAATAATTTTGTAGCTTAAATAATTTAGAAAGAAGATCTCTAAGGGACACTAAATATGGATTTCAGACGTATTTGTTACAGAATAAATCATGATGTAATTACTGAAATGGTTCCAATGCACTAGAAAGCACAAGGTAGCACACAGTAAATGATGCTACCAACCTTGTCAGAGACTCCAAAACTGAAGTACCTGTATGTTATACAAAAGCACTCTCATTTGACCATTTATTTGCATACTGTTTATGGAAATAAAAACAGCTTGTCTTTATCTGAGATGTTTCAATTTTTAGAGCCCTTAGACAGTTAAACTCCAACAAGCTTTTTGAAAACAATGAGTATGCAACTCAGAAGAATACAGATTCTTTTCTTCCTACAAACTCTTGGAACATTTTATAATCTCTTTCTTCTAAATGAAATCAACAATGAATTCAATCCAAATATCCAGTACACAAAACCAATGTCCTGTTAAATAAAAATATATCTAAATGTAATAATTCTGTATAGAGAAGAGGCTTTTCAATAATTTAGAGTCTTGCCACTTGACAGCTAAAGACACCTCCTGGACACATATCTTAACTTTATCCAAGCTATACTACAGCAGAAAGAAGAAAATTGCTCATTAAAAGAATCTCAGTGTATGGACACAAGAAGAGATGAGAAAAGAATATATATTTTTAACTCTTCAGGTAATATTCAGTTCAAAATCAAAACAGTGCATCATTATCCTGTTTATTTTTATTTTTTTTCCACGTTTTCACTAGCTGTTTCAGCAAGAGTTTGGTGGGCCTTGAAATGAAAACTTTGGCATGTCGTGGTACAAAAATTCATCTTAGACTTTGGCCAACTCATGAGCCAGAGATGCAAGTTTCTTTTAACCACTTTAAGTCTCTTTGAATGGGAAAATACAAAATACATACTCTATTGTAAGTTGATATATAAAATCACAGAAGTATTTTTCTTGACAAGGCATAAGAACACTGATATGTGCTCTATTGTGTACAGAAGGTAGTGCCTCTATTGCATTGGGCCTTTTACGCAGAATAAACAAAACATCAGAAAGCTTTAATTGGCTTACTTTTCTTTGTACAGTTCTTGATATTTGTATTAGTCAATTCATTCAAATTACTGGGCTTATTTTTATACTGTTTTATACAATGGTGGCTTTTTAATTTTTGTTGTTTGTTTTTCTTCTTGCTTTGCATTTTAGACTGGACTTGCTGCAATGGCTACACATTAGCAAATGCTTTCATTTCAAACTTTCTGTAAGTAAACATTTTGAGAGTTGAGGAATTCAGCCTAGAATTGTTACTCGCCTAAGGCATCTGCATAGCACTGGAAGATACGACCAGAACTTAGAGCTGAGAAATGCTCAGCTGGAGGTCAGGCAAGGTACTCTACATCTAGTTACCTAAACTGCTCTTCTTGTGTTCATCTGAACAACTTGCATAAAAGCTTCTGGTCCAAGACATCACTGATTTAAATGATGGTATAAGAGGACAAGGAGAACAATTGACATTTTTCTGCCAAGTTCTGGGTGCACAATTCTACTCAGATAAGGGCGGAGCAGGTGAAGAGAGCTGAGATGCTTTACCCTTATATTTTTTATTTGTTCAGGAAATAAATGCAGCGCCATATACAAGGCTTACTACTTCAGAAGTGATGAGCCTGTTTCATGGAACCAAACTGTGATGAGGAAGACAGTTTTCAGATTTTTTTCTTCTTACCAACTCTAATACGGATATTTTAGTACACATTATGGTTCAGATGGGATTTCAGTTAAGGCATTGGCACTGATCCTCTGCCTATTCTTATACAAAGGAAATGGGAAAAGATATATTACCTCCAACCTTCAACAAGGCATTGGTTGTTTCCTGAACAAACTTTGTGTCCTTACCCACAGAAACATTGTTCAGAAAACCTCTGCAAATGTGTATTAATTGCAGAATGAAAAAGTACTTTGTCATGTGGATTCCAAACCTATTTATTTTTAACTTCCACTAGAGTCTCCTTGTTCAATATGTACTCAGCTCAAAAAGTAACCTGTATTGTCCGCAGCCATGATTGTGTATATATGAGTTAGGGCTGACCTGCATATCAGTGCGCCCTGCCAGTAAAGATGGCCAGCTGCCTAAGACCTGCATTAGCAAGAGCGTAGCCAGAAGGTGAAGGAAAGTGATTATTGCCCTCTCTGTGGCACTTGTGAAACCACATCTGGAGAACAGTGTCCAGAGGTGGCCTGCCCAGTAAAGGAGAGATTGACATACTGGTGTGAGTCCAGCAGAGGGCCACCAAGATGGTGAGGGGCTGCAACATGAGATGAAGAAGGAGAGGCTGAGAGAACTGGGTTTGTTCAGCCCTGAGAAGAGAAGGCTTTGGGAGGACCCTACTATTATCTGTAGCTACCAAGGGGAGGGTGCAGAAAAGATGGAGCCAGACTGCCCTCAGAGGTAATGATGATAAAAAAAGCAGCAATGGACACAACTGATGACAGCGGGAATGCTTATTAGGTTCTAGGAAAACAAGTCTTCACCAGGATGGTTGTCAAACAGTGGGAGGGACTGCCTAAAGAATCTTCATCCTTGGAAATAGGCAGAACTGGAGTGGGCACTGCACTGAGCAACCTGGCCTAAGAAAGATCTGCTCTGAGCTGGGAGGATTAGAGCATAAATGAAAATACATGAAGTTACATTCTGCATAGGGCAGTAAGACAGATTCTGTTTATTAGGCTCAATGAGGTAAAGCAAGGCGAAAAGAAAGGATTAGGTGCTGAATGGAAAAAACCAAAATTACCCCGAGGACCCCTCGACTTCAGATTATTCAGAAGTTTTTTTTGTGTTTTGCTTTCTTTTATTAATTTCAACTGGTTTATTTCAGAAAATTTAAGACTATTTTGTGTGCATAAATGACAGCAGCATCTAAAATAAAATGTACCTTATATTATCAAGGGCTTGTTATTATCAAATGTGAAAGCAACAACGTAGAATTTACTACATGAAGAATAAAACAGTGAGCCTACCAATCTTGGTTCTGAATCTCAGCTCTATGGATTCATCTAACAATGCAAAACCAGTTAATTACACACACAAGTCTGGCAACTGTCACAGGGAGTGACAGTTCCAAGATATGCAGGCATCCTGCACCTTAGGATTAATACCCTTATCTGTTTTGAGGTTTGTAGATACTTTGACTTGCAGTATGAAAACACACCAAGAGTCTCAAAAAATTGTTACTACAGGCAAGAGCAGAGGCTATTGTCATCAACCAAACAGTAAAAGGAACAGACTCCCAATGTCTCTCATAAAAGTACTATAGAATATTAAATATTTTTATAAAGGAATGAAATATATACAAGAAATGACACTTCTTATGCAACAATTATCTCTATATTGCTCCAAGCTGCCATACCTCTGTCAGGAGACAGTCTATCTCAAACAATCAATTTGTGTCAGTATCTTGACAGCGACATCGGTCCCACTTTAAAAATCGGCATATGTGGCTGAAATATTTTCATAACACCATTGAAATGTGCTGGTTTACAGCAGCTGAAAGAATTTGTCCCTTGTTTTTTTGGTACAAAGAAGTTGTTGTTGTTTTTTTTTTTCTTTGTTGTTGTTGTTGTTGTGAAGATTGATGTAAAAGGAATAAAACAGAACACAAAAGCATGAGATTTTAACAGCGGTCCATTACCAGTGTGCAATTGCCATTTGTAGGTGCCCATTATTATTTTTGGCTGTCACATTTCCACATCCAAAGTAGTTCATTATAATACCTAGTGCTGAAAGATTCTTTCCTGTGTCCTCAGGTTTACTTTTAAATTGTGTTTTCATTCAATTTTAATTCCAGTATAACCCTCTTAAAAACTCACAGTGAGACTGGATCTGGTTAGTTTTGGCATTGTGTAACCACCTCTTGAAAACCTCCAGGCACGCAGATGCCACAGTGCCGCTGGACAGCCTGCTCTGGTGCTGCTCTGCGCTCTTAATGAAGATGCTTTTCTCAAAGTTATGTGGAAACCCTGCCAAGCTGCGGCTTGTGGCCACTGCCTTTTGTTATACCACTTGCCACTACCACGAAGAGCCTGGTTTTGTTGTCTTTGTAACTCCCCTTCAGCTAGGGTTTGGCTGCTATTAGGTTGCCATTAGCCTTCTTTTCAGCTGAGTAAACTACTAGTAAACTACTTTCCTACTAAAAACCAAACTGCAGTTGCCTCTGTAGGGTAAATGAAATAGAAGGACACTTGCTATTTAACATTTAATAGCTGAATCATCATTTTAATTGTACTTTTAATCTGTTGTCCTGAGCAACAATAGATGTAACCTTCTGCCCAGAGCCTACTCACAACAACAGTCTTGCAAATAGGTGAGCACAAGAATTTCAGTTTAATTTACTGTGCTGTCAATACCTAACAGTGTTCTTTGCCATAGGCAGTTAATGCTGTTCTTTTGTAATTCTATCCATAAAAATGCTACACCCCCAAATTACCATCATCAGTAGTTGACAACCTGCCATCTTTCTCTTGGAAGCATTACTTCTCTGACAAGTTATAAGATAATATGATAGCAAATGCCTGGTTCTAAGAATCCACAAGTACATTAAAATAAATCTTGCCTTATATCACATCTTGTAGTGTGACTTGCTATATATATTTTCTGTGCTGCTTTCAGATATTACAAGCTAAATTGGATCAGGCTGGATTAGTACTTTCAGAGATTACCAGTGACTAAATTCTTCATACACTGGTACAAAAGGTAATTAGCTATTTGAGCATTTATTCCTATATGAATACTCCAAAATCACCCCAGGATGGGTATGCTACAAAGTGGTGCTCAAACTGCCGCCTTTAGAAAGAACATAAAACAAAAGTCCAGATAAGATCAATTTCAAGTACCATGACATAGGTAGCTTTCCACCTGCAACATTGCTGTTTTTAAGACAGAAACTGAACAAAATAAAAACTGAAGGTACATTCTTGCCTGTTTTGAAACAAAATTTCTCACGGCTTTTTTTGTCATTGTCCATCACGGAAGGAATTAATACCAAGATGCCCTCCTGCCTCCAGTTGATGGCTGCCAAGTTTACTATGGAACAGCAGGACCTGTTCTACCAGACAAGATCCCCTACAAAAAGGCTCACCCATTTTTGTGCCATTTTTCACTTTCACACTTCTAGCCCATCAGAATTCTAAGAAAATCACTGCAGGTAGAAAAAAAAAAAATCTGAGACAGTGTATTGCAGAAATCAACCGATTGTTAAGCACTGCTTAAAAACGTCTTCCACATTTAAACGAAAGTCTTGTTAAAATAGAGAGACCTTCCAATGTATGCCAATACTGTCCACATGGGCTTCGAGGCAGGTCTGAGTGATTGTGGCTAATGATGTGTATTCTATAACAGCAGCTGCCTTAAGGTTCCCCTACACTCTGGCTGAGGTTTCCAGGTCAAAGTACACAGAAGGACACAACACGCTTGACCAGTGAGCCTGGGCAAGGCGGAACAACTGGCTGCCCATCCCTGCAAAGGGTGTATGTGCAGAGAGGGAGGTGTGGGCTCTCAGCAGGGTGCTCCCCTTCGCTGTACCCCCTGAAACTTGCCTACTGAGATGAGGCAGTTCTCATCCTCTCCTACTTTCTTAGCACTGGGCTGTCGCAATGTACACATCACCGTGAAGCCTCTGCCATATCCCTGTAAACAATTACAAAACTAAAAAGGCAAAGAAAGCCGTCAACCTGTACAATGACAAAGTGCTGGGTTTTATTAATGTAACAAAAAGAAGTTTCAGAAACTTTTATATGCAATGCTCAATAAAAACAAGAATTTTGGCAGGACCTTGGCAAATAAAAACTTTAATGCTATGAAGTTTCTCTAATCATGTAACAGACAGGGTTTTCTGTTTAGTTTTCATCACATTACAGACATATTTTTTTATATATTGCTTCTTGGCTTATCTTTACAAGAGAAAGATTGTGCCACCTTTTACAGATGAGGCAATTTTTATTAATCTGTCTGTGCCCTATGGGCAATTACTGCCCATCCTGGGTCATCTTTGCTCATGATCTTTTATGACATAGAGAGGATTCCTTTCTAAAAACAAGACGTAAAAATCAGAAAAATTGAATCATTTCTCAAATGCAGCTGACTGAAACCCCACAGCTGAAACTGAGAGGGGAGACCTGTAAAATGTTTTCTTTGTAAATCAGACAAAAGACATGTTTACCAAAAGAAAAGCCTTCCATGACATTAATTTACTATACTAATTCAAACTGAGCTGTGATTTATAAGCTCTGCTACCTCACCAAGAAGTACGCTAGCTCACCAGCCAATACTTTGTCTTTTTCTTTCGGCATTCAAATAAAATACAGCAAAAGACATTTTAAATATCCTTCATTCAAGTTGTTTCTTCCTATGGATAGGATAACCCTTTATTCTTGCTTGTGCTGCATTTGAAGGAGTTTTACACTTTTAGTACTAATTTATTTCTAAGTTTCAAAATTTGTGCTAGCAAAGAATTTTTAAGAATTAATCACTGTGGCAATTCAAGTATCATCTATGTTAATCCTAACAAACTGCATTCAGATAACATTAATGGGTTCATTTACAAGTAATAAAGCAAGGATGGGACCACTCTTATTTATCCCGCTGTGTGCAGATATTACCACACATATGGCAGAGGAGATTACCAGCAGTTCTGAGACCCCCATGATTCTTCAGGCATAACAAAGCAGATTAATGACAGAGTAATAAGGTCAGCTCAGGTATAATTCAACCTTTTCTCCTGGATTACTTCAGGGCTAATTTTGGCCCAGTTTAACACAAAACTTCATTTTATTTGCTGGTTTGTGTCATCGTTTTATAGCAGAATAGTAGTGAATTCTCTGTCTGAAGGAAATTAAGGATCCACAACCCAGGAGATAAATCTCTCATTTACACTCTCACTAGTTCAGGTTCTAGATAAAAAAAAGCCAGTACTTGCCTTCACACAGCTGTCAAGAAGAGAATGACTTGCTCTCCAGATGTAAAAGCTAAAAGTAAAGTAACACTTCTGAAGCACAATTAAAGAAAAAGGGAAGACAGCACAGACAATATTTCTGGTGAATTTTGGGCCGTTTGGGAAAAACTAAACTAATCACATGTGCAGCTGAAAATAATTCATCTAGCTGCTTAAACAGAGAATCTACTCATTGTTGTGAGAAAGAAATGAAGACAGAGAACAGTAGGTGAAAATAGCTAATAGTGTATCTGATAACACAACTCTGTCCCAAATGATTTCAATGTTGGAGAAGATAGTTATTACTTATAAAATTAAAGGCTATAACTATAATACAAATAGTACTTGAGAGAAGCTGGTATATCGCCAAGATTTCATATACAATCTCTATTTGTTTTGTGGCAGATTAATTATCTCATAATAAAAGCATAAAAACATTTAATTAAATCTAAAGCGAAAAATCGTGTACTCTCATTTAATGGAAACATCAGCAGTGATAAATGCTGTGCAGCTGTAGTGAATACATTGTTATACCTGTGTTTATTGGAAGGTAAAGAGAAACAGGTGTGGTCTATGGGGTAAGCAAGGGATTTAAGGCAAAGAGATCAGGTTTCTAGGTCAGGGATAATTCCTGACATTTAATCTGTTTGTTTATGGTTATACTGGTTTATAAGCCTACATAACAAAAATAAGACTCCCTTCTTGGCATTGTGGGAGACTGAATTCCCCATACTTTTTGAGACAGAAAGTGCTCTGAAAATTCACTATTCAGTTTACATAAACTTCTTTGTTACCTGGCTTGCAAACTGACTTCTGTACCTATTTTTCTAAAGGATCAGGCACAAGATAACAAAAAACGAGCTCTAAAGTTAAAGGCAGAGTGGTAGATCCTTAACTTTCCTCTGTTTGCACCAATTTCAGCTGCTAGCCTTCACTGTCTCTTTTCTTCTTGGGATAGACACACACACACACATTTTTTTTTATCATTGCAAAAAGACAGCCATCTTGGGTCACTGCACTTGCCTTTCCATTGAGTGATCTATGTTAAAACTCAAAAAAAGACAATGATGCCCACAATAGTGGTATGGCCTCTAGTAGTTATTAATCACAGGTGAAGTGCTACTGCTTCCTCCATGCTCTAGCCATGCACTGCGTGATCAGGCAGGACAGGCAAAGAGGCCGTGACAGCTGTATCTACAATTGCTCCAGAATTAGAACATAGGTGTCCATTTTATTAGTCTTTACTTTCACTAGGAAGTCAACCGTCCATTGTCAGGACAAGAATTAAGGCACTGTAATGCCAAAGTGCAGCAGTACAGGTGAGATGGGTAAGAGGAGAGAGAGTGGAAAGCCATGGCAGAGCATCAGGGAAGAATTCTGTGCTGCTCGCGTGAGCTGAAGTTGTACTGACCGCAAGCATAGGAGTGATAACTTCATCCAAGATTGTACTGGACTGAAGTATGCTAGGGAGGAGCTCACATGGATATCATCCGGGGAACAGTGGCCTGCCTCACTTTCTTGCCTTTTGTAAGAAAAGCTGCAAGCCCACAGAGTGTTTCTGCAAGGCCCTGAATGAAGGAGAGTTCTTTGTCATGAAAAGAGATTTATTAAGCCAGATGATGAAGACTAATGCAGAAATCAAAATAAACAAACCATTACAGTCACAGATACTGGAAACTCTTATTTCCACAGTGTTGTGTGAGAGTCAGAAGGCTACCTAGAGATTCAAAAGGGGTATTGTGATGGAGGGCCTTCTGCCTCTGCTCCTCCACCTGGAACATCTGAAATATCTTACTGTCACTGCATAATTTGCTATTTCTTGCCTCAAGAAAACGTTCAAGAAACATTAATGTCTCTAAGAAAAGACTTGCAATGAGGCGTGCTATTTTTAACACCAAGAACGTTTTAGGAAAAATTGTTGGTTATGTTATTTAACACATTAATAGTAGTGTGCATCACAATTTCATCTTTTTCCATTCATTCAGATTTGAATGACATTGTCAGATACATGAATTATCGATTTCAAAAAGGGGGAAGATTAAAACATTGCAATGTAAACAACACGTCATCTGCTGATTTCTTAGGCCAATTTCCGATATTTTCTGTCTTAAACCTTCCCGGTCACTTGAACTTTTGCTGTGAATGACTAGTTAGCCAGAGATGCTATGTTTAAAGAAAAGATCCTTTCCTACTGAGGACTGAGAATGAATGCCTTTGTTATAAGAGAGATCACAGGACTTGCTAAAGCAGTGTCGGTGGCATGAAACGAAATACTCACAGTACATGAAAACACAAGTGTGTTGAACGGTTCCTGATGGATTCCTTTGTTTTGCTGAATATAGACAGGAGGATGGGAGATACTTAGAGCTCTGAGCAAGAGTCAGTTAATCAAACAGACATCTAGACTCAGTAACCATAGTTCAACTGTTATGGAACTTACTTGTTTAAACTCAGGAAAATGACATTTCAGAGATCTTAAAGGCTTGATTATTACCAGCCTGGTGCATACTTATGACCCTAATACACCATTATGTTTGTTTATTTGGCATAACTGAATAAATAACATTGATTTTAAATTGAGGGGCGGGGAGTGAAATGGGGAGAAGGAAGGTGCACATGGAGAGAAGAGACCACTATGTCATCTCCAGAAAATTTTGACCTATAATTAAAAAAGCTTACAAATATTAGTTCTTACTACAAAGTAAAATAAAACTGAAAAATGAAGTATGCAGAAATTCAGCTGAGGCTTCACCAGTTGATGATACTTCTCAGATTGCTTGATGAATCCTTCCTTACTTGACTCTTTTCATCCTCTTGCTCAAAATACACGAATTCTCAAAGTCAGCTCTCCACCCACAACATGTTAATGGTCTCTGTCAAAGCTAACTACTACGTCATACAAAAAAAGGACTGTGTATATCTACAGTTTTCTGAGAGAAGGAATACAGGGCAAACTAGAACGAGCACCATATTACAATGTCTAACAGTCTATCCCAATTCTGCAGTGAATCCCTTCACTTGCATTAAGAAAAGTTTTACTGTTAAAGTTATTTCTGTGGACATGGAGGAGTGCAGCACATTTTATTCTTTCTGTTATTGGATTAAAGATTTTGCAATATACTCTAAAGCACTTGAGGGTTTTCTTATGAAAGAAAATGATAAAAGTGTATTTCAGATGTTTCCCCTCTATGACAAACAGTTGCATTATAATGGAAAAACTACAGGGTATGAGCTAGAATTTATGAAGCTTTATTATGTTGAATAATGTTTAGATTGATAACAATAAGGTAGAATAAAAGCATGATGTGAATATGATTAAAAATATATTTAAACCATGTGGTAGTTATTAATAAGTCAACATAATTTTTGACAGCTATCCAAATATCTTAAGAACCTTTTCAAAGTCATGGTCCATCTAGATGCAAAATCTGTATTTATTTAAATACTGCATATCAAAAGAAAGATAAATACACAAAATCTAAACACCAAAGTATGTATATATTCTAACGGAAACAAGTTACCCAATGTGGAAGTCAGTGGAAAGTTTTTGACGGTACTTTTGAGAGATTTTTAAAGATTCTTGGATGCCTCAAGATGCAGATTGATTAGTACAGGAATTTTTAAAATGTTCTAAAAGACCTATGGGATTTATGTACTTACAAAATATCATTTATAAGAAAAGTCCTTGCTGATGATTTAATACGCAATTGCTTGACGTTACATACTTTCTAGTTCAATTAAGTCTTAAGCTCTAGTCCAGCACTCCATTGATTTAGATAGGCCTCAATATTGTCTTACAGGCTGTTTGTGGGTTTAGGGCCATGATGTCTAGCACTAACATAGAAACGGAATAATAAAACTCACCTGTCTAAATTATACATGGCTGCTTTAAAAATAGACACAACACAAATGTCACTGGCATCATTAAATACTAAACAGTACTTTCTTTTGAAACTGGCATTTATTATGTATTACATTGTGTGCTCACAGACACCATATACAAAATAAAAGATGTTTATATTAATTTACTTTCTGCCATCAGGTTATAGTACATGCATTTCTGATAGACTAGAACAGGTCAGTAAGGTATTATATGACAAAGGGAATTACACAGATTCATAGCTGTTTCGGTATCCTTCTGTACAAACTGGTTACAGAATGGCTTTACCAGACCAGTCAAAGGTCTCATCCCCAGACCACAAGGATGCTGGTAGCCATGGAGAGCCATCACAGGAGGTGAGGCATACCAGAGCTCTACAGCAACAGGACACCAGGCAACAATCTCTAGTTGCAGTAACAAAAATTTACATTGGATGTAAAGAACCAATTTTTCACAATGCTCACACTGTCAAAAGTTCAGCTGTGGAGGAGGTGGCCCAGAGAGAAAGCACAACCTCCATCCTCAGAAATTTCCAAAATCTGGCTGAACAAGGCCCCGACCTACCATTGAAGCTGACCCTGCTTTGAGTATGAGGCAGGACAAGATGACTTTCAAAGGTCTGTTCTAATCTTAGTTTTCTATGATTCTTTTCTTGAGAAGCCTCCAGAGGATAGTGAAGATCCTTTTGCTCAGTCTCCATTTGTGTGCTGACTAAGGCTTGCCCAAAAAGTATTTATTAGAAAGTTTGAGAAGAGTCAGCAGAGCACTCAGTACGAGCACAAACTACCAGAGGCCTCAACAGAGGATGTTGTTTTTAAGGGAACAAATTTAGCCACTAATTTAAAATAAATAACCAAACTGTTACACGTGGTATTTTTTCCTTTTACAATACATTAAAAATTACCTTTTTCTTCCTTTCTCTTTGTTGTGAGTCTCAGCATGAGCAATTGAAACATTACTGTTTTCTTTCTGTGTGAAAAACCTGTTAATCTGATATTGATTACAGAACAGGAACTTGCACTTGTGCTATACCCCCTCAATGACAAAATCAACTTTTTTCATCATGTGGGAGACAAATAAGCCATAGAAAAAGTAATAAATAAATTTAGTCTTCAGAGATACTATTTTTAAATACAGAGTAAAACTAATTTCTACCTCTATCTTTCTACTAATTTCTAGTAACTTGCTGGAGTCTTTCTCTAATTTAGAAAACTCCTGTTAGAAAAAAATTGAAGAAGATTCAATTTAAGAATAAATTTAAATACACGGTCATCTTTAAGCATAACCTTAAATTCCACAAAGTTCCAAATATATATATACACTTAATATTAGAGGTTTTTTCAATGCCTCTTCTGAAGGAGTATATTTGTTTCACTTTTCTGCACACACGTAGTCCCTTCCCCTCCTAAGGCTACTGATCTTACTGACAAAATGCTGCAAACCATGAATATTTCATGCTGCTACCATTATTTTAATCTGATTCAGTATGTGATGTACTAGTGGCTTCTATCGTTGTCCCCCAAAATAGTGCAGTAGAAGGCTACTTCACACAGTAAAAGAACGGAGAATTGACATGAGAAAGCAATTATGTGGGAAACATTGAATCAAGCATTCCCAGATGGTATATTTATATTGAGAATAAACTGTAAGGGAGCCAAGTTGGAAGTCTGTGAAACTTCCACCATTGTTAAAGGGACACTGTCCCTTAGCCTGGGGCCCCCAAACTGCAAGCGGATTTTACAAAACTTAAGATGAAACACAAAATATCAATCAAAACTCAAACCAGTAATTTTATTTCTTCTGATATAAACATGCTTCTCAAGTACTAAGAAGTCTAGCAGTACTGTTATGCAGGAGTATGTGAATCAGAAAATAAAACTGGATAGAGAGAAAAGTCAGGCTGAGTGTTTTCCAGTGTCACAGTCTGGGCTTTGTGAAATACGGAAAACAAACAAGAGAGTGATAGATCCCAAAAGAGGTATTTTAAAATTGTTTCCATTGTAATAAACTGCATTGTCAGGTCAACATTTTTTATTTTTTATAAAAAGTATGAGCTTTGTTGACAGCAACCCTTTAAAGAAAACAGTCCATTGCATTAAATGTCAATGAAAAAGAATGAGTAATTGCTCAGATATAGCAACCCCAGCAGCAAGAGCAACCAAAGCAGAAAACAGATTGGGTAAGATCTGCGGATACTCTCAGGACTGTTTACATCACAAGTCTTAAAATTTATGTAAATAAAACACCCATTTTAATAAGAACAGACATTCTGCTTCAGTGCTATTTAGCTTTTGGTACAATTAGGTGTAAAAATTAAAAATAATAAATCTAGCAAATTTGTATTCACCAACAGCAGTCAAGTTTGATAGCATATGCTTTTTCTTTCAGCAAAATTTCTGGACACTAGAAATGGACTAAATTCATGACATGTTGGTCTTTATTTCAATTATCCAAACCTTAAAGTGTCTCTGTCCCAGCAGTCTGGTTCACTTTCATCCTCACAGAAATCAGAAGTCTCTGAATTTTTCATTTGAATAAGTTTGCATATTTATCTCTACCTGATGGTTTTAAAATTTAGGCTAAAATATGTATTTTCTGGTGCATGTTGCCTCCATTTTGAGCAAGAATCAGAAATGAGAAACAATGTGACCATAAAAACTGGAGAGAATAAGATTCTCTAGACATCTTTAAACCTGCCAAATAGCTGGGTGAAGATTCAAACCAGTTATTGTGGCTGAACTCATTCACCCATATTGAGGAAAACCTACCACAAATCTGAATGGAATGGAAATCAGAAATAGACATGGTGTGAAGAACATGTAGTGTGTAACAATGTTTAGATACCAGGGAGCTTGGTGTATTTGTGAATATTGTAAATATTTTATTGTTTTCTTCCTTAAAATAGAAGTTAGTTAACAATAGAGAATTAAATTTGAGTAGAAGCAAAACCAAGGTGACATTACTGTAATCTTGGGACTTTATATGCTAAGGTCCCATGAAGTTGTAGTGCACATGGAAAACTATCCCTTTCTTAGTGAAAAGCATGGCTGGACACGACTTGACATTGCATCTCCATCAGCTCTATGGTCATTACGCTCACTTTACACGCACACTAGCAAGCCTACCTGCTGCCTTCTATTATCTAGTTTATTCACATACCTGATGGTTAAATGAAATGTCTTGTAAAGCCAGTCATCCATTCCACTTGACAAAATAGTATGTTGTTAGGAAGATTTGTAACGGTCATTAGAGAAAAGGAAGATGGTTCTGGTGGACAGCCAGAGCCTGGGACAAGTTGAGTTTTGGACACCGAGGACATTACTCATATAAAAGCCTGGGCCCGGCTTCCCTCAGGAATGGGCAAAGTTCCCAGTTCCTTCAGACATCTGTTTGATATTACCAGACTCACTAGGGAAGGATTCAAGGAGTGCAGAGCCGGCTCAGAATTTCTCGGCCATGGAGGAAAAATCCAATTTTCTGGAAAAGGGAGTTTAGAGGGCTGAAGGGGAATAGGACTTGGAGGGATCAGCTGGATTCAGGAAGAAATGAGGGACAGAGCGGTTCCAGGGCAGGAAGAACCTCCAAGGTTAGACAAAAACCAGGATGGAGAGAGGAGAGTGCAATCTCAGGAGGATTTTGAGGCAAGCAGACAGGCATCAGATGGGTCTGGGTGGGAAGGGGCTACAAGAGAACCTTCGAGCACAGTGGAGGCAGACACTGCCCTTCCTCTCTCCTTCTTCCCTGCCTGTACTTCTTCTCAGTCCTCCTCTGTTTGCTTGGAATAAGGGACTGCTACTCCCGTCAGGATATCTGAGGTACCTGCTCTCCTCAGCACATCCTCTACTTCCACCCCATGCAAGCAGAAGTGTCCTTCTCTTCCAGTACATGTACCTACTAATCACTCTCGATCCTTCCCCAAGATGCTGAAGAAATGAAAGAGGCCAGTGCCAGAGGCCAGTCTGGACCTGGTGCCTACAGTGGAGAGGGAAGACTAGGGATGGGCTGAAGAGGCAAAGGCAAGTGTTGGAATCGCTTTGCAGCCAGCTGCAGAAGAATGAGAGTCCCCAGAGTGAGACCCCAGCCCTTCTCTGTGGGGCAAGTGGTGGGGACATTGCTCATAATAGAGGCCAGTGCTCATCGCCTCAGCTGCAGAGGGTGCAGACAGACATAGTCCCTCCAGAGGACATCTAAGAGCTGCCAAGGGACTGGAGGAAGGGCAGTATGGGGCTGGAAGGAAATTTGATAAAGAAAATGAATCTAGTGAGAAAAGCATTATTTTAGAAAGTTGCGAGAGCTAAGGGACAAAATGCATCAAGATGACTATATACATTCCTGGAACAGTTTGGTAAAATGGACGGAAAAATGGAGTCCATGAATCGGAAGATCCTTTCTGAGCTGCACAATGTGAACAGATAATTTCAGGAAGCAAGAGATAATATGAAAAAGTATTTCTTCAGATGATCCCAGAACCTAAGCGAAGCCCAGAGAAAGCACTGTGCTGGGGAATACTTAGTCAAATGAACTTCAGTGGGGGTGGCAGTGTACCTGAAATTACTTTTATTTATAGCAATAGTTTGGCTATTTTGGAGAAGTTACCTGGGTATTAGTTCAGTGTGCATCCTTTTGAGTCACAAATATTGCAATAGCTAACTTATTTTGACACCCTTGCAGACCACAGTCTATCAGAATTTGTAACTGGGTGATTTGTCTAAGCTGGCAACAACAACAAAATTTGTGGTCCAGGGACAGGATCCAAATTGTTAACAGAAAATTATTGGCCACAGCCAGGCCTGTTTGGGTTTCATCAGCATTCAGAATCACCACCATAGCCTAAAAGACAAATAAACCACTAACACCTGAACGAGGGAAGAACTGAAATGAGCACAACACTGCTTGCTTTCTCCTCCCGCTGGGTGAGCTCACACGTTACCCTAAATCACACAACTAACATATGGTGTGTCTGGCAGATTAGTGATGGCACACATGGACCTGTACATATCTGACCCTTTGGTGCATCCGTTGGTATGTGCTGGCCAGACAGGCGCTACCCACAGCCCTGGAGAGCCCAGCACGAGCCACACCACGGGCAGCAGGGTATGGCTGCTCACAGCAGCTGGAAACAGATGTAGTGGCAGTGGCACAACACATCCCACAGCTCCTGCTGAAGGAAAAACTCCATCGAACTCTATAGCTGTTTGTATGAGTAAAAGTTGAGTGTGGCCACTGCAATGCAACCCAGTAATAATATCGCAGGGTCTGGTGAGGAGGAGAATAGAGGTAGCACACAGCAAATAAAAAATTGCAAAACCTCTGCATCTGGCTGAAAGAAAATGCAACAGCGGCATCTGTTATCTGCATAATTTTCCCAAACAAGCTATAGGGCTGCTCTCAGATTTCAGACGGCAGATCTGGGTCTTCTCTAACTGAAACAAATGAGTGTTTGCCAACTACTTCAAAGGGCCTGTTTAAAAATGAGACCGTTAAACAGCTAATGGAGCTGATGTAATCATATTTTAACCCAATTATCCTTTCCAATATGTATTTGTCAGCATTTAATCCCATCTGCCATTGTACTGCCCAAGTGCCTAAATTGTATAGGTCCCTCAAGAGTTCTCTAGTCTTGGCTAACATAACAAATTCTGTGCCATATGCAAATTTTAATTTGCAAATGTTCTCCCTCATTTCCAGACTCCATTAAACAACTGGTCTTATTATGGGCACTCCACAGTTAATTCTTTGCCACTTTGGAATTTTACGTTTTTCTGTTTTATTTTCTAGCACTTTACCAATCTAATTTATGACAGCAATCTATCTCTAAACCTTTGTGTACATAGATGCTTTGCTAACCACTTTTCAGAGACTTTGAAAAAGTACTAAAACCATAAAATAACACAAACCAAACAGTTCCCTTATTCACTCTTACGTTGACACAACAAACGGATGCTAGTAAATTTGAGACTATTTTTTCTTTTCAATAAAATATTCCTCTGTCACTTCTATAAATTCTTTTTAATTCTGCAGATGTTTTATTATTGTCTCTAGTTACTATTTTAGTCCATTTACCTGGGACTTCAATGGAGTCCCCTCGTTCCCAATGTCTAGGAATATCTTTTATACTTATTCAGTAAATAGGTGCAATATCTACTATCTAAGCTGATATAAATTCAGGTAATGGCATATCTCATCTGGGAGAAAATAATCTGTGCATCAACCAATCTAATTTAATACAAGTGTAACTACAGCCATAGCAGGACAGAAACACAGCTAAAATAGTTACAACAGTAAAAAAAGTTATGAGCTTTAATACTAAATGACAAATGTGTTTTTATGATTTAAGATAAAAAGACCATGATTTATTTTTTTCTGCAGCTGATTCAGCAGGGCATTTTAAGGTGAAAGATCCTAATTCTCATTTTCAGTACAGACACTTTAATAACAGTCTTGCAAGGGAAAAGAATCTTAGGGTACGTGAAAATCAGTTCCAGTTGGATTACACGTATGCTTGAGTCCTTTGTTGAGTTGAAGCTTGAGAGGAAAAAAAAATATAATATTTCACTTGCACGAAAAGTCAATTGATATAATCCAAAGTAGAAAACAGTCTTCATTTGTATCAAGCAAATTTCTCGCAGAACAGTAACTTGAATGGTTATTTCAGTTGATGGATGTAGGTAGCTAAAATGTTTGAGCGTTTAGTCCCTATGTTTCAGAGACAGACCGTGCTAAGAGCAGAATTTAACATTTGGAGCCACAGGAGTGGTTCATTACTATAAATGTCTGTAATACTAATCAAGAGAGATAATGTTCTAGTCAGGATAATAATTAACATTTAACTGACTTGCAAATGTAAAAACCAGGACCCTCAAAATACAGACATCAATGAACTGAAAGAAACAGGCATCAAATTTTTTTTAACTTCTTGAATTCCTCACTCTAGAGGATTACTGTAAAGCTTAAGGGGAATGATAGCACATCGCAGAGCAGTGAACACTGTAATACATCTAGTGAATGGAGATTGTACCTTTTGTTGTGCCTGGTATATCTTCTGTACTCCAAGAGACAGCCAAGTTTACTGTATCTGAATAGGGAAAAAATGTAGAAGATTCCATCAAGAAGCTCGAATGTGAGTTAAAAGCAACAAAGTGATTGTGGTGTAATCCTTGCTGCTTATATATGCCAGAATAATATCAACAATTTTTTTCCAGTACAACCGCCAGCAAGCAAGGAATAGTACTAGACTAAACACAGAATGTAAAAGAGCATAGAGAATTGGGGTCTTTACTAAAAGAAACGTGAAACCCCAATGAATGGAGCAGAATGAATTGCAGACCATTCAGAGCGGCGTTATAGGTTTCCCACGTGGGCACTAACAGTGGAGGTCCATGAGGTTTTGGCAACTGTACAATTTGCAACAACAACAAAAAGAGTTTACTGAATTATTTAAGCATGAAATCAACATATCTCAGACAAAAATAGCCGATGCACGTTAGGCAAAATAACTTAAAAATAAAGCACTGAATCTGAGAGGGAATGCAGCGGCTTTCACTCACCCCACTTGGTATACTCTTTTTTCTCTGGAAATGCAACCTCAGTATAAGTAATGATATCTAAGGCAGAGTATTGGAGGCAAAATACAGCTGAAGAGGTTTACATGCGGTGCATCCTGTAGGGTGGGCTGGGAGAGGGAAGTTTTACGAGGAAATACACCTCCTTCTCCTCCCTTCCTTTTGCTCTGTTTTGCTTTGACTAATTCCTAGTAATGCAGCCCCTACAGTCCCTGGTTTTATTTTCTTGTTTAATTATGTTGTTCACAGAACACAGATGCCTGTGGTTTTTCAGACACAAGAAGTTAGCTTTGCAGGAAATAATCTTTTCCCTTTCCCCCTCAACTAGTTTTCTTCTAAGGTGAAAAGAGCAAGTACCTTTTGCTAGCAAGTCAGATTTGTTCTTGTTTGGTTTTTTCCCCCTTTCCTGCATGCTACTCCCACAATATAAATACCTAGAGTTTTTTGGAACTTCTGTTGCATGTGGAACGGCCCTGCACTCAGCATAGTGCACTCACACAGGGAGGGCATGGGAGAAATTGAGGGTGAGAACAAAGGCTGTAATGTATTCATAGGCCTTTTAAGTTCAAAAGTCTACTGCATGCAATGCACTGCAAGCATCACACATTTTCAATGAGGCAGAAGCGCTGCCCAGACCTTCATACAACAGAGAGGCAGAACTAACATGAACTATGAAACTTGCACTGCGTTCGCAGGGCAAAAGGTGCAGCAGGTTTGGATCTTTGTATTAAAAATTAACAAATAATTTTAAAGAAATACTCTTCCAGGAACTTTCCTAGGAGAAGCAGAATTAGTCAGAAACCTTTCAGACCTCTTACCTTTTCCCAGTATTGTCAACCGGGAGGCGTTTAGTTTACCACATCTTAAAGGCAACGTAATCTGGTAGTGGGGCGCAGTGTCAAGGCCTGTCTCTCAGAAGATAATGACAACAGCCCTTGGGTTGTTGAATAAGAAAAGGAATACAATGGCTCCCAAAACTGTTGCACAGCCATCAGTCTTGGGTCCCTTTTTCCCCATGATGACTCATTTTCCTACTGCAATGCCCCTAGCTAGGTCTCTAGCTCCTGTATCTGCTACCAGCTGACACCATAATGTTTTTCTAACTCAACAGGAGCTGAGACCCTGAGTACCAGATTTCACTAAGATCAAGGCAGATCTCGCTAAGATCAGTGTTCCACCCAGCACAGCCCCTGCACCGCAGTGGGGTTGTGGCTACTTATCTTTTGCCTTTGCCACAGCTAGGGCAACGTTGCTTCTCTGATACTGCAGCTGGGACGTGAGGAGCCCTGAGGCTGCCCGGGGCTCCCATTTCCACTCCTTTCTCCCCAGGAAAGAAGGGGACCCAAACAGCAATTTCTGTATGTGTTGGTGGTGATATATGGGACCTGTGAGGGGAGTGGGTAGTGAAGAAATTTTGCTAGGGAGGAGATTCACATCCCAAAGAGAAGAGAATGAGCAGGAAGTCCCAGTGCCCCAAATACTACCCTGCGTTGGAGGCACTACCAAAGCCAAAGTTCTCCAAGAGAGTAACTGTGTCTCCCACCTAGCCTTGCTGGAAAGGTATTCTACTGTGGTGAACAGTGTGATCCGTTGTCTGGCGTTGTGAAATCTCACAGCTCGTACTTCATTAGAAGTCAACATTAATTGTTTTCTGTAGACTACACAGAAATGAATCTTGCTTATCAGCTTAGTAACTAAGTAATAATAACAGCAAAGTCTGTACCACAGAAAAATATGCAACAAAACTAGCCACTAGTTTTTGTTTCTTTCTAGTCTAGAAGACTAGAAAGTCTTCTAAAGGCAGAAAATTATAATAAAAGATCAAACCATCATTAAGTTTCTTCAGTAATGAAATGACTGAATTTAGATGTGAACAAATACAGCAACTTCCTACCCAAAAAGGATGCTGCTATAGGAAAAAATATTGCATTCAAAAGTGAAAAAAAAATGCTTTTATTGCTCATTCCTAAAGTATTTTGGAATTACTGAACATTAGGATGAGGATTCAGGAAAAAAACCTGTTAAACAAATAGTCATTTATAGGTGTAAGTTTTCAGTTAATTAAGGAAGAGAAGCTCATATTCCAGTAATTTGACAGAAGAAAAATAAAAATGTGTTTTGTTGGGCATTAAGAAGGTCAGGTCTTTCTACTGCAGCAGATCAAACATCTCAGCTTTAAAAAAAGACAGAGAAAATGAAACTACAAGAAAGCAGCCAAAAAGCAATTTGATTAAATGAAAATAAGCAGCAGCAAAACTGCAATGATACTTCCATTTTGGGACTAGCAAGATTCCCCCCTCTTAGTTCGCTAATTCTTCAGAAATCCTAGCCAAAAATGTTTTTCAATACAACTGCTTATACTAATGTACACACATGCTCAGTTAGACTTACACAATAAATGCTTGGATACTAAAATCTCTACTCCCACAAACTTCACCCTTTAGAATTAGAATTCTCTAGAGGGCTATATATGGAATAAGTATTTACTTTTCTACTGTGGTGTAAAATTAAGTTAGTGAAAATGAGAGTTGGGCCCCAATGCTTCTCTGAAGTTTGCTGTCTGACTTTCCAGCTGTGCAAAGCAGTAGGAGTGGTTAACTGCAGCGCAAGAGGCTGCCAATGCCACTAATGCTCCGCAGAGCATTCAGTAGAGTTTGAATTCAGACCACTGTAGTATGAACTATTGTTTCCACTGTTGTTGCCCTTGTAATTCATGAAGACTACTTAATGTGGTGTGGGAGGAGGAGTGTATTGAAATAAGAAGGGGAAACTAAGGGCATGAGAAAGACTATCCAAGTGCTTCATGAGGGTTTCCAGTGTGTGACTGTTTTCCTTTGTATTCACAAAACAAAAAAACTTTATACCTGAATTTTGTGTTACACAAAAAACCTGATATTTTTCTATTTGTTGCTCCTACGCTATTTTTTAAACTAACTTATATGCCTGCTCATAATTCCATCTGAGATTTACTGCATCTGCTTTCACAGAAGCTATAGTAGGACCAGTGCTATGCTGGATAATATGGTCACAATGTATTGATCTAGTTTCACTGTAAGGTAAGGAGCTGTATTTTAAGAATCAATACGCTCTTTCTTAAGATGATTACAGAGGTGCACATTCTACTTTGACTAATAGGGTTGCAGGCCTCTTGTGCGGACCAAACTTCTAGAAAAGTTATAATCTGAATCACAAAAGTTATAATCTGAATCACATGCTATACTTTTTCAGCTGCTGGATGAGTTATATAGAGTTTTGAATTTGATTGTGGTTTAGAAAGGTAAATAAAATGAAATTTTGCTAGTGTCAAGAAGGTATTTTGCTTCATTTTAACTTAAAATCTGTTCTTCCAAAAGTAGGTTCTCACAGTTAGTTGAGAATCTGGTTTCCTCCTGCTATGCAAGAATAACTCTCTATCTGATTTCAAGAGATTATAATGTAAGTTAATTGCTTTTAGTAATTTCACCATCAGTTTCCCTTGCTGTTTTTGCATATTAAGAATTGATCTGTTTGGGGCTTTTTTTTCCGACATCCAGGCCACAACATCTTACCAGCAGCAACTTATTTCCGTACACAAGCAGAGAACTACTCCCAGTTTGTCCCTTTCGGGTATTCATCACCAGTGATCCACGCCAGAGGCCCTTTTGGAAGCGCAACCTAGTGCCTGCAATTCTACAATGCCTTGTAAAGTACTTTAATCTTTTTTGGAATTATTTTCCCTTTCTAAGCTCAGTGCTGCTTTCCAGGGGATTTAAAAATAACATTTAGACTTTTAAATCGAGTTCAGTAGAATAGATTTTGAAAGTTGTAAAATGACAGCTAACAGAGTCTACCTTAAAATAGTCATTTAATCATCCTCTCCTAGGAAAAAGACTAGGCATCCTGGACACTGCTTATCAGTATAAGCATCAGTATTATAGCAACATCGGTATAACAAAAAAAAGATGGCAAAAAACTATTATCAGCATTTTTGAATCAACTGTTAGATTGCTAGCTGTATGCTGAATGGTACACCTTCTATTCATAGTCACTGAAGAAAAAGAGGATACTCAGTAGTTACAGATCCGAATATGCAAACTTCTTGTCTTGTATGTGGAAGGCATGACTGCATGTCACAGGAGTCCGCCTGCAAAAGCAAGGTCCCATCTTATACGTAAAACCACCACACAGGATCTGATAGTCACCTCTGCACTCTAACCTAAAAAGGTAGAATTTCCCTCTTAAGCACAACAAAGGTGAAACTACATAGCAAAACAAAGTGTAGAATATATGTGCTACACTGTTTCCAGTATACAACCTAGTCTAAAATCCAACTTCTAAATTACTTTGTGATTGTTACTTAAATAAGCGGGGCCAAAAGTAAATGTTAATGTTTTCAGACTTGTGAATATAAAAGACAAAATGACCTACACACATAAAATCAGATGTGATTTAAGAAAAAAATGTTTAAACTTGATTGCCTTTAATAGAACAATATATCAAACAATAAAGATTCTAAGCTTTTACAACTATAAACCCGTTTGAAAACGGGTTACTCCTTTTATCTGAATTTTTTTTTCCATTTATTTGATATGGACTTGGTAGACTTAGTGCTGCATTTACGGAAGAGAAAAGAATGAGGTGCTCTTCAAGATCCGCCTGGACAAGGTCCTATGCAGCCTGCTCTAGGTGACCTTGCTTCAGCAGGGGGGTTGGACTAGATGACCCACAGAGGTCCCTTCAGAGGTCCCTTCCAACCCCAAACATTCTGTGATTCTGTGTTGCTTATGCACTGCTTGGGATACGCAGTGCAGACAGAAACAATCAGAGCTGTGCTGCTCACAGGAATCAGTAAAAGGAAACATAGCACAGCTGTGTAATAAGTGTTCGAATCAGATGATTATTCCTGTTCTCAGTCATACATCATATTTTAATCTCTTTATATTGCCTTATCTGTTTGCATTTGTATTTTCATCCCTAAATTGCTCCCTCCCAACTACCAGGTACACAAATTCCAGGCCCCCAATTTTCATTACTTTTTTCCATTTGAAAAGCTCAGTTTCCAGTTTGGCGTGAGAACCCTTGGTTTTGTAAGGCCTGTTTAGAGTCTGAGCTTGCAAGGCCTCTGCAAAATAAGAGCTCAGTGGCTTGGTTTGCTGAAATATGCATAGTGATTCAAAGGTCTTCTTTTTCTGTATCACTGACCCAGTCTGAAAGTTACTGTGCAGTACATACAGCAAGTAGATTAGAGAAGTTCTTTCAGCACTTTAAAGAAGCAGTAAAATCATGGACTTCCTTCTGCACATGCATGAAAATGGATGGCATGCAGTGTGGTGTCTGTTTGACTGACATAAAATAGCTGAAATCACGTGGCTAAGACTTGCTGGTTTTGCTCTGTGCTTTGGGTTAGAGTGTAGAGAGCACTCACTGCTGAAGTCTTGATTTCTCCATCCACAAAATGTGAAAGACAACATTATCTGGCTCAGAGGGATGTTGGGAGATTACGTAATGTTTGCACAACTATTTTAAAATATGAAGTGCTGTGAATTATACATTATAATTGCTGAGAGTGAAGATTTATCCTCTCTAAAGAAAATGAGAATGACAATTTCTAAAGAAAATTATTTTGGAGAGCCTCTTTAACTACCTTAATCTACACTATTTATCTGTTTGCTAATTAAAACTGTTTTAGTCTGTTAGAGCTGATCAGAACAATTTAAATGAAAAACACACCTGACTGTAGTTGTCACTGAAGTGTACTCAATCCGCTGAGAAAATCATTAAGAAGTGAGCACTGTACTTTCAAAAGGTCCCCCCTTCTTTCAGCCCCATGTCTGTATAAGCTACTTAGTCAATAATTTAATTCTTTCTGTGTCTGTGTTTCAAGTTGGTTAAATCTGGGCTGCTAAGTGGTGCGTTCCTTCCATGGGATTCATTTACTGAGGAATCCTCTTCACTATGATTTAGTCTTTCATCTTGCATGGATGCTGCTTTACTCATCACGAATTCACACTGCACATCACAGGCTACATCAACATCTGCATCTTTTGGATGGAAAGTTTTCATTTCTTCCCCTTTAAGAATATCTGTCATTCTGCAGTCCCAGTCATCAGCTCCTAACAACCTTCCCAGCTGTACAAAAATGCATTCTGAATAAACATTGGAAGGAAGGAAGCATAAATATTTGACAGCATTCACAGTTGAGGCAGGTTATTAAGCACTCTGCATTTCAGAAGAATACTCAAGATTGTCTTCCAATGAAGTATTACAAGTGAGACTCCAAGCATTTTTTAATCTAAGTAAGCTTTCACTTTGGAAAAGGCTATTAGTGCCCAGATATGAGAAGAGACGATTGTGGACAGGTGTAACATTTTGCAATTTAATTTTCATTTTGCCTGGTTTTGTGATTATCATATTCTGCATACCTGAATCTTTGTTACTTAGAATTTTGAGCATGCCCAAAACGGACACCGTCACAGAAGTTAAAATGAGAAATTAATTACTTCCTCCCTATGGAGTTAGTTAATGCTTATCCCATAGGTCCAAACTTTAAGTGATTTAGTCATCTGAAAGACAGCTTGGTTCTCTCATTCTCCATATGGGAGATGTTTAGTGCTGTGGTGTAGTAATACAAAAACTATGGAGGGAAGCGTTAAGAGGGAGAGTAAATTGCTTTTATTTTGCCTTAACTCCTTCACTAGATCTTCAATAATTTCTTCAATTATGTCTATATGACTGCCCATTTAAGTATCAATGGGGCAGAACTGAAGTGTAGCATGCAAACATTACTGGAAGGCCAGTCTAAAGAACTTTCAAAACTCACCTTTTAGCCATGAGATGCAAAGGTTTTTTGGAAGAATTCACAATGTATTTCAATTTGAATTCTAAATTTACTAGCTTTTCTTAGCAGGCTACTTCAAACTAATTTCAATAACCTAATCTAAATTAGGTCCAAGTGTATTTATTTGTCAAAAAAATAGCACAAATATATGTATTTTTTTGTACATTTATAGCAACACCAGCCATCTGTTATGAACGAACCTGTTTTGCATACATATACATCATAAACTGATCATTGCAATCACTGTTCTACTTCTAATCTGTGGACATTTTAATTTCTGGAAAACTTATGGTCTGGGCTGCTGGAAGTCAGAAAATCCTTTCTCCAGCCCTCCTACACCTGTGCAGAGCTCTAATGCGTCTGCACAGTTAGTCCAGCTGGGGCTTCTGGCACATGTGTCTGCACTGGCAAAGCCAGTTCTTTGGATATTGAAAGATGTAGATTAGCAAGTTTTTTCCAGTGATGTCAGTAAAACACTTTTGGTGTTTGAGTTTGGCAGGATAACATTCCATATTAAAACATGGATTTTTGACTAGACATTGGCCTAAACTTAATCTCTTTTCCAAACAGTCTCAATCACTGCAAAAATACTGAAAAAATTGCTTACACAGTGGATTTGTTTTACAGTGATCAAATATCTTTGTATCTGAATTTCTACTGCATGCTCCTTTTCTGTTTAGCTGAATGTAAGATTTGCCGTGGAACAGGGAACACAACTTCTAAAAATGCAGAATCTGCAGACAGTATGTACAGAGCATCCCATACAGCTCATTCACAGCAACTTGCTGGACACATAACCAGCAAATGCATTCTGCACAATTTTTTTTTCCAAGCTAAGACTTAATCTTGGTATAATCTTTTGACCTCAAGTTATACTGAAGCATACAAAGCCAAAGTACATACCCATACTAAACTGACTGTAACATATAGCACAAGATAGTGTAGTCAATCTATCTGCACATTTATGAACTTAGTAGAGTAGGAATTACCTTATACAGGCAAAAAATGTCACACGCTAGCCAAAAAGCAGACACATTCAGCACTGAGTGCTCAGTATTTAAGCATTTAATTCCTCTTGTCTAATATAGCAGCTCTAACTACACGGCAATGAAAGATCAGGCATCAGAATAATCAAGCATGTCAGTTCAGACCATAATGATAAGCTCCTGAAAGAAAAGGATGAAAATCAGATAACTCATACTTCTGAATTTCCTTGAGGTACAAATGTACAGGCTTAAATGCAGGAATATAGAGTAAAGCTTCAAATTTAACTTTTTTTTTTTATAATGTACATCCGTATCACTGCTTAAATTCAATGCTTTGAGAGAGAATTTAGAATATAAAATGTCTTTTGGCATTAACATTTATGTGCAAATGCTTGAGGTTTTTTTATATGTCACACTGTAGTACAAAACTGACCTCTGAGGGGAAAAAAACAGCAGGAAAAAAACATACTTACTGCCTTTAAGAAAAACACTTAGAACAGTATGAGCATAACTGATGTATGATTTGTAGTACATCAGTATTAGATTGATGAATCTGGCTTATAGCAAACCAAATTGGGGACTGTACCATCCTACGCAATCCTGCAGCTCATAATAGCTTTACAAGCAGTACTAACCAGCACAAAATTTGCCCAGGAACATCAATACTAGAAAGAATATACTAAAATGTGGAAGTAATTTCAAACTTTCTAGAAAAATTTTAATTGTCTGTGGATGAAATGTAGTTGAATAATTTTTTTTTATTTGTTAGCTGGTCTCACATACTCTGAATATACATACACATTAGAATATCTTGTTTAACCTGATTTTTTATAAGTATCTTGTTCCATTTCAGCACAATCTTTTAGATGTGTTACAGCAACAAGAACTCATATTCACATAAAATCAGCATCTTCAGTTTGATAAGCTAAATAGTGCAGTGGCATAAATTGCATTTTCCTGCTTTGAGACTAAGTACGTTATTTTTGTCTAATCCTCTATTTTACACCAAATCCTTCCTGAGGAGTCTTAAAAATTCAGAGCAAAGAACAACATAGATTTATAATTCCAAATGGGGACATGTAAGTGGACTATACCATTACCTGCAACTACCAAAGAGAGACACATAGCCTGCAGACGTACCTAATGTGTATAATAAAACGGGCTTGATGTGTCTCCAGCCCTAGTGGCATATATTATGGGTAAGACAAAATGGCTAAAGAATACTTATATATCTTGCATCCAAAAATTATAAATATGCGAGAGATGAAATCCTGGTCCAGTTAAATGCAAGGGATGTTCAGTGGCTGACTTCAGCAGGGTAAGAAAACGCATGTATGTTGTAGTGTTAGGACAGGCCAAGAAGGCAATGCCTTTCTTGCTGTGCCCGGCAAGCACATGGTTGGCAGCTATAGAGATGTAGCACGTTACACTGCAACCTCAGTGATGCTCTCAGAGCTTGCACGCAAAGTCTAACGCCATAACCAGAGTGTTACTGCAAGATTGGATTGTAACCCACACAGGTTCAACCTCCTGTGTGTCAGAAACAAGGCGGTTTGGGCTTCAATGAAGGCTATGTTTGCCTACTGCAGCTGTTAAGCCAGTGACACTAAGATCCAAGTGTCATCACTGTAGCTGCCATTCAGTCAATTCAGATAAGCTAGGGCAGGTCACCTCCTGCATGCCATGCCACCAAAGCCTAACAGACAGAGCCACGCTCCCCGGCAACAAGTGGTTAAAATAAAAAAAAGTCTTTTTACAGTAACAAGTGACAAAGCTCACAATCGCTGTTAAAATCAGGTGAAGCAATACAGGGAAAAAAACCTTTTTAGGCAATAAACACTGAAATTATGTGCCACAATGACCATGCACTCCTTACCCTGGAGCTGTGGCTGCTCGATCACCATGGCCGCTGCATGCGTGCTCTGCGTGGTCGCCAGTGCCAACAGCGAGCAGAGCTGGAGCGCCAGGCGGGATGTGGCAATGCAGGGGAGCTCTGGTTGCTCTTGGAGAGATTCCTTTGCTCTAATGCTCATCTGCATTTTTCTTTTTTCATACGGGCATCCTGAAGGAGTCTTCTTAAATGCTTTCAGCTTTTCTGCTTTCAGCAGAACTGCTTTTAGGAAACATCATTTAACTTACAGCAAAATCAACGTTAATAAAGTCATGAAACCATTCACTAATTTCATATTTGTTCCTTCAGAGAAAAAATAGAACTAATACTAGGTTGAAAAAAACCCTTGCACAAAACCACAGTTCTTAAGACGAACTGCAGAATAAACACAGAAAAGACTGAACAGGAATAGTTAAGTGACCTCTAGATACTGGTTTCATAGGCACTTGTTCCACAGAGAATCCATGGTGTTCATAAACATAACTTTGAATGCAGGGTTTGCTGCAAGTGTGTTTTATATAAGACATGTCAAAACTGCTATTATTATGCATGGATGGATAGAAGGTATAAATTAAATATTTCAAAAAAGGATCAGAGAGTTCTCTTCCACGGTTACAGCAGAAACTGAAGTCAGCTGGAAAATGAGTTCTGATGTCCTTGGAATTTCTAAGCTATTGGGTGAGGCAGGCATTTTAAGGCAAATAGATGCTAAGAAAGCAGCTTGTTTATACTTGAGAAACTCCATCTCGCCAAGATAAAAATTATGTTAATTACCTATGTGGGTTTTTTTAGTTTAGAACCATGGTTCTTTCTTCGAACGCAAGCCAAATGTAGATGATGCCTCAAGATTTGTTCAGTTGTGTTATGCTCCTCAAACACAGAGAAAAACTCTAATTTCTATCCAAATGGATTTTATTTAAGATTAAGGACTACAGTGTCTTCATGCAACAGGACATAATGTGTCTTTTACTCTATGTTTCTCCATCTTGAATTAATTTGCATGATTTCCATAGCCAACAAACAAGGAAACTCCCAACAAAAACTGCAGTATACAAAGCATAGGACTTTAATGTTCTTCCTATGTTTTAATAACTGAGGAAGCTGTAACAATACTATAAACTAAACCCAATATAAAATAGCACACCCCTAGATGGAACAGAAGGGACAAAAATATCTGTGAAGCTTGCCAAGGCTTACTATGCATGAAGCCTTTTTTTTTTCTTTTATATACAGCATAGTGTATTCAAGTTCAAATTTTCTCTCCAAGAGTTTTGGATGTCATAGCTAATACAGAAAGATGTTCTAGAATCTGTAGTCTTCTAAACTGCACCCCATCATTTGTAAGAAAGAAGGAAAAAAAGTAGTTCAACTCATACTTATATAATTTTATCACTATGATCTAAACACTTTGTGAAGTGCTTCAGCTTTATATAAATCAACCCAGGAAAATGTCAGAAGTACCCTCCACAGCGTGCATGATCATCTTCAGCATGCTTGCCACAAGGAACTATTCCATGGAAAGTTAGGGCTTTATTTATTTAAGGCAAAATATCTCTTACAAATTACCCACATTAAATAGAATTTAAAAGCTGTTCTGCCTTGATATCTGAATGAAGAATCAGATGCCAGCTCCTGGCCAACATAATCATCCTTCTATTTTTTTAAAGGTATTGCAGCAGGGCTTACAAAGTTGTTCTACGGACTGCTAAGTATATGTAGAGTAATTGCCTGATGGTGGTGATATTTGTGGGACCTTTAAAGGGTTCGGAATTAGCTTGTCTACTAGGACTGCTAGAGGTAAGCAGGATGGTTGACACATGTGCTGGCCAGTTTGTTGATGTACTAGCACTGGTTGATGTATTTTGAAACAGCCTCTAAAAGTTTGTGGAAGCCTTGCTCCAGAGAGCACGTGAAGAGACTCATGCTTGATGAACATCCTGATTTATTTCCACATGATACTGAACAATCTTGTCCTTTCTAGTGTCTTAAATTTAGCAACATTTTTCTCTTCTTTCAGATTCAGAAGGCTTTGATATTTTCTATATTGTGCTATCTCATGTAGGTTTGGATGAAATAAGAAGTGAGGCTCTAAGGTTCAGAAGTTCAGGGGCTCACATTAGAAAAAAACATTGTGATGACTCCCCAGTTAAACTTCCATTTTGGCACCTACCTGTATTAATTTATTTAATATGTGCCATATCAACTTGATTTTTCAAACTTTTGCACCATTCTAAGCTGAAAACTTTATAAAATAGATTAGCACTGCTGTTAATAAAATCTTGCCAATAAACTGCTCTGACAAAAACTTCTTTCTCTGAACCTCTGTTAAACAATATTATTTACAATACCATTGTTTCATCTTGTATCAAAATAGAGTTATATAGGCCATTCCACTATTTCCCCAAGTCAGATTGCCAAAACCTGTAATTACTTGACTTCTCACATTTAACCTTCTAAACAGTGGGACAACATAGGGTTCTTTTTCCAAGAGTGATTAAAATAAATTTTAACAGTCCACAATGCTCATGAGATACATCTCCTAAAACACTTGGGGAAAATCTATGTACCTGTTCATTTAGGTGATGCTGTTCAAAAATGCTCCTGAAAAACCACGAGAAGGGGAAATATTTCATCAACCTTTGACGAATGCATCATCTACCTCTTTCCTAGTTCTAGAATAGAAATATTTATTGAACACATCTGCTCCCCCCTGGAGTATGAGCATTAGCTTTTCATCTAGTAATTGTATCTAATTGCTTTGTTCTTTTAACCTTAGTATATTACCATTCTCTATTGACCGTAGACTTTTTTCTAGTTCTTTTTCTTCCCTTATAAACTTTCTACTAGTTGTATTTTTTCATTTTTATTTGCTGAATTATCGCTCTTCTGGATTTAAATACTTCCCTCCTACCCCATATGTTTCTTTTTAAATCAATACAAGGGTTTCTTCGCTAACTTTGAGGTTTTACGTTTAGGGATAGAAAAGTAAAATCTTGCCAGCTACTTCCCAAGCATGATCAATATTTCCATTTTTCCCTTATGACTTAACCATAATCAATTACAGATTTATAAGCATTAGGTAGGAATTTATTATACTCATATATATCTCAAGTAATAATTTCATAATCAGAACAGTCACCAGTATTTAGTTTCAAGATCAGTTCCTACATAAGCATTAAGATCAGGATTACTGTGGATTTCCGATGGAAGATGTAATTTTTATCGAGTCAGGAAACTGATATTTATAATTTATAATTTTTGAAAGAAATTCCAACATTCTCTGGCACAGAGGTTTGGATGTCTGAAGGTCCGTGACAGTCCCATCATAAACATTTCACACTATGCTCACAAGTAGGTATTTCTGCACACAGTCTTTGTTTATGTTGGTGTTTGCCTCAGATCCTCAAATCATATGCATGCCGCCAGCACAAGCACTTTGACAGCTAATCCATGCACACTCAGGAATGTATTTTCCAGCTAGTGAGGAAATTGGACCCCATTCTCAAATGGTGAGTGATTTCTAATCATATGGATTTTATTACTAGCAAAGTTGAACATATCCTCATCAATGAAGGTTTCCAAATTTTGCTATCACACAAACTCATAACAAAGAATTGCTTCTCATATATCATGACACCTTAAGCAGTTTTGTCTCTAAATACTTCAATTTTTTACCAAAACTTATTTACTCTGCCTCCCCACATACATTTTGTTATGATTAGTTTAACTGGCATCCAACTAGCTGAGAATGACAGTCCTTTAGAACAGGCATTTTCAAAACACGCATCGCATAATGGCATATGAACGACTTCCAAAGCATCTTCCTGTACTGGGACGAGGAGGAGCCAGGACTGCCTTTGCTGCTACCCTGCACAGAAGTGACTCATTGCTGCAGGGCTGAGCCTGGGAGAGGACAACATCCAGCTCCTGGTATGCTTATAGTCTTACATAAAAGCAGGGAAGAAAATACGGTATGTACCTTGCAGATCCCAACCACTGTCCCATTGCTGGTGTCAACATTGAACTGTGACTGAAAATAAATCCTCTCACACACTCTAGGCAGACTCCCTCCAAAAGTCTTCTCTTGTATGTAACTTGCCTCCTTTTGTCAATCCCACAGAATAGGTAAGTTACTTGCTGAAAGTTTGTCAAGAAAACTGTTACAATGGGGATTAGAATTACTTCACTGGCTGCCTAAAACCTTGAAAAATTAGACAATTAACTTTTCTGGATTTCAGTTGACCCATCCATGTAAAAATATTTTCCCAACGTTGTGAAATTTGTTAGTATCCATGAATCAAAAGTGGTGGGTAAACATAAATTGTCACTGCTTTAATTTCCTGTTTCAGCTAGGGTAAGTATCAAACTATTGCAGACTTCAGATAAAGTGGATCATTTATTTCCATCCAGACCATAGTCTAAGAATACCAGAATTTTGTTTTGTGTTTTTTTTTTTTTTTTTCTTTGAGACAACCGCCCTTGCATTTAGAGCAAGGACAATTTGATAAGGACACTCCTTTCCAAGGGCTTGTCCCAAAGGAAACTCTCAAAGTTTTGAACATTTCTCATTTATAACTAAAACGAGAATCAAGGGGATGATTTCTAATGACAGTCTACACTGTGTTACTCTTTCAGTGATACTTGCTGCTGAACTACATCCATTTTATTGCTACAATCTGTGTACTTTCTAGTGACCCCTATGACATCAGGTCTGCTGCAAGACATA
Source organism: Opisthocomus hoazin (assembly GCF_030867145.1). Classification (NCBI taxonomy): domain Eukaryota; kingdom Metazoa; phylum Chordata; class Aves; order Opisthocomiformes; family Opisthocomidae; genus Opisthocomus; species Opisthocomus hoazin. Next base: position 25,969,098 of record NC_134419.1, read on the forward strand.
CAGCAATTCCAGATCTTATCAAATATGTAAATCTTCATTTTCACTCTGGAAACTCAGGTTCACATTTGAATGTTTCCCAAAAATATGCACTTTCAATCATGGCTGCAGCTTAATGTTCCCTTGTGTAAGTCATCCATATTTAGACCTAAATGTACAATTATGCAGCTCAAGTCACGCAGAAGATGCATGGAATTTGTGCATATTATTCATGCAAGGCCTTTTTTCTGTCTTCTTTTTTTTTTGTTTGTTAAAGCATTTATTTGTACATAAAGAGATCTGAAATGCAGACGAATAGCTGTGTTCAAACAATCAAGGACTCTAAAACAGGCTATGTCAAAGGGTATTTTCCTTGGGTGACTGAAAGTCAGTATGGTAAATGAAACTAAATTACAGAAGGCTTTTATTAATCAGTAAATTGCAGTATTTTTTCAGTTACCAAGGCACTTTGCAAACATTTCTCACATTAGGCAATTAAAAAGGCAATGGCATTGTTGTCTGGTAACTTTGGAAGCATTTAACTTCAAAATTACAAATTAAAACAAAGACTAGAAATAAAATAATTATCTTTTGTTGCTTTTGACTTCTGGACTCGCAATCAGAAATCAGGGATGCATTGCAGCAAAGCTGCCTGAGGGTCACTGAGGAAAGTGATTTCAATTAACAATTGCATCTGAAGAACTTCTACTCCCAAATGAAAAAGGACACCAGAACATTTATTTATGAAGTTAGGGGATTTAAACTGTTTAGTAAGTACTTAAGTCTAAACAAGTCCTCTTTAATGATATTTGAGGGAATAAAACTTTGCTGTTGCCCTGTGTCTAGCAGAGAGAACCCTGACAATATTAAAACCAAATCAAATTTTCAGATGCAATGTGGACTATTCTGAATATCAATAAGAGGAAGAATACAGTATTAATAACACCTTTTAAAATTATTTAATATAGCCAAGAATATGCTAAATATAAATAGACAAATGAGTCCAGGAAAATAATTCTTTTTTCTGTACAGTCTCTATGCTGAGCAGGTTTTGAAGTTCTGGTAGGTCCTGTTTCCCTGAAAGTACCTTTGAAGGTCCTTGGCTTTGACAGCTTTGCTTACGGAGCCCCTCATCCAGTAACACATTCATTCCCTCTTGATGATACCCAAGAGTCTCTGAAATGTATTGGAATTCCCGTAAATAATGACAGTGGAGTTTTTGATGACCTGGAAAATTGTTTAGGGTAATTACCATCAAGAAGCAGGACATTTAACTGAATCTCTTGAGCGGCTTTCTTAGTTGATTTTATATGGAAACTCTAATATTAGACTCAAATTCCATTCTTTAGATGGTTTAATTTTAAAAACTACTGACCACAGTGGGACTACCTGGTGCTTACACATTTCGAAAGTGGGGACAGTGATTAGAATGCATAAATTTAGTTTTCTGTTTTTGCAAATCTTGCACTTGAGCCTAAAACTTGTCACATGTCTCCTGAGAGTTAGCTTTCTCCCAGCATTTCTACTAGTGTCTTCTCTTTCCTTCTGGCTTGAAAAAATGAGAACAGCAGCCATTCTTTGGGGCTAGCAGTTTTGTCTTTGTATTAAATGGAAACTGCAAAGAAAAAGAAAAAAGCAAAAAAAGAAAAAAGAAAAAAAAAGGCTCAAGGTGTTTTTTGCATCCTTCCTCCTACTAGTAAAACAATTCTAGATCAAGTTTTGGGCTAAGAGTCCTGTTTCATTCTACCCAGGTTATCTTTCTCAAAAAAAAGCTCACGTTGGCATGCTCAGTGGCCCAGGTCATCAGATCTTCCCAGAACACATTATAATTTATCAGCAGGTTGGAGGCAGCCTGGAGGGGGATTCTACCATGACTTTGATTCATGTCTGCTTAATAGTCGATTGACTGAAGTTGTCACACTGAAAATCGCTCTCCTCCTGGAGCTGCTGACTGGCTCGGGGAACTGAAGACGATGGGCAGGTTCTGCAAATGGGCACAAGTCAAGGAATGTACATGGCTACTTCCACTATGACCAGACATTTTGTTCACAGCTCCTGTATCTCTTCTGCAGCAACATTAGCCCTCTAGAGACAGCTCTTGGAGAATTTTAAATTCAGCTCCAGTATTTTCCCTCTCCTGCCATCCGCAGTACATTATTTGCTTCCTATTCAAGACTGAGCACCCAAATTCTCTTACTCCCAACTGTTTCTCCAGCAGGATACTCCGGTGGATGTCTTTCCCCTGGCTAGGTGCTGCCTTCTTTTTTATTGGTTAACCGAAAGTCCTAAGCTCAAGGTGATTTTTTTTTCCCTTTCATTTGTTTTTAGGCCTGTGTAATCCCAATGCAAGTCTAATAGGGAAATATAAAACCTGTTTTTAAGACAGTGTTGAGAGGTAGAGTTGGCTGGAACTCAATTTTGTGCTGAGCAGCTCACTGTAGCTCAATAAAGACTTGTGTCTGTGTTTCTGTTTATATGGCTGGAGTAGAGCACAGAGTACGCTTTTTTATTTTAAATCGTACATGGACACAAGACAAACAATCCTTAGCTTGTAGAAAGAGAGGTCATAGAATGAACTCCCAGGAGGTGTGGAAACCTATGTTATCAGTCCTTTTTCTACTGAAAGTAACACACTCCAATGCAAACATTGCTCATGGAAGCTATAGATTCATAGTTTAGCAAATACATGCTTCCTCTAGATGACCTGGGGCATATTCAGTATCATATTCACTCAATACACCTATTTTACACAGGAAGCAGCCACATGACAAGAAAAAAAGAGAAAAAAAAAAGAAAAAACATAAATCAGTAGGGTCTACCTTACTCCAAAGCAGTGTTTTCTGCATGTAGGCATGGGGAGAAAGGATGACTAGGGCTTAGAAAAGCAGGACAGCATCTATTTGAAAATCAGATTGTCGTGCTTGATGCGTAAGACCCTGCATACTGCTGTATTCAATAAACACAAAAGAACTTTCAAAGCACATTCTATGTCAGGTTTCAACACTTAATGCAGGGGAACAAGAGTAATAGATGATTACGTAGTAGCCTCTTTTGCTATGGCCCAGTGTCACTTCGTGCTGCTGTGCCCCATGAAATCATCTGCCCCAGTCACACTCTGACTTCTGCCAGTCAGGGTCATGTCAGTCACGCCAGCTCCTGCCAGCTGGACTGTGACCCTCAGCAGGTATTATATCTGGTGTCAGAGTGACCATCACAGCAGCAACACATACACACTTCTCCATGTGTGTGTGTATGCATATATATGTGTAAACATACATACAGACTTTTACACACATACATATTTATATATATTATTAATATATTTAAAGAATTGTAATATAGAGATTACAACTCTTTTTCTTATTAATAGGCATTTACTTCAAATCGTGCTTAAACTTGGAACAGAAACACTGAAAAATGGCACAACTCCATGGCTTTTGCTAATCATACTTTAGGACAGCCTCCCAAAGACATGCTGGCCTAGCAGGAAAAACCGTGCCACACCTAGAGAGGATCACCAGGGCATCCCAGGGAACAAGCCCACTCAACACTTGTCAATTTCTCTTTGGAACAGGTCATGTGGTGCAGCCCCCTCTGCTCTCATCCATGCTAAACAGGGACTCCACTAAGAATTCCTGACACATGCATATCTGCCCTGAAACTATCCACAACAGGGATTAAAGAGATGTACAATTTAACCTCAATTCATAATCCTGCTTAAATCGGGAGCAAAATAAATCACTAAGAGCAATGACAGTACTGTTCTTAGTACTCTGTATGTGACCCCGACAGATCCCTTCGGAAGTACGGGAAAGAGCACTGCATTCACTAAAGCAGCATGCTGCAAGTCCACTGAGTGCTGCATGCTTTCCATGCTTCCAGGGTGCAAACCATGGTAAGGTGAGCAATCATAGATGCATTGAGTTGACTTTCTCAAAGAAATCAATGATTTACGAGACCAAGTTAACTGAGACCCAGATGTATTCCCATTTGCTAGACAGGGTATGTCTCCCTGGAGATACCCTCAACAGCTTCAGCAACACTTGCTTACTCACAGAGCCTATCCCTCTTTCTGCTTTCTCATTACCAGTAGTAGACTTCTGTTTCCCCAGTTATGGGTGACAGCTGTGTCAGGGTGCTCTATAATCAGGATGCTCCTTTTACTGGGAAAATTTACAGAAAGAGTGTGGCAGTCATTTAACAGCTGAGATCACTGAAAATCTGAACTTCAGGACTTCCATCCTTTTGCGGGCCTCTTAACACTTAGAGTTTACTGGGCACTTGTGGTCAGTTTATGTCCTTATTGAGGTCAAAGCATAGGACTTTTTTTTTTTTAAAGTGAATGCCTTCTCCCCCTTTTGTGAGGAGACAGGATTTCTGTAGCAGTCATCCAGACCAATACTGAGCCATAAAGTTATTCCAGCAAAGCATTTATATCTGAACGACATGCAGTCCAGCCTGTTGTGCAATGCACACACTGTATTGCTCCCTATCATGTTGAAATGAGTTCACACTCTGACTCAGTCTTCATAGGTGCCCCCTCTTTGCCTTTAATAAAGTGCATCATTTCTTTGGGGGGGATAATCAAAATAATATTCCCTGCCAGAAACCTATGGCTTTGAAAAAAAAAAAAATTGCTTTTTAAGGAAGTGCCTAATCCCATTACAAGGTCGGATACAGCTGCAGGAGAGATAAACCGGACAGCCATTTAAAAAATTTAGGTTGGTTATAATAGGCTAAGCTAATCTATTTCTTACTCACTGTATTTCCTAATTCCTTTCCTAACACATTGCCTGCAGAATTTCATGGCAAATTATTATTTTTTAAACAACATTATATGTTAGCAATAACCGGGGTATTCAGATCTGCACTTTCAGAACATTTGAAGGCATGCTCAGAGATGAGGTTTTTCACCAAGTGTGTTGGATGGAGGATGGGTGCAAAGTTTGTATTGATCAGATTTATTAATAGAAAAAATTTCTTAGAAATTCGACATTTAAGCAGATTTTTATAGTCTCTAGGAATTACTAAGAAAAACCCCACCCAAACTCACAAAATCTCTCTCGTTGCCTACATCCACACTCAGATGGTCTAGCCAGTAGCCCAGTCCAGCTGTGCTCTATTTTTACACTGAGTGATAGTAAATGGCAAGTAGCATTTGCATCACTGCATCCTAGCTGCAATCACACAGCTGTAACCACTTTGACTTGGATGGGATGAGACAGAGAAGGTTTCCCATGTGCCACAGTGACTGCAAAAATGCTTTTCTAATGCAACACAACAGCGTGTTATATAGATATCTGTACAAAGAGGGCATAAGATATTGCCATTCAGAGTCAGTATGACTTTATGCCTGTTGTGCTGAGGTCGGAGTAGCTTGCTACTCGCAAGTGCAGTGACGGATCTGTGTTGTTTTTGCTGTTCGTCTATCTGCAAAAAGGCAATGGAATAAGAAAATACTTTTGGAATGTATTTTGTAAAACAGAGAAAGAATCATTTTTCTTCTTTAATTCCACAATACTTCCTTTCAGGTTTATAAAACATTTATAGCAATAGTTTGCCAGAAAATGGAACTCCTTCTCCTGCTCAAAAACAGGAGTATTTTTTAAATTTGATCTTTTTCCCAGGAAATTTTTGGTTTATTTTGATCTAGCTGTTTGCTATTTCATTTCCAAGCAGAAACAGAACAAAAGTTATAACTAAAAGAAAATTTCTATCTAAAAAAAATGAATTCCTACTTTTACCAGACAAAAGTCCTGGTTTTGATTTAAACTCCAACATCTGCTGGCAAAAAGTTTTCAAGCAAAACATTCAGACATCTTGAAATTTGAAGATAATTCGAGAATTAGAAACATGACCACCTACCACATTTGTAAAAGCTACTTGTTTCAAACTTTTAAAATGTGAATGCCCATTGATGCAGCAAATGGACTTGCTCATGGGCAGACCAGCACAACATTGCTAAAAGCTTCTTATCCGGTGGATCCTGCCCTCTTGATAGCCCTATTTGTAATGCTGATGGAGCACTTCTGTGCAGGAAAGCTGGAGTCAGCCTTGCCATCCAAAGGTTTCAGGAGCTCTGTTGCCTATGAACTGGGGCACACCATGAACAGCCTGGAAAAGCAGAGACCCACTGTCCCTTGGCTCTAGGGTTTTCCTCATGTTCACATTCAGTTTTTACTTTTAATGCAATCTACACATCAAGGGGCAGACCAACCTTCTGTAAATACTGCTTCTAGCATGCAACTTTCAGTGTTGTATTTTAAATTGAAATACATATTTTCATACAGCTATAAAATGCAATTTAACAAACATCTACAGCCTTACATTTTAGTAGACACATTTTAGTCTCCAAAATCATAGAAAATAATTGCCAGTGTCCACCTTAGTGCAGATGCATTGGAGCGGATTACAGTAAATATATTTCATTTCTTTAACTTATTTGTTCTACCCTAGTAACATTTAACTGTCTCCCTCTTTACACATATCCACACTGCTTTTATATATCTTTCATCTTATAAAGTGTGCTTCACCAACAGACTAAGCAAACATTTACAGTGATAACATAACGCTTACTGACAACGTCAAGCCAAATAGACTGTGATCCAAGAACAGGCTGGATTTCCCTCAGTTTCCTCTCCTCAGGCGAAAGCTTGAGTGAATAGATGAGCCCTGATCTGCACCTTGAAGGTCAAAAGCATAGCTTTGACAAACCAACAGGGAAACAAAGTCTGGGGCTGACAGACTTCCTCCAAGAAATGTCTGCCTACTGCATCCCAATATCCAAACTTAAAGATTGCTAAGGAATTAACCTGTTTATTTTCTATTATCACAGCACAGAATACAAGAAAATCACTGATGCTCTGATAATCGGCATGCAAACTGCAGACCCATAGCTTCTAGTCAGCATTTCAAATTAGGATAGTTGCAGGACTGGCATTTGAGAGCAATTTCTTGTTGCTGTTATGGGGTTTTCCTGTAATTTTACAGGCTTGAATGATCTGGCCATTATATTTTTTAACCCCTTCAAAGGTATTTAAATACCAATTTGAATTAGCAACTTGCAATAAGCCATCCCCCACGTACTATCAAGCTGCTTCGCATTTTTCTTGGTTTAACACTCATTTTCAACTTTTTCTCAGATCTTTCCTTCTCTCAAAAAAGCATCAAACTGTCTCTCAACCCATTCTCATCCTGCCTCTGCTTTCTAACTGATTTTACAGAACCAACAATACCTTCTTTCCAATGGACTACACAAGGTGTACTGTGAGGTTCTTTGGACGAAGCTGCAGCTCTCCATTCCAGCCCAGCGGCAGATGCTCACCAGCCCCACATGAGCAAAGGGGCTGATCATAATGAACACAAACTGTGCAATTGCCTGGCCCCCGGGGGCACACAGTTAAACGTGTTAGTCTGTCACACTCCAAACCTCTGCACACAGCTGAGAGGCTGTGTAGTTGTGCTGCACATGGAGCCCAGATGCCATGTCTGTGGCCACCTTGCTTCTTAAAGACCCTCATGGATATTGCTGTTAAAAACTGTTTAAAAGACAGCGCATCTGCACTCTTTTCCTTCATGGGTTTCAGGAGTCAGGGATTTAAAAAAAAAACAAACCCAAGAAACATTTAAAAACCTTTCTTAAAAATATTCCTCTATTTTCTGTCCCCATCTCTCTCTTCACCTGCATGCCACAATCTTAGCATCTTATGTCCTAGTGTCTTACGCCATTTCTTCAGTTTAAATGTACTAAGACCCTGCTGTTAATGCCAGTCACAACCACCCAGAGCATGTATATTCTGGAGCTCTTGCTTCAAAGACTGCAGGATACCAAAACACAAAAGGTCCGGGCAGCATTTACACAGCTATTGCCAGGCAAGGCCCGCAGAAGGGTGAGAACCAGCTGCACTTACCAGGGGCATCCCCAGCCAGGAGGCATGGAGATGTTGCCGGGGGAGGAGAGGGCTGGCAGGGCCTGCCTGCTGGGCTCTCATCAACAGCAAGCCTCTCCACTGTTCATTTCTCTAACCAGAGGGAAACGAGCTTTTCCAGTTTGGTCATAACCTAAACTTTGAGACACTCTATGCTAACCCCCACTCACGCTTTTTTGTCAAGAAGCCTTAATCAAACACTCCTCTCTTGTCGTTTTTTTCTGTTTGTTAATGAGGGAAAATAATATAGTCCTGCACAGAAAGTCACTGAGAATTCATTATTTAAAGTACTGTCATATTTTCTCTCACTGATTTAAACAATGAAGACTAACCTGAGACTTCTCTGCAATACAAATATAACTGCATGTACTTTATGCAATTCACATCTAGTCTTTGATTTACTTAATTTAGTTTATTTCTGTGTCTTCCATTTCAGTGATTTTCCCTAAGGTCCTGGTAGATGGGTAAAGGATTTTGGTATAAAAGATGCTACCCATACTTCTATAAATTATTTCCACTAATTGCCAGCTAGCCAACAAGGAATGAGAGTGGAGATCTCTGCAGTAAATTTAATGTAGCTGATTATTTTCAAGCAGATGGACAGAGCAACAAATACTGTAGCAAACGTCCACCTAACCTGCCTGTTGTCAGTATCGTGTTTCTGCAACTCAGCTTGATTTAAATGGTAGCTAATATTGGTGTTCTCAGTACGTGCCCATTCATCTAATCTTTGGTCAAGGAAAGAACGTTGACTTTCAGCTAGGAATCATGCTGGCATTACGGATAACATGTTTGCAAAATGGGAGGGAACCATGTCCTTGTATCTTTGTCAATGCATCCTGCAGCTTTATATTTGCCATGGTCTCAGAAACCTACCTTCAGACTCTTGTGAACCACCCTTCTAATTTCTCTTCTTTCTTAGCAAATAGAGCTTTATCTTCTCCAGGGACTTGTACATTTCTTTTTCCAGAAACTCTGTGAGAGAAAATACCTCTTGAATGCACTTGGGACATCACCTAAGTGATGCTACCCAAATAACTGACCCACTTCTTAATAGCTTTGCTTTTAAATGATGCAACTTTTTTAAAAAAAAAACCCACTTTAGTTAGGAAAACTTTCAAAGAGATTTCTAGAGTGTCTAAATCCTGCTGGGCTACTTTGGAAATCTAATTGCAAGTTGCTTTTTCTGTCTTGGATTATTTGATTGTTGGGCAATTTTTGCACGGTCCCAGCATATTGCAGGGGTTAAGAGAAACTCCCTTTGCATCATGCAATCAATTCTGGGCTGAATACATAGAGGTATGATTGGCATTTCCTTCAACTTCACCTCCATGAAGCTCAGTAAGGTGGATTTACTTCCTCCTCACCAAGCCGGAGAAAGGAATACAAACAGGCTAGTATGGCACGTCTCCTCCTTGTAAGGCACGTGCAGGAAAACTGCAGTAACACTTCGGTGAAGTCTGCACCCTAAAATTATTAGTGAAGCTACATAGCACCTGCTTTTTCACAGTGTTTACTCCATTCTTTACAATGATACTAAAAAAATTTTGTTCTTAGGTCCCTCCATTGAAAAAATAAATGAAAACAAGATCTAAGTCAAGTAAATTTTGTTTTTTTTTAAAGTTAACTTTAAAATGCCATCTCCAGCACATGGCTAGTGTTCTGGCTTAGAATCTACTTTTATTTATAAGTAGTATAGAATACCAGTCTGCAATATAAAGCTGAAAGTCAACAAACCATGTTCACTGGTTTGAAATTTCTGTGACATCTTTTCCCCAAGAAAAAAAAATAAAGGGAATATTTCTGTCTCATTGTCCTGTTTACCTACCGAAAACAAGCAGGACCTTCTAGAGCCAAAGAGAATTAATGTGGTATTGTGTTCATTCCAGCGACCCAACTACTAAAAGCTGCATGAGCCACTAAGTTAAGCTGTAAACAACTCCAGGCTGTCTAAAGATGACCTATTGGGACTGATATTTGCAACTGCTGTTATGCTGGGTATCATTTGTTAGAGGCAGCAACACATTATAACAGCATCAGTCTTTCTCAGCCATTACAGCCAACTCATTACACATCTTTTTCGTCTCTGTCCTGCAAATTGCAGGTGTTCCTCCAGTGTTAATATATGTATGCCTTCCTACGCTGCTCCTTCACTACTGGAGCCTCTTCAGTCCCTCACAGTACAGACAATTTATTTTGGAAAATGCTAGATCCTCTGTGTTTGTGTGGTATCTGGACTGACATGAAGCTGTAGGAAACCCAGCACCAACACGGCTGTCCCTTAAAGTGTATGGTTCTCATGTAACTGTTTGAATATAGGTACTTAAAAAAATAACTTGGGGGGGGGGGGGTGTGTGTGAACAGAACCCTCAGTTTTTTCTTTCTTCTTCAGGCAGCTTCACACATATATCATCGTGGGGGAGGGCAGTCCTTCCCCCCTCCAAGAGGCCACGGCTTCCCTCAGCCCCCAGCCACCACATCAGGAAGAATTAGCTTCACTGCCCTGCATTGCATCATCTTGGAGCGCAGCGGTCTGCTTACCTCCCTCCACACGGCCTCTCCTTCTCTACCTTTTCGAGTCCTTTTTCGAATGACAGGTTTCTTCCTGCTGTCGTGCTGAACCTTGGTCTGCAGCGGTAATGGTGCAAACAGACCAGTCAGTGTTTGACAAATTTAGTGATAGGCCTGGGGGACAGTCTGCATTTTGGAAAGTATTTTCTGATACTGCTGCTTGAACATTGCTGTAAAAGCCATGTAACCCTCTACTTCCACAGATTTGTGGTGGAAAAGAGAGACAGTGTTTTCTATATTAGCTAAAAATATCCTATAAATATTTACAAAGTTAATCATGGTGTCAAGTGCTATGATTTGGAAGAAAACAAAATCATAGGCGCTGAGATGAAGAACAGTCAGTCAGCAGTATATTGCAACATTCATTATTTCTCTGACTCCAAGGCTCTGTGTCCCACTTTACAGAAATATTGTCTAGTTAATTTACTTAATTATCTTAGCACTATCCACGTAGCATCTAGCTTTCATTTCTCACTCATTCAAATTACTGGTATAATACAATACACTGACTGATTTTTTAATCAGCTTTTGGAGTTAAATGCTTTAAGTATTTCAAAATAAAGTACATGAGAAAGAAAAGACTTTAGATTTATAGTATCATAATCCTGCTACAGGGTTGGGAAGATTTGCAGGTCAGTTTCCCAATGTAAGAAAAAGACATATTCAACTTAGTTTTGTACTATTTTTTTCCTCCCGCCTCATATTTTAGGCCATACACAGAAAGAGACACATAGTATATCAAGTAAAAATTGAGCTCTGGTAAATGTTCACAATAGTCATTATCACTCAAAATTTCAGTTTCAGGGAATTTTTACTGCGTGAGCAAATCTGGAAAAATGAATAAAGATAACATTGTTTTAAAACTCAAAGCAAGAAGTCAAAACCTGAACTATGTAGTATGAACACAAACCATACATACTGATGATTTGAAAGAGGTAAAATTGTGACTTATTTTTATGAAATCTTTGCAGTGCAATAATGTCATAGACACAGAATATGTAAAGTTCCTACATTAGTTACTGTGTTTAGACCAGCTATGTTCTAGCAGTATTTGCCACAAATACATTCTAAAATATCACTATACTTTGCCCTGTTATCACCTTTTTAATCACAGAACTTCTGTCATTTTAAAACTGCTGTAACTGAACACATTTTAAAATTATCCTCAATTTATTACAAAGAAAATAAAGATCGATCAAGGTCACACTTTCCAAATGTTATGTATAATTTTAAATTTTTCTGTGAAGTAAGAAGTTGCAAGAAATTTTACCCATCTTTTGAGTCATTTGTGCTTTTTGTCGTGGTGTATAAAACATGTATAAAGTTTCTTTCTGATAATAGTAGCAGTAATATAATTTTAGCAGTCCTTAGGGATCCCTGAGGCTGGGGGAGGTGAGGGGTCCTTCTCCCACACATCACAGGCTCTGTGGTACACCCTGTACTGGTGTTCCTGTGCAAGTAACAGTCACCCTTGGCAATATCATGCTTAATTTTGTGTTTCAAGCTCAGGTTGTGGTGGAGCCCCCATGGTGCTTAGAGCCAGCAAGAGGAATACAGCGTCTCCTGTTCCTGTGACAGACATAGGCAGGAGTTCTCTGCCCTGGCATGGAGAGGCAACCTGCAGCCCCCTGCCTAGCCCTGCTGTCTGCCCCCGAGCAGCAGGGAAACGGCTGCCTTCCACTTCAGCTGGTTTTCCTTTGAAGGCCCATGCAAGATCCAAAGAAAATATGCTCCAGATTTTAGCAATATGATAGATACAAATACAAACGAAATTATGATTCAGAAAAAAAAGACTAGATACTTTAAATAACCACAGAATGAAAAAGAAGGAAGCAAAGACACGTGTCAAGATAATAGTAATTTACAGCTCCTGAGTGTTCATAATTGCCATGAATCAGAGAGAGGTATTTTGACAGAAGAAAACCAGAAGTATTGTAACATGGGTAAAATTTCTTCAACAGCTATGAGACTGTTAACTTGTATTAACTCATTTTGTTGAACATTACTCACACTTATACCATACAAACTCTCAGGATTTAAACTCACAGTATACTACAGAAGACTATGGTAAAGAATTTAACATTTAAAATACACAAAACTGGAAATTGCAGTTCTAAACAAGGTAAGAATTAATCTGAGTAGGTGTTAAGTTTGAATAAGTTCTACAGATTTGGATCTGCAAACTTGTATGGTGGTGAACAATAAAGTTAGATGCTGCGGTTAATATAAGCTGTTGAAGTATTATTTTGTCTACTAAATTAAAAAACAAAACAAAACCCACACACAACCATATTAAAAAACAAAGAAAAAAAACCACCAAAAAACCCCTACCAAACCAGAAAAAAACCAGTCTAAGAGGAGTTTCATCTCTTTTGACTTGATAGACTGGAACTACTGAGCGTAAACTGAGCTTTTGGAAAGCAGAAAAAACTACTTTACTTATTAATTTGTAACTTTTCCAGGGCAGAGAAAGGCAGAGGGAAAATACTCAGTTACAGATGGCAAGTGACTGTGAAGGACTGTGAAAAGGAATCTTTGGCATCTGAGATGATGGAAATAGCTAAGGAGAAAAGGAAGCAGAGGTCAGGGGAAGCATTTTGAGTAAGATGGTTCCTTTCCTTCAAGGCTAAAGTAAATGTTCATGTGAAAAATGAGAAACAAATATGTTCATTTGTCCTCTCAATGGCAGAAAATAACTTGTTTTCTGCAATTCACTGATCTCTGATAGATTCTTATCTGACTTCCATGAGGAAGGTGCCTGAATGCTTCACAAAAGATGATGTATTTACCTTCAGAATATTTTAGTGAAATAGGGCATTCATGCTCATTTTACAGAAGAAGACGACAGAGAAACTGAATTACCAACCGAACGTGACACAAGGCATGCCTGGTAAAACACAAAATGGAGCCCACACCCTAGATTATATTGCTAACCGCTGCAGAGCTATCCTTTCAAGCTGCATTATGCCGCCAATTAAAGAACACCATAATGAGAAATAGATTACATATGTAGCTTCGGAGGTTTCTTGGCTCTGCTTTTGTTTTTTAATATACCAAACGTCTCACTAGCATGCAGGACAGTTTGGTGGGAGTTTTGTGACTGACAGAGAAAAGTACTGGATTTCTGATGGACAGCTGAGGGTTATAGTATATGTCTTCATAGCTTGAAAATTATGTACAACTCTGGTAACAATCTCAAAAATAAAACACCAAGTGGAAAATAAAAGCGTCCTAACATGCACAAGCAGGCTGTATTCTTGTTCATGAAAGTGAGAGTTAAAACGGTTGCCCAGATTATTTAATCCAACTCTGACAACAAACTAAGCAGTCTCTTATGTCTCTGTAAGGTGCAAGGGCAGCCAGCAGGCTAACTGAAGAACACATTAGTCCTACTACTCCTTAAAAATTAAAGGTGATATTTTTAAAATTTGATATCCACCTTCTTAAACTCTTCATTTAAAAAAAAAAATCTAGGCAGAAGCAATCCACTAGATCTATGTGAAAATACCAGAATAAAAAAAAAACACTGTCACAAAGAAAGTATATAATCTATTCAACACATAAATATACAAAACATGTCAAAAAACATGAACAGACAACTGTGCATACTGCCAACAAAAAAATCTTGACATACCATGCATAGATCTTCAGTATCTTGAGGACTCATATGACAAAGGCACTGTAGCCAAATGAAAAAGAACAAATGTATAATTCATGAGGAATGGCTTTTTAACACACTAGAGCTTTTGGCTGTCTAAAAATAGAATTGTGAAACATAAGAAGCAATAGTATTGTCTCTAAAACTACAATCATGTTTTATTTTTCTAATGTTATCCTCAGTAAAACCTATTATTTGGAGCTCATTCCTATGTTTCGTAGAGACTTATTTTCCTGTTGATTTATGTATTGTTACTGGAAGATATAACCTTATTCTTACCTTTACTTTGCTCTGTGTAAATGATTTAGAAAGGAGTATATTTACTAGCAGGTTTAAGACAGTCCTTTGAGTCATGATTTTTTTTTGGTTTTTTAATATGACACATATTTGACAGGAGATCACATAGCACAGGAAAACGTTTCATACAGTCAAATCTTTCTCTCATGGTACTTCATGTATATAAGATAAGGCAACAGTTGGGTATTCATGCAACATAAAGACTTTCCAATCTGACCTTCAGTTGTCCTTTGGATCCCCTTTTCCACCTTCCCCACTCCCCTTTGTTTGTTTTTTTTTTTCCCCATTCAAAGTAAACATCTATTATATAAGTGAATTACAATGTTACTAAAAGTAGAAACCCATCTTCTTAAAAGTTTCTGCAAAAATTAGGGGAATTAACTGTTAAATAACTGGACAAATCTGGACAACAGGAGCAAAGAAGATCAGAGAGGAAATATATATATACCCACAGAATGTGACAAAATAACAATATAGTACCTGCAAGAACAATTATAAATTATCTTACATTTTTTAAAAATATAGTTGGCAGGTAGCTTTGAAAATGAAGATAAATCTCATCTAGTTGACAAGAAAGCACCTCTTATAGGAGATTAGGCAAAAGTACACAACTAATATTAAACACTAGAGATGTCCATCTTCATGTTAATACACAGACTCCAAACCTGCTACAGCCCAATGAACATACAGTAGCACAACCCCAGAACTGTCAGGCTATATTATTTTCAGTACAGCAATTATTTCAGTGACCTACTTTTTCCGTGACCAGTTTCCTACTGTAGGCAAGAATCAAAGCATAAAGCAGGAAAGTTTTTATTAATATTATCAAAGATTCCCTCTCTGTTTAAGGCTCTACATTAGAGTCAACAGGAAAGAAATCTAATGTGGACATTTTTAGTGAAATTCTACTGCAAGTCAAAGCGGGTAACACATTCAATGGTTGCCCCTCTAAGAAATGTGTTTTTATGCTGATTCCTCCTCTAGCTTTTCCAGTGACTAAATGATGAATACAGAGGCCAGGGTGTGGAGCAGTGCATGTAGTTTTACCAGCCAAAGACCCATAACATGGGAAACATTGTTGTGTGACTTCATGCAACTCATTACTTTCATTTTAATATGTACCTTCAGTTTGAGAAGGAAGACAATTAATAATGATCTCATCATTTAAATGGCATGTCTTTATTAACATAGATTTATATTTCACTGTTATTCTCCGTTTCTTTCCTTGCTTCAGGAAGAAAAAATAAAACATTACTGGTGCCATATAGTGATGGAGCACTGCAACAGGTTGCCCAGAGAGGTTGTGGAGTCTCCTTCTCTGGAGATATTCAAGACCCGCCTGGACAAGGTCCTGTGCAGCCTGCTCTGGGTGACCCTTCTTCCGCAGGGGGGTTGGACTAGATGACCCACAGAGGTCCCTTCCAACCCCTAGCATTCTGTGATTCTGTGACTGTAGCATCAATAGAAGTTTTAGTTCATTACTTATCTTTCTATGTAGAAAGAAGCCTCCTTCACAGCTGCCTGTAAGCATTTCACCATCAAAACTGTCACTACTTTTAAACTTGCCAAGGGCTACTTCTCCGAGCTCTAATGTCACTGACTCATCAAATCTGAAACGACGTCTCTGACCTTTGAATCAGTTGTCTTATTTCTCTTTTGACACCAATGACAACTAGAGGAAAAATGTAGATGAAACAGTCAGAAAATAACAGTGAAAGCAAGCTGACATGCCAAATCCATCCAGGAAAGCATCAGTTCTTAAAGATATTTAATTATCTCTGTGAAAACAGGATGCTCTCAGCAGTTGCTGCTTCTCTGGAATTCAGTTGTTAGGCTCTAAATATTTTGAATAAAAAATTGAAAAAGCAGAGGAATACCTGCAGCCTTCTCCCATGACTTTCAGTGAACACAGAAGAATCAAAGTCCTCGCATAAGGCCCAGTTTTACATAAGGCTCAAATCTCTCATACACAGTGCAGCCAGAGAAGGAAATCTTACAGAGCACCTGGGAACAGCCAGTCCTTTTCAACTGTCTCCCACTAGTGTTGTGTTCACTGTACCTATCTAATTTAACTCTTAAAAATCAGGCTGTGAGGATGCCTCCCTAGGCAAAATTATTTGATCTGTTCACATCCAATGTATTTCCCCTTTTGGATCAGTTACAATGTATAAAAAACTATGCAAGTTGTATAATATTGTGCAATAATTAGCTTCACACAAAAGCCCAAAGTTTGAAATGAATGCTAAGAAATACTAAGCTGGTAAATCCTTATTGGGGGTTATACAGCCTGAAACACTGTGCTGAGCTTTAAACGCAGTCAAAATTCACCCAAGCTATTTATCTGTACAATGAATCTCATTTAGGAATCATGGTTCCCTTTATGAATCCCTTTGAGCTCTCTCAGGCAAATGGAAGACTTGACTTTCCCACATTTAATTGTTAATATTACCCATGAAGGAGGGTAGCTCTTGTATTTGCTCACAAATCAGTTCTGAATAATTTTTACTCCAGTGTCTGTCCTTCTGATCTTTGGTCTCCTTGCAGGGTTTCTGAAATGAGGACATCACCCCTCCTTTTTTTTCTTCTGCTCTCACTGACAGAGATTATCAGAACAAGGTAGTAAACATTTCAACAGAAAGTAAAATGCAAAACTCAAGAGACAGCACTACTCTGAACTGTCAATTACAATAAAACTGCAGCGTGTAACAAATCTCAGCAAGATGAACACATTCTAACATACTGGCAAAATCTGGGTGCTCGGGAAAAAAACACACATTGGTAATATGAAATGCATGAAGGGAAAACAGGAGAAATGCCAGAGGAGGGAAGAACCTAGTTCTGTGACTTCTTTAATAAATGACCTATTTCTTGTTTGAAGCTGCATTCCCCCACAGAACTACCATCCTTCCAGAATTTGTACCACCAAGTTCAGGCTGCAGATTAATCTGGTATTATTGAAATATTAGAGAGAGAAATTTCCTGTAAAATAATCAGACACAGATATTAATTCATTGATGATTACTAAATTTAGAAAATCAGTGTGAAGTTGTAAATCAATATATTAAAAACACTCTTACTGCATGATAGTGTATCAGATTATGTACAGAAACAGAAAGAGTTCAGCAATGAGTGAGAGACTTGTGCTCCAAGCTAAACTGGGTACCAGCTAAATTTTACCAGTGGGGTAAAATCCTGTAAGATAATTACTTGCTCCAAAGAGAAATTTTTCTCTCTCTCTTTCTTAGCCAGTCTCAAATTCGTCTTTTGAAGTTTCATGTTTGTGCTTGCTTTGGGAATTATTTTAATTTCTGTTCCAGCCACAAGGTTCTTCCTTCTAAATATCCATTTTCAATAAATATTTTTGAATAAAAGTGTTTTATGATTCTCACCCACCTGCTTATAGGCATTGAACCATATTTTACTTCATTTATTTCTTGTGCTGCCCTGTTAGTAAAGAAAATGTCTAGTTGTTTCTAACAGGAGCTTTAGGATAGGCTTTGATGGAAACAGAAATCTAATTATAACTCTGATTTTCAGTGCAATAAACTATAGAACAATAATATTTTTGCCTCATATAGCATAAGGAAAGAGGAGTGAACACAGTTTTGCAAACAGCCTAAACCAGTGCATAGTTCAAAAAGAAAATCACAAACCAAAGTTGAATATTCCACTTGATTTTATTCCCCTCCATTTAAAATTTCTCAATACTCAAATCAATCATCCTGCATATGTATCACCTCTAAATTTAATACTAGTGACTTCAGGAAACATCTGCCAGGCTAAAAATCAATGTGGGACCATAAGCACTGCGTAACATCTCACGTTACTGAACAAAAAAAGAGCCAGTACATGTTCTGTACTCTGACTAAGCGGTACAGATAGTCATGATGGGTTACTGAATGGAGTTTACTCTTGCATGACTTCAGATTTTTAAAATGTATTTTTCAAAAAAATGTATCATGCAAGTCTGTGGTTTCCATAAGCACCATGAGCTCTTCCCTTGCTCCTTTTCTGACTTATCTGACTGTTAGGTATTAAGTACTGAAAGAATTCATAGTTTATCCATCTAGTCACAAGAAATCCATGCCAGAAAAAACAACCACAGATAACCGTCTCAACAAAAAGAAAAGCCAAAGATTTGGAGCTTACATTATACTCACTTAATAATGTGTTTCATCCAAGATGAAACTGTGCATTATTACATAGGTAGGCTGATATTTCTGATATTTTCAAATCTATATTAAGGACATGTAGACCAGTTTCTTGTGAACAAGGCATTCAAACCTTGTGAGCATTAAAAATATTATTCACTTTATGAAGAATTAGGGCAAACATTGGTTGCCAGAGATAGTTAGCATTGCTAAAATCATCACAGTTCTGAATGTCAGTAACATTCTGTTCTTTAGGTGTGAAAGGAAAAATTCCTGTAGGAACAGTCTATTTTGTTTGAAACATCCAGATAATTCCAATTAAAATTCTTCAATTTGATCTTACTGAATTATGCAAAAGAGGTAACATCTACTTACCAAATCAGCTTGTTGGGATAAGAATCACACATTTTAGGTTCAAATATTTTTGGTAAAACAGGTTTCCAAACATATAAATGCACTCAGAGATTCTGTGGAGACAACACAGAAGCAACATCAATGTTTTTGCAGTGTCTGTTGTTTAGGAGTGTTACCATATTTCACAGTGTATCATAGATATTAGCACTATGACAATTTTAAAACCGTCTTTTTTTAAAAAGATGAGAATTTTAGTATGTGTTTTCTATTTGTTATAGAGTCAGTCTATCACTTTTTAGGAACACCATGTCTTGGAAAATGTGCAAATTTTTTTTTTTAAACAAGACTACAAGGATTTTCTATTCAGTTACAATAATCACTTTCCAGCTAGCACATTCATCAAACAATGAGCAATTCACTAGGGTAACATATACAGGAGCTTGCTTCTATATATTCATATTGTCTTCTGCCTGAAAAGAGTTAAATAGAGCACATGAATGATGAATACAGAGCATCTTGGGATACAAAACAACTGAAATGGGTTAATTAGTGAAAAACATGCATCAGAGTATAAGGCTCAACTGTAAATGTTACGTTTTCTTAAACCTATTATATCTGCTGACAGTATTCAGGATTATGGATGATATCAAAACAAGAGATGTTAATTTTCAAACGTAGCTGAGTGGAACATATTAAGGAGTAAGCAATATTCGTTGTTTGAACAATAGTTCAGATGCATTCACATTAAACATACATTAGTGCATACATTTCTCTAACATGCTCATATAGAGGCATAATATTTAAGTGACCTAGAAAATGCAGACATTGTATAATCAACGACAAAAGTACTGAATAGGATAAACCCTGAGATCTTTGATCAAATATGTTCTTTGGTAAATAAACAAAACATGTTATTCTGACAAAAAATATTCTCTGGCATATTGGAACAGTGAATTCCCCACGCGGCACACTCAGAGGCCTCTGCAGCAGGCTTGCTGTCAGCGTTAGATGGGTGGGAAGATGCTGATCTGGCAAAAGGTACCCCTGAAACTCCAGTCCCCTTGTGCAGGGGAATACTCTAATTCCTGTCTGATGCTGCCTATTGCCAGCTTTCCGAGTGAATGCTGTGTATTCCTTTGTGCTCTGTTGTGTTACAGAGACCTTACCAGACTGCTGTCATTTGACAAACAAGAAGTACACTCTGAGGTGGGTAAAAATATAAGTTTTATACAGAGAAGCAATGATCTGACTTCTCTCTGTTCAAGTGCTGGCAAGGTGTTTTCGCATTTTAAGGGCTTTCTTCTTTATCTAGAAGGGTCCTCCACAGTGCTGTTGCTGCTAAATTTGTATACACTGTTCTTTCCACCAAATTAGTGAGGTATGCTGGTTGGCTGAAATGAATACCAATATGCCATTGATATTTAATGCAAAATGCTCTGAGTTTTCTCCTGTGCCTTTCTACTCAGTTTGCTGTGCACAGCTCTGTGGACGTGTGAAGGAAGACATAACAGAATATTTCTTTAGAGGGATCAGTCTCCTCAAAGGTCTTTAGTTGAAGACAAGAGACTCATAAGAGCCCGAAATACACTAACTCAAGATAAAAACAGTAATTTAGTTAAAACAATCTTCTGGAATTGAGAAAATTTGCAGTCATAATACTGTTTCACGAAGTCTTTGGAATACATTGCACTGTGACATAGTTGTGTGGCTATCCATGACCTGTGATCACCCTATTAAATGTATCTTCTGTACAATGTGCTCATACAGAACCCTAAACAGGAGAGAATTGCAATGCTGATAAAACATGAACAGTAAACTTTGTTACAGTTAAAAGATTTCGTGAAAATTTCAGCATTTAAGAAATACTTGTGATTTATAAAAACAGCACTAAAGTAAGTTCTCTTCTTAATGTATGCATTTTTAAAGTAAAAACCACATAACATTTCCAAACACACAGGCAAAGTCTTTTTTTATATGGATGTTCTCAATTTGTGTTAGGCAACTGACATTTTAAATACGGGTTGGAAGAGGATATTCATCAGGGTATGCAGATAGAAATGTTAAAATACTTATTTTATTTTGACAAGCAAAAGCTCTGTCAGAAGGTGTTTGATTCACAAAGCTGGAATACATTCATAGTTTTGAATATGATCCTCTATCATATTCACTTCTTAGACAGGGTAATGTCTTAAATACAAACAAATGCACATCAAACAGAATACTAGCCTGATTCGCTTGAGTGGCTGTAAGAATAATAAGAAAAAAAATAGTATTAAGTAGATTTAGCATGAAAGGGAGTGATAATATTTTTTCATTTTTACCTATTTTTCTGAAAAATGAACTCTGCCATTATTGTGTCTAATACATGAGGTATCTAATAAAAAAACACATACTGATCAACAATTATTTCATTCCTATTGTCCAAATATAACAGAACAGTGATATTCCAAACAAATATATGTCAGTGCAACCCAAACAAATTCATCTGAGAAAGAAAATAGCTATGGTTTATACTATTTCCATTGGAGAAACCAGATTGCAGCTGATGGTCAGTAATAGGTTTTTTTTTAAGAGAAATATGAAATCCCACTAAGCCTTCTAGAAATGCCACCCTTCCAGTACTAACTGTATTTCAAACCCTTTTAAAATACTTTAATTGCAGATTTAATAATATTTTTTACTCCTTCCTTTTAGTCATCTTGTAAATCATCCAGATAGATCGGGTATCTAAGGCTAAGTAGGTATAAATTACATAGAAACTAAGAATGTATCAGAAGTATGGCTTTTTTTTTCTCCTCCTCCTCTGTAAGTAAACACCTGTCCTTTCAAACCACTGAGTATCTGCCACCCCCAAACATGGTGTGGAGTTCCTTATTGCACCCCAGGACAACGCCTTTACTTTGAGTACCAGTGGTGAGAGCTTTGTACCATCAGTGCTGGCTAGCAGGTCTTCAGGGCCTTTGGATTTAATTTGTTGTATTCATTCTCAACATCTTTGGATTCAATTTGCTGTATTCACTAACAGGCAACAAAATCACATAACAGATAGTTAAAAGTTTCTTTTAAAATTCTGCCAATATGTTTATAACAGGATCCCAAAGCTACAAATGTGATTAAAAACATCCTGAAACCACAGGTCAAGCTGCAAAGTTCCTGTGACTGATGTCTTAACAAGATGCAGCACTAGAGTATATTGTGATGATAGCATGCAAGAAGAAAACTGGATAGAAGAAAGCAGAAATCTATCCAAGGAAACTGTATTCCCAAAGCACTGAACAAGTTACTAGATACTATTTTATCTGTGTTATTGTCAACATCATCCCAATAAATACCAACATTCTTACTTGCCCATAATGGAGAATCTTTGAAACAAACAAATATAGATAAATAATGGCAGAGAATCTACCCATGTAAAATTTCCAATATAGTTTTCTGTAGGAGGTTTCAGAAATGTGATTATCTGTCAAAAATCTGTATTGTTTCCAACCCTTAAATTGAACTGTCTTGAGGCAAGACATGTTTCATTACAGTATAAGAAAACATGCACCCAACCCTCCAGCAGATAAACTAGTGAAAGGTATCCCTTGTTCAGTGCCCTTGTGTAGTCAGCCATAGACTGAAATTAAGGTATCAAGACTCCCCAAAAGCCGTCAGAGGAATGAAGGGACTTTCCCACTTGACATTTAGAAGACAAAAGTGAATTTTGCCACACTGATCCCTCTTTAAGTCAAAATTAGAGCCAGTTTTTTAAGAGTCAGTACCTTTTAAAGTCACAAACTGAACAAAAAGGTCACGCATAGCCCCAGTAGCAGTACCTCTTTTAGCCCTGTATAATCAGAGTCAACAACCTGGTTTTTACTGCAAAATTTTATAAGGAGTGAAGCTTCAGGTAAGCTCATATAAAGAATCCACTGAGCTGATAAAATCATCCTCAGGTATAGGAATGAAATCAGACAAAACACAAGTTTGGTACACAGAGAGGTTCATCTGGTTTTGTCTCCACTGCGAAGGAGAGGGAAGGCATGTGGCTCAGGCTTGCTGGAGTCCTTGTCCCCATGCCAGAGCTCCCGGGGCTGGTTGTCAGAGGTGGTGATTTAGGGAGGGCTGTTATCCCCAGAGCTGTTGCTTGACTGGAAACATTGGAGTCACATTGACACCATGGCCGTGTAGAAGTCTAAAACAGGCAAGCAAAGAAGCAGGAGGATATGAACTGTAGTGAGAATGCACAGAGACTTCACTTTTGGGAGATGGGATGGTGACAGTAAGTTATTTCTGCAGCCATTGGAGGAAGGAAAATTCTCATGTGCTTTCAGGAGGGTTGTTGGATGTGGAGCCCTCTTAAGACCCTGGAGCTAGATCCTGTACATACACACAAATGCCTCTGTGTTATTTCTTGGGCAATTCCTATACCAAATGAAGTGTAAATTGAAAATTTTCCAGAGGTATATATGACAAATGAGTAACTTTTTCTGTTATGCACTTACACAGGAGTCAAGACGTCCCACACCTGGATAGTAAAACTCCTCCCAGCACTGCAGCACGTGGCTACTGGCATGGTCCAATTGCACAGCCAGGAAGTACTGGCATTATGTTTCTCAGTAGATGGTCCGTTAAGCTCTCAGGACACAAGGACCACCTGTCGTTTTGAATCAATTTTTTTTCTATTTTGTTATCACTCCATATAGTCATCATCTTTATCTTTCAGGGTGTGTTCCCCGTGTTTCCCTAATTTCTTGGTCCAGTGAAACTAGTTTAGGTTGTTAATCTGATCCTCATCCAACAGCTGTCCTGCTTCCCACCTTCCTCCATTTGGTGACTGAGCCTATGAAGCCGCCAGTGACATTGCAGAACAACAGGACCTCTACAACTCACAGATGGTATGTGGGCATAACAAGAAATTTTATATATTTCCTTGTATTTCAGAGGGGCCCCAAATTTCACCAGTAACAGAATCACAGAATCACAGAATCACAGAATGGTAGGGGTTGGAAGGGACCTCTGTGGGTCACCCAGTCCAACCCTCCTGCCGAAGCAGGGTCCCCTACAGCAGGTTGTAGAGGACCTTGTCCAGGCGGGTCTTGAATATCTCCAGAGAAGGAGACTCCACAGCCTCTCTGGGCAGCCTGTTCCAGGGCTCCACCACCCTCAGAGGGAAGAAGTTCTTCCTCATATTCAGACGGAACTTCCTGTGCCTCAGTTTGTGCCCATTGCCCCTTGTCCTGTCACTGGACACCACTGAAAAGAGCTTGGCCCCATCCTCCTGACACCCACCCTTCAGATATTTGTAAGCATTTATGAGGTCCGCTAAACAGACCCATTCAGATAAGTCACTGCTTCTATAGGAGTTAACCAAGTCTTTCTGGAATGGATAAAAACTTAATCACATAATAAAAGAGGTAAATGACAATAGCCTTATCTTCTTCTTGGCTAGAGACTTCCTTCAAGTATCTGCTCTTATATTACTATTCCAAATAGAAGAACAAACCAAAGCAGCCTACATAGATTGTCTACTGGAAACAGTGCAATTAAAAATACAACCAGGAATAACCCTGCATTTGAAAAGTAACTGCAACATTTGCCTTATTAAAATCAAATGTCTTAGCCACAACCACAAAGAGTCTTGATTTTCATACTAAAATTTCTATTCCAATAAAAAAAATACTTTCCATATTAATGTCTCTTATTAAAAGAAAATGCAAGCATCAATTAAATGCTAAGAAAAATGAGAGAAAAAAAGAAGAAAACAAGCTGAAATGTTAGCAGATGCACACTCCAGAGTTTAGAATTTTCTTGTAGATAATTATTATGCTCACATTGTTTAATTGAAACATCATGCATCCTGCCACACGTTCCTTAACCAGTCAACACATATGGACTACTTTTGCAGGACAGAAAAATTAATGAGAATCATGGATTTTATAGTAACATTAAAATAACAGGTGCATTTTTAAGTGAGGAAGGATACATAGGATTGGGGAATTAGCAATGGTCACTTTAATTAAAAGCATGAAGAGGACTAATAGGTGCCTCCTCTACTCCTCTGCACATTCTTTAAGCATCTAACTACCATTCACAGTGGTGGGATATGTGCTCAAGTTTCCAAGTGGGAAAACATGCTTCTGCCTTTGCTATTCCACACAATACAGCCTGTTTACTAAATGTTGCTGGTTAATGATAAACCATCTTTCAGAAAGCGCTATTACATTAGCCATGTGAAGACAGGTTCAATTAAAAAATAAGTCCCCTCTGAAACTATATTTAAAACAACCTTTCCATTGATAACTGACCACCCAGCAAGCTCTGTATTGACCTGAAATACTTCACCAAAGTAGATGTGAAAGTCAGAGAGAAGGCACCAGGAACAAAAAGAGAATGTAGCAAGAAGGAGCAAACCAGAATCACAGAATCACAGAATAGTAGGGGTTGGAAGGGACCTCTGTGGGTCATCTAGTCCAACCCTCCTGCCGAAGCAGGGTCACCTACAGCAGGCTGCACAGGACCTTGTCCAGGCGGGTCTTGAATATCTCCAGAGAAGGAGACTCCACAACCTCTCTGGGCAGCCTGTTCCAGGGCTCCGTCACCCTCAGAGGGAAGAAGTTCTTCCTCATGTTCAGACGGAACTTCCTGTGCCTCAGTTTGTGCCCATTGCCCCTTGTCCTGTCACTGGGCACCACCAAAAAGAGCTTGGCCCCATCCTCCTGACATCCCACCCCTGAGATACTTATAAGCATTTATGAGGTCCCCTCGCAGCCTTCTCTTCTTCAGGCTGAACAAGCCCAGCTCTCTCAGCCTCTCCTCGTAGGAGAGATGTTCCAGTCCCCTCATCATCCTTGTAGCCCTCCGCTGGACTCTCTCCAGTAGCTCTTCATCTTTCTTGAACTGGGGAGCCCAGAACTGGACACAGTACTCCAGATGGGGTCTCACCAGGGCAGTGTAGAGGGGAAGGAGAACCTCCCTCGACCTGCTGGCCACACTCTTCTTGATGCACCCCAGGATCCCATTGGCTTTCTTGGCAGCCAGGGCACACTGCTGGATCATGGTTAACCTGTCGTCCACCAGGACATACAGGTCCCTCTCCACAGAGCTGCACTCCAGCAGGTCCACCCCAAGCCTGTACTGGTGCATGGCGTTGTTCCTCCCCAGGTGCAGGACCCTGCACTTGCCCTTGTTGAACCTCATCAAGTTTCTCTCTGCCCAGCTTTCCAGCCTATCCAGGTCACGCTGAATGGCAGCACAGCCTTCCGGTGTGTCTACCACACCTCCCAGTTTGGTGTCATCAGCAAACTTGATGAGGGTACATTCTAACTCTTCATCCAGGTCGTTGATGAAGAAGTTAAACAAGACTGGGCCCAGTACTGACCCCTGGGGGACACCACTTGTTACCAGCCTCCAATTAGACTCAGCGCTGCTGATGACAACCCTCTGAGTTCTGCCATTCAGCCAGTTCTCTATCCACTTCACCGACCACTCATCCAGCCCACACTTCCTCAGCTTCCCTAGGAGGATATCATGGGAGACTGTGTCGAAAGCGTTGCTGAAGTCGAGGTAGACAACATCCACGGCTCTCCCTTCGTCTACCCAGCCAGTCATGTCATCGTAGAAAGCTATTAGATTGGTCAGGCATGATTTCCCTTTGGTGAATCCATGCTGACTACTCCTGATAACCTTCTTTTCTTCCACTTGTTGATGATGGCCTCCAGGATAAGCTGCTCCATCACCTTTCCCGGGATGGAGGTGAGGCTGACCGGCCTGTAGTTCCCTGGGTCCTCCTTCTTGCCCTTTTTGAAGATTGGAGTGACATTGGCCTTTCTCCAGTCCTGGGGCACCTCTCCTGTCCTCCAGGACCTCTCAAAGATGATGGCGAGTGGCTCAGCAATGACATCTGCCAGCTCTCTCAGCACTCGTGGGTGCATTCCATCTGGGCCCATGGATTTGTGGACGTCCAGATTGCTTAAGCGATCCCTCACACAGTCCTCCTCGACCAAGGGAAAGTCGTCCTCTTTGTAGGCTTCTTCTTTTACCTCCGGGGCCTGGGATTCCTGAGGGCCTGCCTTGGCACTGAAGACTGAAGCAAAGAAGGCATTCAGTAGCTCTGCCTTCTCCGCATCCTCCGTCACCAGGACACCCGCCTCATTCAGCAGCGGCCCCACATTGTCCCTAGCCTTCTTTTTGCTGCTGATGTAGTTGAAGAAGCCCTTCTTGTTCTTTTTGACATCCCTTGTCAGCTTCAATTCCAGGTGGGCCTTGGCCTTCCTCGTCGCATCCCTGCATGCTCTCACCACGTTTCTGTACTCTTCCCAAGTGGCCTGCCCCTATTTCCACATTCCATGGACCTTTCTCTTCCAGCTGATCTCTGCTAGAAGCTCCTTGTTTAACCATGCAGGTCTCCTGCCTCCTTTGTAGATGTAAGCCTGTTGTCCTGCAGTCATATGCTGCTCAGAGAGCACCACTTTTGTCATGTAAGAAGAGAAGGGAGGGCCTACATTTGCTTTCAGCTTACACTATTGTAAAGGGAAACAGGAACAGTTAAATGCACTTCGCAAATTTTGAAGGATCTGAGTATGTCCTGAGGGTTTCTAATTTAGCCTAGTAATTTTATAATAAACTGTAGAGAGCCTTTTATCTGTGCTTTGTGTTCAGTGAAGTCACATCAAAGGAAAGAACAGATCATTTACATGCATTTGGAAGCTACTCGCCATATGCCTGGGCAAAAGATATACAGCACTGCTAAACACCCTCTCATCACACCACCCTCCCACCCCCCCATTCACTAAGAGGAAAACTTGTATACATCTAGAATCAAGCTTCAGGAAACGTACAGGCAGCCCGTGCTTCCTTTGTTCATCTCTAATTACTCGAAGTCTACTGCCTCTAGCAGCCCTCGCACCAGTCACCATGATCTGTGCTCCCGTGCATCCGCCCAGACACTTCAGATCTAGGCTATGGCAAGGTCTTTACATTAAAGCAATGAGATACAACTGTGAGACTGATACCTTCGAGAAGCTGACTGATCACCTTTGATACTGCATCTGGACTCACACTGACATCCCTAAGCTCACAAGGTCCTTCTTGACTGTGCAGGCAACACCAGAGGAGAGAAGGATTAAAAATT
Source organism: Opisthocomus hoazin (assembly GCF_030867145.1). Lineage (NCBI taxonomy): Eukaryota > Metazoa > Chordata > Aves > Opisthocomiformes > Opisthocomidae > Opisthocomus > Opisthocomus hoazin. The sequence continues at coordinate 25,997,145 of NC_134419.1, forward strand.
TGGGAGAAATCTCTCTGAAGTTGTTTAACAAGAAAGGAGCAGAGTTGATGAGATGACATTTTACGTATTCTAATGAAGTTCTTTGTTCAGTGGTGGGAAAAAGATGACTGCTTTTCACAGGGGAATATTTCTCTGTCTAAATTAGCAATGGTTTTCGAGCTTCCGCTGGTGGAACAAGGGGGCTATTAAAACCTCTGGAGATCTTAAAATTCTACGTACTCCTCCTGGCATAGAAGAATCAACTCCACATCTAGATGTAACTTAAACATCTCACCAAATTAAAACTCAGATATTCCATAGAAAAGCTTTTGGAGATCCAAAATAAAAATTTCAGTTAAAAACAAGAAGTTTCTAATTCTCTTAGTTGTGAAGATGACATTCAAAGTTTCAACAGTAGTGTTCTAAAAAGCAGAGAGCGGAAGCGATAGCTCTGAGGGATTAATTGTGTCCATTCACCAGAGGGAAGAATTAACTTCAAATCCATTTGATGAACTGAAATATTTATCCTAAAATAAAAGAATCTTTGAAATGTTGCTGCTCACAAGATCTGCATGCATTTTTGTTGTTATAATTTTTTGAGATACTGGAAAGAATTTGGAGAAGTTGCAAAATAATTTTTGTTTTTCAGTCCAATTCCAGAATGAAATACATGCAATATGATGTTCAGTAATTGGGGACTGAGCTCAAACAGACCCGACAACAGCTACAGTAACAGAGCAAAGAAGATGTTTGAAATGATTGTTTACTGGTGCAAAGGTAACTACAGCACATTCTCTCTTCAAAGCCAAGTACAGGGTGTAGGCATTGGAGGTTGCAAATGGTGTTTTCTAGTAAGAAGTGTGAAGGGAAACCAGATATTCCTTGTCCACCTTTCGTACCAGCTCACTGTCATCACTGCTGAATCACCACCACCAACTACAAAGTTGAGACATAATTCTGGGGCATGTGAACACAGATATATCATCTGACCCAGAAAACAATCCAATTAAAAGATGAAGAAATAAACAAACAGTAGTGTCCTTACTGCAAGCCATATTATTCTCTACTTGGAATCCATCCTACACCTAAAGGCACGAGTTTAGGAGTCCGTCTAGCTGTTCAGGTCCCTTGGTGGTTTCCATCCCCAAATTATTGATAAAGCTCAGTCTTTGTCAGTCTATATCCAATAGATCAGATGCATTTAAAATTTCAGATTATATTTTGTATCTCTTCAATTTATACCTCTCTACAGCTGTAGATACACACACAGAGTATACAGATTCCGAACATACAAGTATTTTCCAATATACTCATCTTCTTAAGAAAAGAAGTTTCATAAGATAAAGGGCCATTGAACACTTTTGAATTATTTCATCTCCATCTAAAAATACATTAACTTATGTAGGTCTAAATGATAAATTTCCAAAACCAGAAAAGTTATTTGATAAAAAGATTTTTTTCCTTATTTCCGTTCTTAGAAATGGGAAGAAGAGCTTTCTCTCTATTAGGTGAGTTCTGACCCTTCATTATTATTCATACTGAACACAAAGTTTGATAAGTCAGGATTTTAGAATTTTGTTCAGGAAGAAAATAATGATATGTTGGATTTTAATATATTATTGAAAGTAAATTTTTAGCAAGAGTAGAAGTTATAGTTGAAGTATGAATATAATACAAGTAAAAATGAAATGATGACACAAATCTGAAATAAAAATACTGACTTGCTGTTAAAATGTATTTTCTAACTGAAAAGGGTTCCACCAAAACTAATTTGTTCTTCTTTCCTATAGAACTGCATTGTCTTTCTGCTTTCTTGTATAATAGTTTTCATTCCACATCTTGCAACTGTTAAAGGAATTATTGGTTTAAAGTATGCAGTAGACGGTTATCACTATTTGCATTTTTTAAACACACGTTATTCCATAAACAGTTTCCCCACATATTATGAGTGTTATACCCAATAGTCTTTCATGAGCTATAGGAAGATCTTTTAGAAGGGCTGAGAACTTCCAGGAATAGAAAAAATTTCATACATCTGTAAGTAAAATCATTCCATGTTTACATAATAGAAATAAGGTAGGGTCAATTTCTGGTGCAGGAACACATACCAGTATAATAATAACAATCTAAAGAGTTAAAAATTGTAATTTCAATTTACATATAAAATATGTATCTGTGTAATTTAGAAAGTGTAAATGAGTGATATGCTAAAGCTGATTAAAATAGAATAAACCAAAGTAAATCTCAGTAACTATTACTGTAATCAACTGTCACTTCCCCATAATCCTCTCTTTGAATACTAAAACATAAATTAGAGAGGTTTTGGAAGAATAAGCTATGACCAGAAGTGTTTTTTAAGTATTTTTAAAAGTTTCAGAAAAATATATGACATTTCCCCTAAATGCCAAATAAAACCAAGTTTGACTATGTCTACCCAGAAAGGAAGGCACGTAGTCTTTAGAAGCCAACAACAACCATAACAATAAAATAAGCTCTTCTAAAATAGCAAAAACTTAAACTGTGAGCATTTTTGGCACTGAGCACATGAGAAAAAAATGAAGCTCCAGCCATTCTACCAGTGTTAAGTTTTTGCAGTTTGGAAATGTAGTCATCAGTTCTGCTGAACAACAGCCACGGAATCAGGCTGTGCAGAATGGTGCTTTTGTTGCGCTTGCTATGCACTGACAAAAGACTAATTCTTCGCATTGTTAAAAGGACTAACTGCTTCAGAACAAACCACCACTATTCAAACTTGTCAGAACAAGCTTGGAGAAAACTAGATAAGAGCACTTGAGTGATCTGTACACAGAGACAATTGAACTGGAAGTGAAGTTACATACACGAATGATCTATTGTGTGGTGCAGCTTTAATTGTCTGAAACAATTCCTTGGTCTTGTTTCTAGCAATGATATTCCATTTACTAAAGGTTTTATGTGATGGATGTTTAAGGGCATACAGCTTGATTGCGAGTGGCCTTTAGCAAATAGTATGCTGGCAACATGGCATGACAGGTACTTTGCATACAGTGTGGAAATATTCACTTCTGAAAGCTTATATGAATCTAGTTTAATTTTAAATGTGGTAATTTATGATTTTAAATAACTGTGCCACAAAATAATCCCTGTACAACACATGATATTCACGAATGGCTACAGATGGAGCTTTCCCGTACAAAAAAATAGATCATTATGAACTGCACCTGTTTCTACCAGCCAGATGATCTTGTGCTGTAATTCATATGTTGCACTAATAATAATCAGATTAGTATTTAATTGTTCTTACCCAACATTTGGTATAAACTGGGGCATATACATCCCTTGAAATCTAAGCCAGCAGTACCTAAGCACAAGTGTTAGCACCTGCATACTTGTAGTCTCACTGGGATGTCAAACAGACTTTGAGTATAAAAGAGAAAGGTACATTCCTATGATGAGGAGCCACCTTCGTACCTCTGAAGCTTTGGCTGGAAGAGGCTTTCAGGGAAAGTGTAAGCTGAGGGTGGAGATTTTTATTCATGTGACACAGAAAGAAGGGAAATGGGGGAACAGTATTCATGATGATGCTGTAAATTTAGATTAGAAATTAAGATTTAGAAATAAAGCATAATAGCATGCATACAATCAGCCAAAAGTACCATCCCAAATAAGCGTAAGTGAAAATGACCATACAAGATCGGATGAACAGAAGTGGCTTCTGGGGTACAACTTTCCCATAAGGGGGCTCCAAAATGCACAGTCAGAAATACTAATAGAAATAAACATTCTCCTTTTGGTATTTTCTACAGTTTACTCACTTCAGTAAAAATAACGGGTGTCTAATCCCATACAACATTTTCTGATATCAAATCATTACCAGTTCTTACTTTTCGGCAAGTAGTAGTGTAATTAATTTTGTATTATGTGTATACATCTAACTCTGGTTCATATTTATCTGATTAATACATATAATAATATCTGCTGTCTGGGTACTAACACATACAATCGGATCAAATAGTAGCTGTCAAAATACTGCAGTGCATCAACACTTCCATACCAATAAGCACTTCATGCTTATATTTATGCTTGGAAAAAGACTGGAAATGTCACTTGACCGTCTAAAATGTTATGTCAGTAAATTTCTACAAATAAATGCATAATACTTTATTATGGCCATATGGGCAGAGAGTCCTGCACGCAGCAGGGTGAAATAATCAAATCTGCTATAAAATACATTCTGTGTTTGATGTTTTTACCCCAGCCTTAGGAGGAAATGTCAGACCCCTTCAGAAAGGTTTTTTGGGTTTCTTAAGTTCTTGAGGTATTCCAATTTTAGCTATGAATGGGTAATTTCCTTACATGGCATTTCTTACTACTTTTCATCATTGTAGATCAATGACGTAAATGTTGAGAGAACAGCATGATTAGATGAATACATGTTTTTCTCATTATCACTGTTTTCATAGCATTGTAGATGAAATATTGTATTTTTAAGGGTAAATAATACTCTTCATGTGTAGAATTCTCCATTCATAGATGAGCTGTTCTTTATGAAGATTCAATTGCAATAATATAAGTTGAGGCAAGGGTATGTATCCTAATTTTTAACATGGATTTTCATGCAAATTTAACACTAATGTGATTAAAAAATATTTTTAAACTCTCTTTTTATGTTTCATGCTAATTTCCTTTTGTGATTCTAATTTGCTTTTATTGTGGGAACATACTAACCGACAGTTTATTCATGAATTAGGTAGTGCATACTGTTTGCGACAGCTGTAGACTTGAATCATCCCTTGTGTGAGCAAAACACAAATTTCCTAGACATGCATCAAACTGCGTTCAACCTAAATGTGAGTGAGATGACTGTTAAAACTATAGACCCCAAGCCTTCAGGAAATGTAAAGCCTGTCATGTGAAATTCAATGTGGATCTCAATGCATGGTGTTCTATTGAGCTACTGTACTTGATTCGAAACTAAATTTAGGTATCAGAGAATAACATTATAATCATAAAGCCTTAGGGGGAAAAGAGAGAACACAAGAAAAAAACATTTTTTTTCTTAATGTAGTGGTAGTGAAGAACCATTCCATATAAAGACAATATCTTTTTTTTTTCATAAAATTCTATGGCCAAATTTATTTCTGATATTATCAACTGATCTTGCTCTTGATGCTCGTATAGTCTTAACAGACATTGCTAGCATTTACCACCTTTGAAAAAAAAATGGTGTCTTGGTTCATATGTAAAATGAATAGGCTTAGACAGGGAAGAAAAAAAATAACTTACCTGATTTTATTCGTAGTGGATAAAAACCTCAGGGATCAAAAAATCTACTGAAAGGCAGACTGGAAAAGTGTTCATGCACAAGAAACCCAAGTCAACTTTCTGAAGAAAGCTTGAGGATTTCCAGAACATTACTCAAACCTAAGATACAGTATAAAAACTTAAGATATGGTATGAACTTCCATTGTTTTATGGCTATATTTAAGGGTAAAAAAGCTTTGTAAATGTTTACTGAGGCTGAAAAATTATCAGCGCTTTTATACCAAAGATTCCCCATTCCTTACAATAAAGGGAAAGAAGTTACGTGCTTTAATATCACCCCCAGCAAGCGGATAGACACGTTCTTAAAATCAGCCATTGCTGTTAGGTGCTGGACAAAACTATGTGCAATTTAGGTTTTCAATATTCTTACCTTTTAAAATTCCAATTCATTTACTCAGAGCCACTATTATTTAATATCTGGATGCACGGCAACCTCCTCAAACGTTGTGGAGAAAAAGCAAATAAACCCCTCTCCCCAAAAATGTAAGTATATTTAAGGTTTGTTTGGTATTTATGTGCTTCTAAAATTTTTAAGACTTAAACCTAAACTATCATTTACACTACATCCATAGTTACCAAATGCATTAATAATTCTGCAGAATTATTTTCAGCCCAGCAGGTTTAAGAGACATGAGGGTACCTGGCAGCATAGCAAAGGGACCAGGGATAACAATGTAAGAAGCAGGGAAAGTGAAGGGAAACAGGAGGTAAGGGCAGAAGGATTTTAGTGATGTGGTTTGTAAAACCATTGGATTTACAGGGTCCATAAAACTGGACTCTGCTGTTCATAGAAGAACTTGTTTGGGTAGGCCACATTCTAGATGGCATAGCTTCAAGTAATGCAACGTATAAATCCTATAAAATGCACTGAACCATACTAGACCTATGATAGCTATAACTGTGCTCCAAAAGCTATTTCCATCAAAGCTCAAGAATTGCTATCTTTAGAACTGGAAAGCAGTCAGAGCCTGTTGTACAACTAAAGTTGGGTGATGTTTGAGACCAATCCCTTTCAAATCTTAGCATTTGGCCTTTGTTTCTAGAGGGGGGAGCTGAAATCCAAGACGTAGAGAGCTTCTCACTCTGGGAAAGTCTGGATTCAGAGCTGACCTTTTGGGGTCTTGGGCTTACGTAGTTTGTGAGCTGGTGTGGAAAGGACATAATATTATTTAAGACAGAGATCACAGAATGGTACTACTGTTCATTTCCAGTGCCACTGAAAGGCTAATTGTTTAAGATAGTGATAAAAAAATTCCTGTCTGAATGTAAAACCATTGAGTTATATAGCAACTCATATGGGAGCCGAGAGGATTGAGGCCTGGGAACTGCCACTGAACTGAAACACAGACCTGAACCAATTCGAATAAAAGAGTAACTCCTTTATCTAGCAACTCCATCACCCTCTGTCAGACAGTGCGTTGGGAATGTTCAAGCCTGAGGAACGTTACTTATAAGTTAGTCTGATTTAAAGTTTTCAGGCTGCCAAATCATGTTCATTCTCTGAGTGTACACACAGAAACTCCTGTCTCAGTCTTCTGCTTAAAAATACACCATTGCTATGGTTTACATAAGGCTGGGATTAAGAGGGTTGGATAAAACAGCCACACATCCATCAGAAACTGAAATTAAGCCTCTTTGAACATCTTAAGCAGAAAGGAAGTGGGTCACTCAATTATCTATGCTTAAAATTAGGCATTTAACTTATTGCAGCTTATATCAAATTATTTAAATCATTCATGGGAATTCACTGATCATTCAAGTAAAATATCTGAAGTAATGAGAACTAGGTGTCTAGAGACAGACATGTATCAAACACGCATCAGTTAATAAATAGGTTTTGATTTAACAATCAAAGATGCATCAAACTTTTTAAGGGCAAGTTCAAAGTACCTGTGTTTTGAGGAAAAAGGAGTAAAACGTAATATGTTTTTATTTTGCTCAGGCTTATGAAAGTAACACTGAGCGGAGAAGAATGGGCTCTATGAGAACTGGGCTGCGCAGCCCCATCACATTCTCATTACCGTGCTCAGCTTCAGTGTTAATGCTACAAAGGTGTTGTTAATGAAGGCCTAATACATCACCTTACCAGATGTTTCCTTAAAGTTCAGAGTAGCTTTGAATGACCGAAGCTAGGCTAATAGATACTAGTTTCAATGAAGTAAAGTATCAGTTAAAACAAGCCAATATTATTAGCATATGTATGCTTAATACCCCCCCCCCCCGAAATTGATTTCGTCAAGCATTATTTATTCAGAAACAGGCCGCCCTCAAAAATATTCTCAAAGGAAAATACTTAATACTTAAATATCTCAAATTTGCAGTTAACATTGATTTTTAGCTTTTTATTACAAGAGTATTTGAGGAAATGTTTAACAAGGAGCCAGTCCTAATGATACAAGCGGTGTTCTTAATTCTGGTTTTTCTTTCATCCGACCGTAACAGAAGCCAGCTGCTGATATTAGGCATGGATTGGCTTCGATCTTCACCAAAACACAGGGGAAGTACCCTTTATACATTTCTTTCTAGTTCCACACCTCATGGTCACAGTGACCAAAATCTAGACAGCCTTACTTGTCTGACCTAGCTGCTTGGTGGGAAAGGGTACAGAGCACACGAGAGGCAGCTCTCTGCAGACACAGAGCGTTTCTCTAAAACCACAGATTTTTTTAGTAGACTCTGAGAGGGTGGTGACAGGATGGCTCAAAAAGACATTTGTATTAAGCTTGTATTCCCCCTTGCTTCAGCAATCTCACTGATTGCTGCAGGATCTAGCAGTTTTTCTTTCCATCACCTACCCTCCCCCACCACTTTCTTGAAGGTGACATATTAGCTGACTCCTGGAGTACTTTTCTGAGGAAACATATCTGTAGCTAGAAATAAGAACAGCACACTTTGGCTGATATAAAAATCTCTGAAGCATGTGTGATGCTTGGCTCAAGCACTTACAGACTGCCAGACTGCAGCCAGGAAGGCATTTCCTCACTGGGCTGCCTGGCAGAAGTGCTCACCTGGAAATTTCACTTTGCAAGTTCCCTGCTACTGTGGTGTCCTGTGATACCTATAAATCTCCTGAGGTCTCCTGCCTTCTTCCTGTGGCACATTGTGATTGTGGCCATAGATCTTTTATCACGGGTTTAAGCTTGTTAGAGGGTAGCAGAAGTGCTGTGCAGCCTCTGTGAGGAGGAGCAGCAGATATCCCCCAGGCCCGCCTGGATTAACTGCTTGTTACACAACTGTCAGTCTGACAGCCCAGTTGGTCCTTCTCATGCTTGGGTTTCTAACTTGTAAATCATGAACCCGCCCTAATTACAGGAAAAAAAAGTTCTCAATTTTTGTTAATATTTTCTTGTTGCTGGTTTTTTTTTGTTTTGTCTTGGCAATACTGTTTATAGACCCACTTTCATTTTTTTCCTCCTGCACAGCAGTTCTCTTCAGAGACAAGTCAAAAGCAAAATCAAGCTTAAAAAAACCCCAACTCTCAAACGATTTTTAAATAGAACTCATTATATTTAAAGAGATGGCTTAAAAACAATGGCTTTAAATGTCTTATTAATCAATGTAAACCAACTTTTTTTAAAAGGAAGAGCTACATTTCATAACATTACACATACCTTGCAGAAGCACAGATACTGAAGATGGAATCCCATCACATAAATTATTAATTCTCTGCCAAGATAGTTCCCTTAATGTAAGTTTCAAATAGTTGAAAAGTTAAAAAGGTTTTAAAGTTAGAAAAGTTTAGAAGTTAGAAAGGTTTTAAGTCCTTGTAAATAGATGACAGAAATCGAGCTTTCCCTAGCTTCTCAGCAAGAGAAACCATATAGATATTAAAGCACTATTCTAGTCTCCCTGTTTACGTTTCTGTCTTGGACTGTTTCCTTTTGCTAAAATATAGTCTTTACTCAGAATGACTAAGATTAATTTATGTTTCTTTTCTCATAACAATATAAATGAAATATTTGTATGGGATAGATTTGTGCCACCTTCTAAAAAGGACAGGTAGTTTGGATGTAGAACCTGAATACAGGAAATGGAAAAAACCCAAACTAGATGGCAGACTTTCCTATTTCTGACAAAGACACACATCATCGGCAGAGCAGACCTGCAGTTTCCTGTTTGTTTCAGACAAAAAAGACATTAGCAAACATATTTATTCATATAATAGCATAATGTTAGTCATCTTCTATTATTAAATTATTAAGTCACACGACAATATAAAGGCAAAAAAATTAAGCTTGTACATTTGAATAATCAATCAGAAGAAATGATACCAATCTGACATTTCCTTGCTACCTGCACCCTTTGTATATATATCCATAGCTTTTGCTCCCTCTTTATAACATGCATTTCTGCATTGCAAAGACCGTTTGCTTAATAAAATTCAAATATCTGTGCAGTGAATAATAAAACTGCATGTTCACACATCATGCAACACAGTGACCAAAGAAATTCAGTTTGGGTAGCAACATTATTAAAAACTAAACCATAGATTTGCTAGGGGTCTGTGAAATTATGTACATGAAGAATGTTTCTGAAAAATTTCTGAGTGTAGATTTTGAAACTGTGCTGTAAAGAATCCATTCCTCTGGTAAAGAACTAATAGTCTAAGAACAAAGCACAAACCACTTTTATTTGGCAAATATCACTTAGGGATGTATTCTAAGGTAGACCAAATTAATTCCTATACATATACTACTGATAAACAATGTACACTTGATGTACTGTTCTTTCAGCAGAGGCCATGTCTGCTGCACAACAGTGCAGCCTGCATAAGCATTTGCATTTTATATGTTGAAAAGTTTCAGAAAATAACGTCCCTGAGGCCAATATTAATTTCAATTGGAGAAAACCCCCCAGAAGTTTCAAGGCAAGAGGAAGGAAAAAAAAAAGGTTATTCCATTCCTTAAAAACTTTGAAGCCGCACAGCTTTTTAACATCACATTTTCTAGTGTGTGAGAAATCCTGAGCAACAAGTAAAAGTCAGTTTCTACCTCATCTGTACCTTGGTGCATAACTAAGGAGATTGTTTTCAGAAGAGTCTATGCAAAGGCCAGAGCAAAAACTGTCATATTTGGACTTCTTCCTGACAGCTATAGCCAAATATACTCCTCCCTCTTTTTCCATGCAGGGAAAACAGGTTTGATCTACCTGTCTAGCCTCATCTATACAAGCTAGAATCAAAAGTCTGCTTCAATACCCTGTAAAACAAACGATGAGAGAAAAGCTGGCAGTGTTGAACATTTCTCCCATTAAATATTTCACATTGCAGTGAAGGTGAGGCTGCATGGCTGCCCCTCTGCCTCGCCGGGCGTTTGGTCAACGCAGAGCTAGGTACAAGGTGCACCCCTCTCAAGCAGTACAGCAGGCGACCAACTCCTGTCTTCCCATACCCATCATTCTTCTGCTCTAGCCAGGAACTGAAACTTTTCCTTCATTCAATTTATACGCGATATCAGGGTTTATTTCTTTTGTTTTTCTTAACTCTTCACTGTTCTGTTTAGAATAGCAACACGGAGACTGTATGTCTGACATTAATTATGCAGTAGAATTTAATGGCCTTCTCAGACTTATTATGTGACTGTTATCATGATAGAGAATTTTACGTTTGCAGCCTTGTGAAGACTGAAGAAAACTATAGATTAGGTAAAATAGAACGTTTGTTTTAGATAACTTCTTTCATGACTTTCCAGCATCAGTGAGCATGCTCAAATATGTCCAATCAATTCCCTTGAATTCTCACTAGGGTGAAGATGAGTCTACATGTAAATGTAATGGTTAAAACACATAAAAGATGCTTGATGTCTGTCAGAAAAGACAGCAAGTTTCTTTTGTGGATTTTCCTTTTCAGGCTATTTATAATTCAGAAGTACTTTCTGTATTCACTTATTTAAAAAGAGAGGCACTAGCAAAAGGAAACAACGTATTACAAAGAGGTACTGTGCTAGATAATAAGTTTTCAGCTGAGACTTTATTTACCATACTGAACTAGTTTCACACAGTAAGACAACCTTAAGACCAAACTAGACAAAAGCAAATCCCTTGTGGGGATGTAGCACTGATCAAGGGAACTTTTTTTGCCAGAAAAGACAGTTTCATCATGGCAGTTAGGGGTTTTCTGACTAGAAAGAATATTGTGTTGGACAAATAATTCTGCTAGAATTGCATATACCACATTGTTATGACAGGGACTTTAATTTATTTTGTACTATGCTGTAGTGTAGCTCTACATAACAAAAGAAAATATTATGGGATATACTTATATTCTAGTACTGAAAGGAAAGGACATCTTTACATGAAATGCTTTCCACTTTAAATGTGTATTTTGATTCCACTTTAATAAAATAGTGCTATAAATTATCCTTTTATTTGAAAAAGTCTTTCAGTCCTTCGTCTTAAAATTCTATATTTAAATAGATCCAGACACTAAGACTCACAAAAATCTAAGTGATTCCAAGCTCTGTGACAGAATCCTCCCTCACAACATTCCCATGGTAGAAAACAGACACATGTTGAGGATTTATAATTTGACTGCTTCAACCTTTGCTGAAAATTTTAATAAATATTCAGTTAAGTTAGTAAAGATTTCTAATTGTAAAACTTTCTAACTGTAACAGAAACACTAGCCTGCACCACAAAATAAAATCCATGAAAGAGAATGTACATATTTTATTGTAGGTCCCATATTGTTTCTATAGTTATATCACAACAACGGACTCTGTATTTCTCTCATCACAGCATATTATCATGCTAGTCTTAGCTCTTGGGAAAAGAGGATTGCAGAACACACATGTGAAATAAAAGAAAACACATATGTTTTAGATTAAGCCAATCTCAATATGTTAAATCCCAGACCTGCTCCATAGAAGAGCAAAATGGATATTAACACCATATGATAATTATTCAGTTTAGGACTAGACTGTAAATTGTAACATAGTGTTTTATCTAGATAATACATCCTAATTTGGTTCCATCTTACTTCTCATCAACATTTATTCAGAAGTACATTCACTGCATCAGAAAGAAATGCAGCTATTTTTCTGGCAGCCTGCTGCTCCCTCATTTTATCCAAACCTGAGTGAGATCCTTGTTCTCATTTGTTGAGAGGCAAGGAGTGAGCTACTTATGTATCTTGACCTCAGATAATTCTTGGACTACAGAAGAAGTGGATTCTATAGACACCTTTGGTCTGGGTGTTCAATTCTGATGTGAAAGGTTTAAATATTTGACATGGCCCTAGAAAAGTTTTTGTTTCAATATTACTTTGCCCTATCTATTCTACTTCACTGTAGCTGAAGAACAAAACATATGAGATTTTCATACCTTTTCTTACCATATGGATATCCACCTACAGAAAAGAAAAATATTTACCCTTATTATTGAAATTCTTTTGATAACTTTTTATATTTTTGGTTTGGACTGTAAACTCGCTAGATCACTACAATATTTCTTATATGCTCTTTGGACCACCTGCCCCTCAGCCCAGCTTTGTGTGAATTATAAGAACTAATGTTCCTAAAATAGTTGTGGAATAATATTTTCGTATGTATCTCTTAAGACTGTATTCTGAAGTAACTAACAGACATCCCTAATTAGAATGACATAATTTGCAAGAAATATCATTAAGCAATACTCTACATAGTCAAGAGAGAAAAAGAAACGATAGGACTACATAAGGTCTAATGTTTTCCCCTAACTAGGTCCAGTTGAGTATGGCTGGCAAGAAACCAGGAATTACCAGGTTTACTGTATTTTTTGATGTTCCATAATTTGTTTTTGTTACACATCAAAATAAACCAGACCTTTCACAATCAATTAAAAATACGAGAAGATTAAGAGAAGCAGCTCACTTATTTTCTGGATCAAAGCCTGGACCTTGTGTCACCACATGTCAGGTAATTATCCCAAATACCTGGGTCTTCTGGGCTCCTTTGTTCCCCCTCTCCTTCTTATTCCCAGCATAACTTTCACCAAAGTCAAGAGCTTCCCTGGGGGATTTCTGTTTTCAAGTAACCAAGACTTTTGGACACGGGAATGTTTAGTTAAAATATTTCTGACACAGAATGGTTTAGTTTGGAAAGGAGCTCTAAAGATCATCTGGTCCAACTCCCACCTCAAAGCAAGGCTAACTTACAGCAGCTTGCTATGTCATTGGTTTAAATATAGATGGTGATAGTCTTTTTACAGACTTTCCCTTCCTTAGCGATGTCTGATAATTGTGTACACCTCTTTGCAACAGTAATGATCAGAAATACTCTGGTGACTAACAGTAGACAATTTCAAGCCAGCACCTGTGTAATTCTGATTTTTATATCAGATATCTGTTTCATTTTATTCCCTAAAATGTGTCAGCTAGAAGAAGACCATCCATAGATCTTACAAGACACAGAAACGCACACTAGCTAACACTTTATTAAGACCATGTATAAGTTCTGTGCTTTCCAGAAAAAATCACTCTATTTTTACCAATAAAAAATTAGTGGAAGACAGGAAGAGATTATTTTTCAGGTAATCCTATATCACAAATTTCCCCACTGAGTTTATTAGAACTATTGGTGGATGCCAGCACTTTTCAGTTGCTCAGTAAGTCTCCAACTGCTCTATCAGGGTACTGTAAGGAATGGTTTATACTGTGTTCAAAGGGGTCTGTGTAAGAGGACACACTGGTGAAATTGACCAAAGCCCAACATTGCAGACTTATCTTCTAGCACAAAGCTGGCCTAACTTTTGGTCAGTGATTTACAACATCATTACTCTATGGTATTTATATATCATTAAAATAAATTCAGTCCTTCAAAAAATTTCACCATTTGTACTGGAAATATTCAGAATTTTAGTGAGGTGTGTATATTTTCCAACAGATCCAAGTGTGAACAGGGAACATCCACAAAACAAATTACACAGTTTATGAACAGTTTGCAAACAATACAATAAGAAAACCTTTGTCCTGTCCATTCAGTGAAACTAAGGAATAATAAATATATGTGCAGAAGTAAAACTCCTTTCCAAAGCAGGCCCTTTTATATTATTTTTTTGTTTAAGGCTAATTAACAAGTTCTTTAATGCTATCTGAAGTGACTTTAACAAATGAGTATCAGCAGTTCAAACTGAATAGTCTGCCTGACAGCCTAGCTACTCAGAATTTGGATTTTAACATAACCTGCATATAATTTAAAAAATTAAAATTAGAAAAGCTTCAACTACTAAAATGTTGTCATTGTTGTTTTAAATGACAAATTAGTGGGATAGAATTCAAGACATTAATTATCACATTAGTTAGCCAGATGGTTTATTTGAAATCCCAGCAGATGAGTATCTGATTTTTGCTTTAAGTTGGGCTCAGTGAACTAGCAGAGGCAAAGGACAGCAAGGGTATGCGACTCTTTCTTTTACTGCTTTAACAAATAAAATTTTGTCTGCTCATCCCCCTGAGCAATGTTTTAAAAAAAATTTATAGAAACAGTGGTAGCCAAAAGAATATGAAAGTTCCATGACCCTTCAGATATCTTTGGTCACTTACCAGTCTTGTTACCTCTCTGACACATACTTTCCACTAACTTTTTCAAATGTAGAAGCAAACTTCGATAAAAATTGACACTTTTTTCAAAATCTGAAAATTTAAATAGCCTGCACCATCCTTTTTCTCTCCCCTAAACATTTTGGCAACAAATAAGATTCCTTGCTGGATGACTTCGGGGTGGCGGTGGGAAGAGGAGTCATGCATCAATAGTCACAGAATAAGAACTGGTAGTATGACTTGGTTTAAGTATGCTGTATGAGCAGTTAGCTCTCTAGTGGCTTGTTTAAATGGTCTCAGCACATTCACCAGAGTTTCCATCAGTATCTGCTCCAGATGTGAGAAGAATCCATCAATTTCATTTTCAAAATATTATAGCATGTAATAACTTCCTTTGCTCAAACAGCTTCTCTTAATAGAGAATGTTGAATTCTGTCTGGTAACTGCATCCTGAATAAGTTTGTCTTGGGGAACAAGCCATTATTCTTGGAAGAGTGTCAGAAGTTTTTTGGCTTTCACAGGCTGCCTGAACTATGGACAGATACCATCTGCTCTTACAAGAATATACATCCCTAGTGTATCATCGTACTCATGTATGAGGTATAGAGACATAGAAGGGCAATATCTTTAATCCCATCCCCACTATGAAAGTAAGTGGCAAAAAGCTTGGTACTTGTTTTCTCTTTGTGGTTGAATTAAAGGAGTTGAAACATTAGCAGCACAGCAATTCATTGCCTCTAAATATTTCTCGGACAACCCTTTGAGAACAGAAGCAGCACCTGATGCACCACTTACGTGAAGTCCTGGATAGGGCTCTGTTCTCTAAAGTTAGAATATTAGTACAACATGTGGGAACAGGGTATCTGGCAAATCAAGCAACCAAAGATATTTTACATACCTCCTTAACTAGACTACTGTTTGTAAGGTGATACGTCGAAGCAGAGAAATACCACAATTTTCCTTTCCTTAGTGGATATGTGAGGAACAGAAATATTAAATGACTTGTTCAAAATGATATAGGTATCTGTTGCATAGAAGAGAGTCATGCCTTGTTTCCCATGTTTCAGACCACATACCTTTTGGATATCTGCCCAAAGAAGTTAAAACCCTTGTTTTATGCATTGCTCTGATGTAGTAATTGGTGGAACCTGAAAAAAAAACCAAAACAATCAACATCAAAAATTCAAACCCCAATGATTTGCAACAAGACTAAAATTTTTTAGTGGTGAAATACAAATACTTTGAGGTGGTGCCCGAGAGGATCAGCACATGGAAATATTAACACAAGCAAAAAATTAACTAGGATTTC
Source organism: Opisthocomus hoazin (assembly GCF_030867145.1). Lineage (NCBI taxonomy): Eukaryota > Metazoa > Chordata > Aves > Opisthocomiformes > Opisthocomidae > Opisthocomus > Opisthocomus hoazin. Next base: position 26,013,251 of record NC_134419.1, read on the forward strand.
CAGTAAAGACAGCACAGTTGATTCAGCTCTTAGTATCAAATAGCAACATCTGTACTACAGTAGGTGTATACGACCCCCATCACTTTCCTGCTTCACACAGAATGCAGATTTTCAGTATGAGAGAGAGTATTTCTGGATCAGAACATTGAAGTCAAGCTAATGCATACTAAATGCATCATCTATGTATTTTTAGAGTTCTGAGGCTGCCTGCCTAGTAGAAAAGTTTCTTTTCCTAAGGTTATTCTTGCAGAAGCTAGACATCGTGTAGACTATACTGTGTCCTTCTCTTTCTCAACCTGGGGTAGCTGACATACAGGTGTTCAGATTTGCCTAGTCATGACAAAGTTTTTTGCATCACCATCACCCTTCAGGAGTTTTTTTCTGACTGACTGGACCATGGTCTCCTCCACCAAAGAACAATAACCCCGTAAAAGCTATATTGTCTAAAATCCACATGTGAATTACTTATTATGACCATAGTTTGGGAATGAACAAAGTAATCTACAGTAGAGCTACAGATTATTTGCAATCAAAATTCCCTATAAGGCTCCTGTCTATTATTGCCTTGAGATCCTGAATTCATCCACAGATGGTCACAATACTGTCTGGCATCATTCAATTTTCCTTTCTCAGTTAGGCCTCTCAACTCCTGACTGTAGCACAGTTGCAACTTTGCACCTCTAAGTAGGTGTGAACTATGATGTCTCTCTCTACCTTCTTTGTCACCCTTTAGCATATGAAATTATGAAGATTACCCCTAGATAAAATCTATACCTGTTAAATTAGAAACATGCATCAATACAGGATGTCACAAGTATCTCAAAACCAACTATTATAAATTAAGTTATGGAAAGAATTAATGCACAGAGAAACCTGAAGTTTGCACTATAGAAGGAGCAAGAAAAAAAAAAATCCAGTTCTGTTTGATACTTAAGACTGCTATAAACCTTAGAGGACAGTTAAATAATACTTTGGAGAATATTTTTGAACTGTGATTTTTTTTCAGAATGCCTCTATAAACATGCCACCCCAAGCGCAGCTTGGTTTTGCTGTCACTGGAGAGGAGAAGCTCACCTGTGTGCTTGAGAGACACCTTGATTTGGGTGTCCCCGGGGAGCAATGGGACATGGCTTCTATGTGGGGGTGGGGGGAAGCAGGCTGTCATTTATAGAAAAATTTCAATCTAAGATGTTACTGGAAAAACCCTTTTTACATTCTGCAAAACAATGACCAAAGATAGGACTGCACGTCTTTCCATCCTACATACACAAACACACATTCTCTACATGAGACACAATTTACTAAATGCTGCTTCAAAATATATAGACCAAAAAAATTAGTGACCACCCTTGTCTTGGAAAGGACAAAAGCTGAGATGAAATATCTTGCCTATGATGATGTAACAGGTCAGCAACAGAAGTAGGACTATAAAATGCACCATCAGTTAAGGGAATCATGTACTACTCTTATAAACTATCATATTGCTTCCCTTAAATCTTACTTGAAAGAAAAATATTGGCTTAAAGCGCATGCTGGTCTGCTTTGTCTCCAAATACATACTTCAAAGAAAAGTTGCAAATATTTATTCCAAGGGTGCTAGTGGGCAATCTTTTAGAAGCGGAATAACTACCAACAATATGTCATGTGAAATAAGTGTTGAAGTTACTTAATGGCAGAACACTGGACATTTATATGGGAAAAATAATCTCTCCAGCTTTTGAGACAGACTAAGAGGAGCGGGTGAAGAAAGAGGGACTCCAAGCTGTCAGCTCGCAGCCCTTGCAGATAACTGAATGACTCAAAGTCACAGGGAAATCTTGCCCAGCCCCTAAAGCAAAATGTAATAGCTGAAAGAGAAAAGAAATCATATGACTCAGTGAAGAAGAGTTACTTACAGTTATAAATGGTTTTAAATGTCATTTTTGTAGAAGTTTCACTGGCTGTTATTTATTGGCAAAGAGGCTGGTAATAAATTATGGACCTATATTCTCTTTCAAAAATCAAAGATCCACAATTTTTCTTTCATATTTCATGATTTCTTTGCAAAGCTTGGAGGCTATTCTGTATAAATTTGATTACATACTTGCAATTTATTGTTTCCCTACAATTAACCCATCTTTTCTGTTAAAACGCTGAGCTTTTGTAAGAGCTGTTAACCAGCCTTTTTTCTGGAAGGACTCTCTTAGCTAGAAATGAGGTATAAGATCTGCGGCTTTCAAGTTCTACTGTCTAAATTGCTCTTCCGCAACAGCTGGAGAAAACGCTTTCAAGAGTTTTGTGCTTCTTCCTGTGTGGTGATGCAGCTTTCCTCTAACGACTATTTCCCATCAATACCCACAGACACCTACCTTCTTAACCACTGGTTTAACGGTTTCTTACCACTTCCACCTTTCCGAAAAAAAGAGACTCGTTTGGGAGAAGGTTTACAAATATCTGCACACCAGGCTGCTGAGGGAGATAATATCTCGAAGAACTTAAAATTAGGTGTACAATTCTTGTCTAAAGAAAATAAACCAAACCAGTCCTGAATCTGTGCAGGCAGCAGATGTGACCAAAACGAGATGTATAAACTCTTTCCCATGCTAAGACTACAATGGTCTTTACTGAAAAATTCACAGCAAGGAAAAATAAGTGACCTTTTTCCACCCAATATAACTGTTGTAGCTTTGATAGTTAATACAACAAAGGCCACTATTCTGAATTATCCCATATTCTTTCGAATTACAGGAAACTTTAAAAAGTAAATCTTTCTTAAATACAGCAAAACACATGAAAGCTGTTTCTTCCAAGAGCTGCTGTCTACTGACAGAAGTATGCTGACTTTTCTGGGAAGTTTAAGGTTTGCTTCGTCTTCCAGAGGACTCTGGAGACCCACCCAATTGATTTCTTAAACTCATGCCACATTAACAAAGTGCCGTATACTTTATCCTCATTACAGTAAAAGTTTCACCTACACATTTATTCAAAACTGCAGTGAATTATTTAACTAACTGATCTTTCCTTAGATGGTAACTGAGAGTATCGTAACAGCCCAGCAAATCAGTGTGCTTTGATACTGACATATACTCTAAAATACGACAAATATTTTATGCTCTCTCTCACACATCTAGTTTACTTATTTGTTATAAAGAAAAGAACAAGGATAGCTGCAGCAGAAGAGCCTGTATATGACACAGTCTGATAACTGTTCATATAGACCACTATTTCACGGAGCAAGCCCTAACTTCATTTAGCGTAAAAGGTGATTCAAAAATTCTAAACTGTCATCTGATTTTAGACCTGCCTGTAATGAAAATACAAACCAGTTTCCACACAGAATGCTAAGGATTTGTCGTCCCCTCAAAAAAGAAGTGCATTTATTTAAATCAAAACATGTGTAATGTCACAGAAATGCCTTGATGCCTTTATAGAGTCATTCAATAAATAGCTAATTCCAACAAAGAATATAACATAAAGTCATTGCTGATATCCTCTGATCTCATAAAAACACAGACTATTGACATCACTAAAAGAGTGTTAAGTAGATAGTCTGTCAGGACTGAAGTTCAAAATTCCTGAAGAAGTATTTACTGAGTAGTAGGGATACTGTCTGCAATCAAAGGGAAAAGGAACATTAAAATACCTATTTTAAAACTTTTTTTCCAGCTGAAAATGGAAAGCTGTTCACAACCAGCGGATTTCATTCAGTCAGATTAATCATGTAGAGGACTGGATTAAATTTAGATTAAAAAGACATTCTTAATATCCAGAAAGGTCAGTTCTGAGGCATTCATGAACAAGAAGGTAAAATGAATGATCAGGGTTTGTACAGAATCATCTGATCCATGAATCTACATCCATCTAGCCCAGCACTCTGGCACTAAAAAACACGCCCAGACCAGATTTTCAGCTACAGTTTCGTGGCAGCCAGGAGGTTGCTCTCTGTGGCTCTTACGTACTCTGAGAGGGACAAGGGCACTTTAATCTGTCCATGTTTATTAGCATCACTTGATTATGGAATGTTTGTGCCACTGCTTAAACACAACAGTCAGCATCTCCTCTCCCTCAAACAAAATACATTGCAAATGCATTGATAGTAAGATCACTAACACTGCTATGTTAATAATATTACTAAATGTGTTAGTTCATGGGGTTTATTTAATTTAAAATGCAGCAAAACTTTAAAGCAATGTATCTGAACATTAGAATGAGATGATGCAAATTCGGTTTGTCTGGCTAGAGCATGGATTCGATTTTATTAATTTCATTTTTGTAAGAAGCTTCATATTACAGGAATACAGGAAAAATAAAGAACACAATTTATAAAGAAAGAGGACAAGATCAAAAGTTAGGTGAACAGTTCAAATCTAAGTGGACATTCACAATTAATTTAATTCTTAGAAAGATTTTTATGGCCTAAGAATGAGAATCCTTGGGGCTTGCTTGGCTGCTACAGCAGTTCAGAAAGGTGTGTTGTATACTGATTTGGGAGAAGTAGTAAGAGAGAAAGGAATAAAGAACTTGCTGTAGGAGGTAAAAAATACCAGTGCCCAGAATCTCTCACAAAATAGATGCAACAAAGACAATAAGTAGGTGACTGACTGTTTTTATTTCCTCTGCTTGTTCAGGAGGCCATGTCAAAGAAAAATTCTGAAATCCCAGGTTTGTATTTTTCACTAGAATTTTTGAGCTGAAAAATTCTGAAGATAATTATCAGCAATGCTTTTGTAGTATTTATGAAAATAGCTTTACTTTTACTTTCAGTGCATAATTATAATTTTTTAGTAGGATGTCAAGATTGTTCACCTACTGTAATGCTTGTGTTAAAACATCAGACAAGTTCATCCAATTGTTTGTACTTCCTTTTCGCTTTTGTAATTCATAACACTTCTTAATTGTTTTTATGCAAGAAATTAAAATGAGAAGTTCAGTAGAACTGATACAGAATTTTTGTTTTGCAAAAAGTTTATCTGATTTTCTGCATTTACTACTCTCAGAAAAGCAGCTACTTATTTAGTGCTTGCCAGTTTTATACTTTTACATTAACTAAGCTATGGATATGGCCCAAATTAAATTTAAAGTTTTAATTTAGACAATAAGAACTTATTCAAATCTCTAGTTTTAATCAGAAATTTTATTTTGTAATCTTTTTCAGTTAATGAGAACATATGCCAGTTTTAAAAGACTGTTTTTCTTGCAAAAATCTTTAAATTACCACATTTAAATTATACTGTATAAGCAGGCAGACTTATAAAGAAACAGCCATTTTATACAATTTACTTTCATTTTTAAAACAATGAACCTGTAAACTACTAAAATTAGAAATAGCTCATTGTTTCATTGTAGAAACCATACAGTTGTAACAAAACAAGAATCAGGCTTCAACATGCACATTCAACAATGTAGGTAAATATATGCCCTTCTCAGACCATAAGTATTTGATTATTTTTATACATGACCAAGAGCTTGTTTGGAATATTCTCATACGTAGATGTACATGTATTTGTCAGTGCGAACACTAAACACCAGTGTGTTAGCTATCACACTTTCTTTCTCTCTCTCCATGAGAAAATGTGCACAGGAGCAGATGTAGCCCTTCCTCTCTCCAGCTCGCCAATGATATGCCACGACACACTTTGTCAAAGCAGAGAACCTAGCTTTCATTCTGCATTTCCAGACTTCGTGTAAACTCATTTTGCAATATTAAGACAGAGTTAGATACTGTAACAGTATTCATATAAAAAAGTTAAGATTATAAGAATGTAAATCAACCTTTTCTCATTTCTGCACCAGCAACTGCAATAAGAAGAGGAGCTTTCACTGAGACTCCTTTCAGGCCTCATTCTCTGCTCCCATGCACTGTGTTATTCACAATTTATCCCTGCTTTCATGGGTAACAATAGCATCAGCTGATAATATGCCAAACCAATGGAGTCTTATTTCATTCACTTAGGAGTAGCTTAAAGTCTTAAACGTGTTTTTTTTTTTTGTTTTGGACTGAGAAAATGGGGTGGAGGGAAGGCTGGATCCTACTGTTCACATGCTTTCTTTTGTATAAGTGACGGAGCATTAGCAGAGACTGAGATGCACGTGTATTTTGAAAGTAAAAAAATTAACATACATAATCCAAGGAGACAATACAATCTCTTGAATAGCATCCATTCACACTGAAAACTGAGTCAAAATAATCTGTCTAAACTGTAGATATTCTATGCCTCCGTCTGTATCTGGTCTTTCTATAGGTGGCTGATACACTGGCTCCTGTTGCACTTCTCCAAAAACTCATGGCAGAGAGAAAACTTTGCTGTCTGTCTTTCATCTGTCTCACGAAAACAGCCTGCAGACAGCTCCATACCTTCAACACCACTAGAAGATGCCTGACAATACCACTTGTTCTAAGGTGATTTGTCCAAAGGGTACCAGAAGGAACATCCATAAACAAGGTGTGCAGCTGCCCAGGGTACAGGTGCTAATACATCTCACAAGCCTAGTCTCCACTAGGATATAAACATGACAAATTACAAAATAACTTGCCATTCAGCTTGCTTTGAATGCGTAATTTACAGATGAAGAATTCAACCTTCGGTCATTCACACTGGTAGCTGCTACTTTCAGCCCTCACTGTATGAATCAAGTCAGGACTGAAATGTCTCATGTTACTGTCTGACACCACAAGAAGGACTCAAACCCAGAGGCACAAAATTCCTAATAAGGAGGGTCACAAGAGTTTCTGCTATTACACTGTATATTTTATATTAAATTTTCTACCTCACTTAATTTATTCATCTTTGGTGAGACAAGAGGTTGCTGGTAACATTTCACTAATTCTCACTGGTCACCAGGTTGGCATATACAGCTGACAAAATACATAGTTGCTTTTTTTTCTTCCCTTTTTTCTTTCCTTCCCCCCCCCCCCCCCTTTAAACATAAACCAAAAAGTATTACACAAGCAATGCCTTTCCTGCACAGTCTAGAGCTGTAGGCCTTCCATCAGTCTTTTTCACCACACTTCTAAAGCCACTTCAATGTTAAGCAGCTCCATAACTGCATGGCAACTGGCTGGCTGCCAACCAGCTGCAAAATGAACGCCCCTTGTATTAACATTAGAGATTCCTTGATCATATTCAATAAAGCACCTTTGATGTTAGCACTGTTGGCTAATATCATCTTACAGGGTCTTGAGGGAGAGCTGATTGAGTCTGTAAGACAGATCATAAAGCCAGAAAGGACCTTCTAGTGTTAGAATGAAACAAAGTTTGTGTCTCCTGAGGCAAGAATAGTATTTATGGGTGAGATACTGTCAAAACACACACATCATCTATGATTCACAATTTTTTGCATAACATTTGGTGAACCACAGATCCCATCTTGTCTAACAAATACCAACTTTTTTTCTCTTGTTATTCGCCTTAACAGAGAAGTCCCTATGGGACCCTAAACAACCAGCCATACTTGGGGGCCTTTCTGTCACTCTGTATCCTCCTGACTGTCATCCCTCATCCTCCTGGCCTTCCTTTGCTCTAGCCAGGCAGCTGCCTCTCTTCCACTTTCTGGCATGCTCTCAGAGCAAAGTCTGTCAACCCTGCCCACAGTGTGGGACTTCAACACCTGGCAGGTACAAAGCAAAACTTCTAGTGCTCTAACACTGTGAGCTGTCTGGTTTAGCAACACCTCTAAAAAGTAGAGAGACTGACACACCTCCCAAAGGTTTCTGAAACAAAAGGGACACTCACCCATGGAAAAGAAAAAAAAAAAATGCAACTTGCCGTGCCTTGTTTCAGCATCTTCAGTGCTGGGGAGTCACTTCTGGAAGGGTAGAAACCTTTCCACATCCTTTACTGAAATATGGAAGGTGTTCTAGGTTTTGGTGGTGGTGGTTTTGGCTTTTTCTTCCTCTTGCTTCATTGCTCATGCCCAGCCCTGCAGTGGAAATCATCTCCACTGACAATTTGGTGAAGTCATCATCTTTTCCTCTCATCTGCAGTTTTCTGTTCTGCTGTGGGAAATCCCCCAAGCGTACAGGCTTCTTGTCCTCTTTTTCAGCTCTTGCAAAATTTCACCTTTCCCAGCCCCCTAGACCTGGAACAGCATCTGGCTAAAAGTTATGACCTGGAAGATCCCTTCCTGTACTAAGCGGACGAAAAAAAACTTCCCTAACATACTAGCCATCTCATTTGAGTCTGGAACAGGTCTGTTTATAAGCAGGTAAAATGACCCTACTGGAGGAAGGCAGAGTGTTGTGGTACCAGGCCTGCCTCCAGCATTGGCTATCAACAGATGCTAGTGACGTGTGTAAGTACCAGGCTGTCACACAACAATAGTTATTTATCATATTCTTTTAGCTTGCAATAACCAGAGGTTTATTAACTCACAGATCTCTAAAAAGTGCCTTTCCCTCCTTTTCCAACAATAGAAGGAAGAGGCAAACTTCCTCTTTTGGAAGAGACTATCACACATCATTTACCCGAGAAAATAAGATATTTTATTTCAGTTTTGTGAAACCATACACACACAGATTGAGATGATCTTCATCATCTATTAAATGCTGGATTATGCTCTCATATTGGCCTGACTTATTATTCAGCAAGGCATAGTCATTCTATATCATTATTCCTAGCCCCATATGAAATAGCTGGCATTATCCTATTCCTTGGGCCAACTCCTTCCTCTTTCTCCTCCTCTGTCTCCCCAGGGACTGCTGCCTCTTCACTCCTACCACCCGTCCACATCCAGTGACATTTTTCTCTTAGGCTCAGCACCTCATGCACACATGGTTCTGCCACACCTTCTGCTCTGGGAACAGTGGTAGAACAACGCTTTTCCACTTCTGAACATCGTTGAGAAGAACCCGCAGACCTGCAAGCTCTGAAATACAGCATACTCTATGCCACAAAGACACTAGAAATGGACTTTCAACGATAAAAATATTTCCTGATAAATCTGCACACCGGGAATAACACCTGTATGTTTATTTGTCCGCTTCCCAGCTGAGATGTTTAGCCTAAATTTGATGCCATAAGGCAGATACTGTAAACTAAATAACAGATGTATACACTTCCTTCAGACATGAACCATTCAGGTTATCACATTGCACTGAACAAACATCCAAACACTGTCTCATGAAATGATCTTAGTAGTGAGAAATTTCCCAGTGCCGCAGCCTACAAAAGAAGAAATCTATTCTATTCCTGCATTTTTGTATCATTGTGCTCCTTTTACAGCTACATTCTTCAGGTCAACATGTTTTTGTGAGATATTTTACCTTCACTTTGTCCTGGGTTTGGCCAGGACAGGGTTAATTTTCACCAGACTCCAGGAAGGGGCACAGCCAGGGGTTGGGGGCTGACCCCACCTGGCCAAACAGAGACCGGTATTCCATACCATGTGCCGTCACGCTGGGTTCCGGTGGGGGGGGCGGCGCGGCGGGAACTCTCTCGCGGCTTGGGGGGACGCGGCGCCGGTGCTGTTCGCGAGAGCGGCTGTCTGGGTCGTACGGTTCGTTGTTGTGTTTTTCTCCTTATTTGTATCGTTGTTGTTCCTGTTTCCCTCTGTTTGCTGTTCTGTTAAACTGCCCTTATCCCGACCCACCGGTTTCTGCCTTTTTCTTTTCGTTCTCCTCCGCACGCCGGCGGGGGGAGGGGCGGCCGCGTGGAGCTTTTGTTGCCGGCGGCAGCCGAAACCAAAACATTAAATTGGCGCCCGAGCGTGGGGCAGGGATAACGGCAGGGCTGAGCAGCGGGTGTTAAAACTGTTTTCTTAGATTTGCTTAAATTTTGTTATACTCATTTTTCTGTGTTAAGTAGTCGCCGGTAAAAAAGAAAAAAAAATGTTTCTGACTTTGATCAAGTGGCTCTGCTATGTAAATCCGTACTTGCACTATGTGTTCATTGCCATGCTGTTCATCATGGCTGGGAAAAAGATCAGGATGATGATTTTCCTCTACTGTACGATATCGACTTATGACATGATAGCATCACTGTGTATGAAATTAGGCTTGTATTTGCATGCAGCACTGCGGTCATTTCCGTACCTCGGGTCCTATGTCTTAGAATTTGTGAATAATCAAACCCAGTCTGTGGGGAAAACCGGAGGGGATACCTTCCCCCACTCTTTCGCCCCCCCTCTTTCCCTCAGGCTGGTCCTAACGGCTTTTGAGAATTTCGAGTACCCGTGGGATGCTCAGGCCAGCACTCTCCTTTTGTTCTGCCTCCTGAATGGGTTTCAGCTTTTGTTTAGGGTTAAGCAAGTCGTTAAGAACATCGTGCAGAGACCTGCCCCGGGGCCGGATAGCTGTGAGTGGCTGGGTGTGTGGGACAGAATGGGCAAGTACCTAGGGCAGTGGACACCCCCGATGTTTTTTAAACTCACCCCTGAGCAAGTACAGAATCCGGAAAAACTAGTAAAATATCTGCAAAAAGTGTGCTGCCACCCTGGGAACTCCAGAGAGACACAGATCACAGCAATGTGCTGGGGTCTGGCCCACGCCTACCGAGCCCTGTTCAACCTGATTCAGTGCCCTGAAGGGGAAAGGGGGGGAAGCGAAGCGGCAGACGCTGCGACTGGCACTGCCCCCCCAGCCGGCCCTGCAGCCCCTCCAGACCAGCAGGCAGTCACAGTCCCCCCGACCGGCACCACGGCTGCTGCAGCCACAGCTGCAGGGTCTGCCTCGGTTTCCCTGGCAGGTACAGCAGCGGCTCCAGCCCCAGCTCCAGCCGCAGGCAGCGCGGCTGAGCCCAATGACCAACCTGTGCCGGTTGCAGTCGCCCCTGTAAAACTAAAGAAAGACAGAAAGAGAGCAGATCGCTCCGGGAGGGATGACGATGAGCCAGGGTCATCGCGGGAGATAGAGACAGAGATCATCACCCGGTCCCTGTCCCTGGGCGAGCTGCGGGACATGCGGAAAGATTTCAGCCGCCACCCTGGCCAGCACATTGTCACCTGGCTGCTGCGGTGCTGGGATAACGGGGCCAGCAGCTTGGAATTAGAGGGCAAGGAAGCCAAGCAGCTGGGATCCCTGGCCAGGGATGGGGGCATTGACAAGGCCATTGGGAAAAAGGAACAAATCCTCAGCCTCTGGAGGAGACTTCTGTCAGGCGTGAGGGAGAGGTACCCCTTCAGTGACGATTTTGTATGCTATCCTGGCAAGTGGACCAAAATGGAAAGGGGTATTCAGTACTTGAGGGAATTAGCTGTGCGGGAGCTGGTTTACTGTGACACAGACGATGAGCAGGTACCCACAGACCCAGATGAACTCCAGTGCTCACAATCCATGTGGAGGAAGTTTGTGCGGAGTGCACCCTCCTCGCATGCCAACTCACCGGCAGTTGTAAACTGGAAAGGTAAAGACGCACCAACAGTGGATGAGGTGGCTGTCAGACTCCGGCAATATGAGGAAAGTCTCTCTTCCTCCCTTGTCTCAGCCGTGGAGAAACTGGTCAAGCGACTAGACAGGAATATGTCCTACTCCCCACCTGTACGGGCCAGTGTCTCAGCTATTAGGAGCAGGCGTTTCTCTGCTCAGGAGAGGGAATACAGAGGCTATACACCCCGGGGCACCCTGTGGTTCTACTTGAGTGACCACGGAGAGGACATGAGGAAGTGGGATGGAAAACCCACCTCAAGTCTAGAGGCACGAGTACGTGAGTTGCGAGGTAAAACAATCACCAAAGGGGATTCTGTTAGGAAAAGTGCCGCTCCAGTTTCCAGAAGCCAGCTCTCCAGACCAGGTAGGCAGTTTGATCTTGATTCCGATCCTCTGGAAGGGACCTCCAAGTCATTTTTACAGCAGGTGAGCAGCAAATTCTCTGACGAGGATTAGAGGGGCCCTGCCTCCAGCCAGGTGGAGGAAAGGGACAACCGTGTCTATTGGACGGTGTGGATTCGGTGGCCTGGCACGTCAGATCCACAAGAGTATAAAGCTCTAGTGGACACTGGTGCACAGTGTACTTTAATGCCATCAAGTTTCAAAGGGTCAGAGTCCATTTGCATTTCGGGAGTGACAGGGGGGTCCCAAGAGCTGAGTGTACTGGAGGCTGAAGTGAGCCTCACTGGGCAGGAGTGGCAGAAGCACCCCATTGTAACTGGCCCCGAGGCTCCGTGCATCCTTGGGATAGACTGTCTTAGGAGAGGGTATTTCAAGGACCCAAAGGGGTATTGGTGGGCTTTTGGCATAGCTGCTGTGGAGACGGAAGAAATTAAACAGCTGTCCATTTTGCCTGGTCTCTCGGAGGATCCTTCCGTTGTGGGGTTGCTGAGGGTTGAAGAACAACAGGTACCCATCGCAACCACAACGGTGCACCAGCGACAGTATCGTACCAACCGAGACTCCCTTCTCCCCATTCATCAGCTGATCCGCCAGCTGGAGAGTCAAGGAGTGATCACCAAAACTCGCTCACCCTTTAATAGTCCCATATGGCCAGTAAGAAAATCTACTGGAGAGTGGAGACTGACAATAGACTACCGTGGCCTGAATGAAGTCACACCACCGCTGAGTGCTGCCGTGCCAGACATGCTAAAACTTCAATATCAGCTGGAGTCAAAGGCAGCCAAGTGGTATGCCACCACTGACATCGCTAATGCATTCTTCTCCATCCCTTTGGCAGCAGAGTGCAGGCCACAGTTTGCTTTCACCTGGAGGGGCATCCAGTATACCTGGCATCGACTGCCCCAGGGGTGGAAACACAGTCCCACCATTTGCCATGGACTAATCCAGAATGCACTGGAAAAGGGTGAAGCCCCAGAATATCTGCAGTACATCGATGACATCATTGTATGGGGTGACACAGTGGAGGAGGTTTTCGAGAAAGGGGAGAAAATAGTTCAGATCCTTCTGAAAGCCGGTTTCGCCATTAAGCGAAGTAAAGTCAAGGGACCTGCGCAAGAGATCCAGTTTTTGGGAATAAAATGGCAGGATGGGCGCCGTCAAATCCCAATGGATGTCATCAACAAAATAGCAGCTATGTCTCCACCAACCAGCAAAAAGGAAGCACAGACCTGCCTGGGTGTTGTGGGTTTTTGGAGGATGCACATCCCAAATTACAGCCAAATTGTGAGTCCTCTGTACCACGTGACCCGGAAGAAGAATGATTTCGAATGGGGCCCTGAGCAACGACAGGCATTTGAACAGATTAAAAGGGAGATAGTTCATGCTGTAGCCCTTGGTCCAGTCCGGTCAGGGCAAGATGTTAAAAACGTGCTCTACACCGTAGCCGGGGAGAATGGCCCAACCTGGAGTCTCTGGCAGAAAGCACCAGGGGAGACTCGAGGTCGACCCCTGGGGTTCTGGAGCCGGGGATACAAAGGATCCGAGGCCCGCTATACTCCCACTGAAAAAGAGATTCTGGCAGCATATGAAGGCGTTCGAGCTGCTTCAGAAGTGATCGGCACTGAAGCACAGCTCCTCCTAGCTCCACGATTGCCGGTCCTGGGCTCTATGTTCAAAGAGAGGGTCCCCTCTACGCATCATGCCACCGATGCTACGTGGAGTAAGTGGGTCGCTCTGATCACCCAGCGCGCCCGAATGGCAAACCCCAGTCGCCCAGGAATTCTGGAGGTAATCATGGACTGGCCAGAAGGCAAAGATTTTGGAGCATCGCCAGAGGAGGAGGTGACACGTGCTGAAGAGGCCCCACTGTATAACCAGCTGCCAGAAGATAAGAAACAGTATGCCCTGTTCACGGATGGGTCCTGTCGCATTGTGGGGAAGCAGCGGAGGTGGAAGGCTGCTGTATGGAGCCCTACACGACAAGTCGCGGAAACTGCCGAGGGAGAAGGTGAGTCCAGCCAGTTTGCAGAGGTGAAAGCCATCCAGCTGGCTTTAGACATGGCCAGTCGAGAGAAGTGGCCAGTGCTCTATCTTTACACTGACTCTTGGATGGTGGCCAATGCCTTGTGGGGATAGCTGCAGCAATGGAAGAAGAACTGGCAGCGCAGAGGCAAACCTATCTGGGCTGCCCCATTGTGGCAAGATATTGCTGCCCGGCTAGAGCAGTTGGCTGTGAAAGTCCATCACGTGGACACCCACGTCCCTAAGAGTCGGGCCACTGAAGAACATCAAAACAACCACCAGGTAGATCAGGCTGCTAAGATTGAAGTGGCTCAGGTGGATCTGGACTGGCAAAATAAGTGTGAACTGTTTATAGCTTGGTGGGCCCATGACACCTCGGGCCACCAAGGAAGAGACGCGACATACCGATGGGCTCGTGACCGAGGGGTGGACTTGACCATGGATACAATCGCACAGGTTATCCATGAATGTGACACATGCGCTGCAACCAAGCAAGCCAAGCGGGTAAAGCCTCAGTGGTATGGAGGACGATGGCTAAAATATAAATATGGGGAGGCTTGGCAGATTGACTACATCACACTGCCACAAACCCGCCAAGGCAAGCGCTATGTACTCACAATGGTGGAGGCCACCACTGGATGGCTGGAAACCTACCCTGTGCCCCATGCCACTGCCCAGAATACCATCCTGGGCCTGGAAAAACAAGTCCTGTGGTGACATGGCACTCCCGAAAGAATCGAGTCGGACAACGGGACTCACTTTCGCAACAGCCTCATAGACACCTGGGCCAAAGAACACGGTATCGACTGGGTGTATCACATCCCCTACCATGCACCAGCCTCGGGAAAGATCGAACGTTACAATGGGCTGCTAAAAACCACTTTGAGGGCAATGGGGGGTGGGACTTTCAAAAATTGGGATACCCATTTAGCAAAGGCCACCTGGTTGGTTAACACCAGAGGGTCCACCAACCGGGCTGGTCCTGCCCAGTCAAAACCCCAGCGCCCAGTAGAAGGGGATAAAGTCCCTGTAGTGCACATGCGGAACATGTTAGGGAAGACAGTTTGGGTTAGTCCTGCCTCGGGCAAAGGCAAGCCCGTCCGCGGGATTGCCTTTGCTCAAGGACCTGGGTGTACCTGGTGGGTAATGCGGAAGGATGGGGAAGTCCGATGTGTACCTCATGGGGATTTAATTTTGGGCGAGAATAGTCCATAAATAAATTGTATAAAGTTAGTTGTTAAATAACCCTGTCACTGTCTGTTATCACTGTTATAATTGTTATATTTTGTACCAGTAGTAGCATAGTAAGAATCGTCCAGGTTAAAGAAGGATGGACTTTTTCGATGAAAACCTAGCAGAGCACAGCGATGATGGAACTGGACCTGGTTTTCAACAACTGGCATCCAGCAACTTCATCAAGATCAACATCTCCTGCAGACTGTGGTCACGGGCCGCACCAGATGCATCAGCCGTGAGCTCTGGACGCAGCAAGTGACCGCCCATCACCACACATCACCTCTCCTGCCACGGAAGACCATTACGACAGATGGAGCCCGAAGTCATGAATTAAATGAACTCAATGGACACTTTAGAGTGATGATCCATAGACTAAGGGAATGATATCTGGAGACAGGAGAAGTGATGGTGATCAACTGGACAATGGGGGACCTGGGCATGACGTAGATGGTATGGAATAAGGGGTGGATAATGTCCTGGGTTTGGCCAGGACAGGGTTAATTTTCACCAGACTCCAGGAAGGGGCACAGCCAGGGGGTGGGGGCTGACCCCACCTGGCCAAACAGAGACCGGTATTCCATACCATGTGCCGTCACGCTGGGTTCCAGTGGGGGGGGGCGGCGCGGCGGGAACTCTCTCGCGGCTTGGGGGGGCTCGGCGCCAGTGCTGTTCGTGAGAGCGGCTGTCTGGGTCGTACGGTTCGTTGTTGTGTTTTTCTCCTTATTTGTACCGTTGTTGTTCCTGTTTCCCTCTGTTTGCTGTTCTGTTAAACTGCCCTTATCCCGACCCACCGGTTTCTGCCTTTTTCTTTTCATTTTCCTCCGCACACCAGCGGGGGGAGGGGCGGCCACGTGGCGCTTTTGTTGCCGGCGGCAGCCAAAACCAAAACAACTTCAATAAGATTTTCTTAAAATGTCATGCTTCCTTTGAAATAGAAAACTGCAGAATAACATAATCAGAATAAAATATGACCATACTGTAATTAAAAATATTTTTAGCAGAAAAAAAGTGCTGTAAAAGTTTAAAATTTCTAATTTGTGAAAGAACTGATTAGCTGCTCAACTCCACAAAGGAGTTAAAAGTGTAAGACCACCCAAACGTTTTATACCATGACTATGACTCACTTGCCTTTTAACAATGTGCATTCATTAAATCATTAAAATCTGTCAGTTCGGGTTAAAATTCATCTATATCTTTTTTTTTAAAAACAAAGGAATAAAAAACTGCCTGAGATATAAAAGTAAGTTTTTTTAAAAGAAGGGGAAAGGAGATGTTAAGAGTAGCCAGCAAATTATAAAGGTGAAAAGAAAAACAAATGGTACACCCAAAAGTGTTATCTCAACTCTATAAATTAATTTTAACCACCCTTTCCAAATACTCACTTTAGATGTGACTACTTGAGAGGAATGGATTCAGTTGAATGTTCTCAATAACTTAATACTTGGGTGGTGTTTTTATAAAAATTAATCCTTCTAGATTGCATCCATGTCCCCTTGCAATCAGTTCCATAAAAGAGTCTACAAACCTCATAAGCACAAATGATTATGGAAGGCAAGTTCAAAGGCACACGTGTAAGTAAGTGTTCAAGGAAAGTATTCAGGTTCAGGAAAAAATACTTGCAACACAAGTACTCATCCACTCAAAGAACGGAAGCATTGTCATATTGATTAGCTGATCATCCTAATTCCAACAGAACACACCAGTTTCTTGCACAGAACACCTGATGGTTAATTCAGAAAGGCAAGATACTGCTCCCAAACAAGTCTAATGCTCCCCAAATAATTAATATATTTTGATAATCAATTTTCTGAGAACAAGAAAACACTTTCTATAGGGAGGATAACTGTTAGAAGAAGAGAGAGAGGGGTATAGCGGAAATAAAGGGATAAAGAACAGGAACACCTGGAACTGTAATTTTCACTATGTTTAAGAAGGGGTACAGATGCATAAAAAGGGGAAAACCCTATGACAGTATCAAGTTGCTTGGACATGCAATAATAATGAATGATTTTAATTGTAAAAAAAATTCACCTGTACAAAATAATCACATCTCTAATAGTTGGTCGCCTTTCTAAAGGAAATCAATGATAAATAAACTGTATAGCTTAAACAACATTGATTACTACTCCTAATTGTGAAAGCTCATTAGAGATTCAAATCAACAGCTGAAATGTCCAAAGAACCCAAAAAAGGTACTTGTCAAGACAGCCAGTTTCCAGCTGAGTCAGTGTGAGAAGCGAGTTTGAAAGAGTTGAAGTCCTGATACCTGCCAATGACTTCATAGATTTGAGTTGAGCCAAAATAGATCAACCAGCATGCTTTCAATATTGGATGAATAAAATCTGATCTTTTAAAAACACTTTAAGTTTCCTGTATTTTACTCATTTCTAAATCTGACTTCTAGTATATACTGAGCCAATATTTTAATAATTCTGGCTTTACAGATCTGACCTCCACTGCTGCTAAGACAGAAAGAAAACAAAAGGATCCTCCTAATGTTAGACAGGATTTGGATAGAGGGTTAATAGCAGAAAATTCCAAAAAAGTATAACGACATAGCCACATTTTAAGCATTACTGTTCCATGAAATTCAGAGGTGTCTCTAGCTTATATGAGACTTGTATTTTATTGCAGGTATTACATGTTGAGGATAAGATGCCTACTTTCATTTTATTATTAAAGTCTTTACAATTTTTATTTATTGATATTTATAACATTTTTTCCTTTCCTTTCAATAATCCTATAAAATCAAAGGGGCACTAGTGATTTTGCATATTGTTTATATCTGACAAACATTAATACACAAAAAATAAATGGTATTTATTTGAAAACAGAATCACAGAATGTTAGGGGTTGGAAAGGACCTCTGTGGGTCATCTAGTCCAACCCCCCTGCCGAAGCAGGGTCACCTACAGCATGTATAAGTGACAATTTTAAAAACTAGAAGGATGTACGGTGTGGACATCTAGTTTGTCGCACTTCTGTGAAGCAATAAAGTTCCTTTTTCTAGTTGTAAGTTAATATGACAGCCACATTCAAGTTTACAAGGTGCACTTAAATATTAAATACTAAATAATGTTATTAACAGAATTTTAAAAGGTAGCGCCCTTGTGTTTATTAAAATAACTACATTGAAGGTAAGGATTTCTGCTTCTTCAGTGCAAGACCACTTTTTTGTTCACATAATAAAAAAATGAAGCCAAGCAACTTGGGTTTTCTTTTCAAGCATACCATATGTTTTTCTAAAATAACAAATATAACCTTCAAAGATGTGTATGGCATAAAAGAGGCAGTCAACTGGTAGTTTACTTTGCTTTTTATAGCCACATTACTCTTTATTTTCACTGAACAAGGCCACAGATGCTATTTAAAGCCTGATGACTCTGGCCTTTTTAGTGTAAACCCTCAGCCCCTCCCTGCCTCCTCCCCAAATCCTCAGACTGTCTGGTGACTTGAACAAAGTATTGCTTTTTCTGTGCAAGCATCTCTCTCCTAAGTCAACAGCTATATACTGATCCAAGCACCGCAGCCCAGCCTATACCCTGGTGAAGGTAGCTTGTCGTTTCCTGTCACAGGATACCCTTCTAAATTACCCTTTACATTTTCAGAGTTCAGCAAATCATGTTTCAAGAAATGACCATTTGTATTTCCTTTTTGATTTAACATGTTAAAAATAAACACCAGCCATCCTTTTTAAATCCAGAGCCAGATGACAATATTGTAGATCAAAAATAAGCACAAAATTATTTCTTCTCCCAGCTATAACAACTTACATGTGAAGTTACAAAAGAAAGCAATCTTTAGGCTGGATATTTTTAAAGTTATATAGAAAAGTAGAAAAGGGATTTGAAGAAATTGCAGCAAGCTATTTCATCTACTTTTAAGATTTTATGTTGGAGCATGCATTCTTGATTGATAAAAAACAAATGTCCACAAGAATGCTTAATATGCCTCATATTTAAGCGTTAGTAATCTGAAAGGTGTTGAAAGTAAAAGCAGTTAAAGTTACAGGATTTAACACCAAGATGTGTTGCCTTGGAGTTCACAAGGTTTTAGGCTCAGATGAGGAATTGCCACATACGCTGTACAGTTTTCACAATTCTCCTCTCAGAGGAAAAGTTACAGCCTCAAATTCCATGCAATGAAACTGAGAATGGAACTCTGAAAAATGGGTCTCTCAGTTGAGTGGCCAAACCAAAACCTTTTAAGCAATAATAGATTTAGGCCAAATTGTAATAAAATATTTTATTTGCTTTGCAAATTAACTAATCTTTATTAAAACTTCATTTTGATTATGGGCAGTTTCCAACTATGAATGCTCTTTTTTTTTTTTTTTTAATCCAAAAGGCTGAAAATATTTACTTTTCAAAAGAGGTCATTGTTTCCTTACAGTGAATCAGCTATTCTTTCACATTTTCCTTGACAGTGAAGTCAGGATACCTCTTCATCCATCTTATTACCAATTCACAGGTCACTAACAATGCCAGCTTGCTGGAAGACAGCTGGGTAGCATGCTATCCAGCTGGGCAGATGCAGCTGCAGGGGACCGGGTTGAAATTGCCAGGGTACGGGCTGGCCCACACCACGTGGGTCGATGAGCAAACATTGATTTAGGACACGTGCTCACCCAAAACAGACATCTTATACAATTCTAAAAACATTGCCATGGCAAATTGAGGGCTTCAGCGCAACTTCCATATCTCTACATCTCTGGTCATGCAAATACCATGCCCTTGGTAGTGGGTTTGGAACTAGATAATCTTTAAGGTCCATTTCAACCCAAACCATTCTATGATTCTGTGAAATCTGCCAATACATTTAGCCTCGTATATGTAAGCAATCCAGTTTATTTCCAAAGTTAAGCACATGCAGATTATGTTTCACTGATTTCCATACGCAGTTAATTTTATGTCTGTCAAGATAATTTTAGAAATATTTAAGGTTTAAATCAAAGAAAGTCATTAGTAATCATCCACCCAAAATTACAGCTTTAAAATATTTACGTTCTGAGAATTAAAATAAAAACAGTGTTCAAAGTTCTCCCGTTTCTTAACTCTAACCAATGCTGCAAAAATAGTAACATGCAAAAGTCTTTTTTTGTCTACTATCACCCTTAATTTCTGAACTTTGTTTTTTTACATCTGTTTTATATCGACCTTCACTACACTTGAAACGCAAATGTGGTGGTGGGACTAAACAAATAGTCATTCTTCCTTCTCTAAATCATAAGGCAAAGTATCGACTCTGCATATCTTCTTCTGTACTGTTTATATTCCTTTCTTGGTGGAAAAAAAGGACAACAAAAGTTTAAAACCCCTCTAAATCTACTTCAGCAAAACAGCATGAATGTGAAAAGTAGAATGTCTCATACCGATACAAATATGCACATATATTTTAAAACAATAGTGTTCTGCACAGTCCCTAACCTACCTCATTAGCTCATCTAACTTTGACTGTTAGGCCTGCTTTAGTGTTTTAGCCAGTTTCTGAGATCTCTAACAACGTCTCCCATCACAAGAGTGGACTATTTTAATCTTAAATTCGTTGAACATTACTGAACATTACTCTGGGTGTGGAAGATTCCCTGTTTTAGAGAATTACACAGACAATTCTCAAAAAGTAAGAAAAAGCATGCCTTTGCCACATGTTGATTAAGATTAAGGAAATCTGCTAATGTCCTAAAATCAGATCCTGACTACAGCTGTGTTTTCCACCTTTACTGGATCTGTCTAGGTCTCACACATGACAGATCTCCATTACATTGTCTATTCCTTCATTATTAATGAACGTCTCGGGTTTTATCCCCTTTCTTGTATAAGAGAGGCTCATGAATTTGCAGAGACTGCTTTTCTTCTCTGAGGTAACCAAGGTCATTATTAGCACACTCCAGGGAATAATGCAGTGCCCTGTGTACTTACTGCCTTTGCTTATGTTTGATAGCGTTGAGATTTCAGTAAAAGTGCTGCAACACTAAACTCAGCATAGGAAAACATGATCATTGGTGTTTCTTTTTGTTACAAAGTGAAAGAAAAGCTTTAGAGTAAAATATAGCTTTTCCATTAAGCTCCTTTTCCAACTATACAAAAATGATGCTATAAAAACTACAGTGGCTTTTGCTAATTCAGTGGCTGTTAATTTACAGTCAGATCAAAAGATAAGATTAGGTGTTTGAGCTTTCTTTTTCCCCACTGCCGTATTTTAACTAATTCCATCAAACAAAGGATCAACCTTACTTTCTTTAAACAAAACTCACAATTTGCTAAAAGAGAAGTTGAGTATTTTCTATTTGGATCCAAAGTACAGTGAGGTCAGTCAAAATACTCTAATTAAGTTTAAACAGGCCCTGGCTCAGGCATTTGTATGCTAATAATTGGACAACCAAGAAAGATGGATGTCTTTTATAAGGCTAGGAGCATTTTACATCAGCTTTTGCTATTTATCATGTTAACATATGGATATCAATGTCAAACAAGAGGCATTACAGTATTTCACTAAAGGGTTTAATAGCTATTGAAGTTTTTAATTGATTTGATGAGGAGTGTGCATTTTTCAAACTCAGGAAACCTAAACAGGTGAAAATCCTGTTGTAATATATATATGGACGAATATGGACTTAACCTCAGAATAATTGCAAACAGAGACATTCATAAACACCTCATATTTCACCTTTATCTTTAACTGTGCAAAACCCAAATGTTCTGCCAGTTGTTTCTGCCCTTCCCTGTCCCTCCCCTTCCATGTCCTCAGTTTTTCTTCTACACCAGAAGTCAAGCATTAATTCCAATATGGATTAATAAGTCAAAAGTCATAACTTTGTTTTTCTGAAAATTCATGCAAAAAAAAAATTGGATTACAGTCAATTTTTAAATATTAGAAAATTTATCTTTGATTATGAGCATATTTTTTATTTTAATTTTGAATTTCTTGAAGTAAGAAATTTGTAAGAATGTTTCAGTCAAGTAAAAAACTTTGTGTTCCTTAATTTTAATCATGAAAAATGCCTTTGACTTTAACAAAATCCCACATGCAATTAAGACCATTATTGCGCATTATACATCCTAGACTATTTGTCACAAAGTTTCGTCCTAGTACTGCATGTCCACAGTAAGCCGCTTACCCGTGTTTGCATGTCAGGTTACTGTTGGTTGTTTTGCTTTACTCATGCATGCAAGTACGTAATTAGTATTTTAGAATTAGTGCAATCTTCAGTCACAAACATGTAACATTTACCACACTTATTTTAAAGCCAAAGAAGCTGTGAATGCAATGTTAATGAATGCCTTCTAGTGTGGCTAAAATAGTTTCTGAAATTATGGAATGTGCATTAATAGGTATCACTGTGATTGACATGAGATGGCTACAGGAGCCAGCTAGAGTGAGCAGAGACTTGGACTACAAAACTTGCAGCATTTGCCACAGACTAATTCACCTACTGCTAGCCGAATACCAGTAAAAATCACCAACACTGTAACTAGAGTTTCATATACATTGTGGTTCTGCATAATCCACTCTTGCACTGCCAGCGGTGTGCCAAACAAATAAATAAAAAGCTTACTTTGCTTTATGCTACTCAAATGAGAAAGGATACAGAAGAGTGGAAGGGCAGAATTAAAAAACCTTTAGACTTCGAGAAGTTAACTTCAATTTGCAAAGTGAACTTTTTCTTTTGATTGTGGTTTAAAATTACTGTTGGGGAAAAAAAACAAGTTGCCTATTTGCTTCTTCTAGAAGAGTTCCCAGAAAGCACATAAACACTTGCTCTAAAGTCTTCATTCACTGTTGTCCAGATTTCCCTTTCCTGTCATATTCATTTCATACCTCTCCTGCATTTTTTAGGCCTCCCACTTTTCCTCTTTTATGGCTGTAAACCCTCAGTGTCCTGACATGTTCTTCCTAGTCATCACCCTTTTCTACTGAGAGGTTTCTCATTGCCTCTAAGGCTCACTCTTTGCACACGCAACTTCTGTGCCATCCCCCCACCCCAGTGCCAGCCGACTGTGCTAAATCCAGACATTCCAGATGCCACAGATACTTGTCCATTACATTATCTCCCCTCAGCCCATCTGCTAAAATCAAATTTGCTGGATCGGGGACTAAACAAATGCTTCCCCTTCCCTGGCCTCTGGTGGCACTAAGCCAGCTTAGGGTCAGTAATAACAGCAGAACTTTGAACTCAGGATTTTTGGTTTTGCCTGAAGACGATCGACTCAACAAATTAAAATTAAATGAACAAATGAGCTCTCCTGTCATGTTAAATACTGTTACATTGTTGAAAAATATTTCCAAAACCTCATCTTTGCAGTATTTTAGGACCTAAAATCCCTAATGTTCAGGCCCTAGAATGGAATCAGAACTTGTTGCAGATAAATAGTAGCAGTAAGTATTTATCAATGCAGTCTTCTTTGTAGTCCTCAATAACCACACTGCTATTTTGTATACACACGCACTGCATACCATCTGCTGATGTTTATTTTAATTCGCCAGGAAAGGCCTGTGTTTAAGTTGGAATTTAAGTGACAGAATCAGAACAAAAGGAAAAGGGCAGCAGAATAAACTGAATAAATTCCAAATATGACTTGTAAAGGCAGACAATATAAAAGCTATAATCTTAGTTTAATCCCCACACTTTTTAAACACAGTAATTACTAGACATCTGCTGGTAACAGAGTCTTGCTATTGGATAATCTTAATTACCCTGTAATATTTCCTGACACTCCCCAAAATATGCCCTATGGATAATGATTCATTCAGGGTTCAGCCCCATTATTAGCTACTAATTCAAACAATCAAGACAAAGACAACGAACAGATGACCTTGAACAATTACCCGCTCACTGAACAGAATATATTTCATGCTTTTCAAAGACTTTACTGCTTTCCTGGCTTCATGAGCAACACTCAAAAATTAACAAAACACATCAAGAAAAGAGCTGAAGAATAAAAGCAGATTTGCTGGGATACCCCAGCTCCCTGAAACATAATTTTCTTGCATTAACAACATAATGGCTACTGCAATATATTCTATTTTCTAAGATTAAATAGGGACCTAGACAGGCTGGTGAAAAACCCCGTATGGCTGTTTTATTAGACTGGATATGTAAGCTGTTTACTTATCTGCAAGTAAAGTATTGATAATCTTAAAATAAAATAAAAGAATTAAATGCACTTAGGTAAAATGAATGGAATTCATACAACTGTTGCAGAAGTAGATATGCTATCACTGACTTCAGTGCTGAAGCAGATGGCTGCAAACTTCTGAGGCTTCTCTGTGGGCTGCCCAGGAAATATCTCAGGTCACAGATCACACTTCGTCCTCATTGGGCTGCCATAGCCTGATGCCCTTCTTTCTGATTGCACAGGTAAAAACAAGTCCATAAGACGGAACATAGTTGCCCTATAAGCCTAATCTCTACTACTTTGGATTATTATTTTGCTTATTTATTTTGAGAAATTATTGTTGTAATGTACGTGGCTTTTTAAATTGTTAGTACTGTAATCAGTTTTTGGAGTTTTTGTCTTCATATTAGGACAAGGAGAAGGTACACCAAGGCGTATAAAAAGTTATCCTTTTCTCTGTGGCTCGGTTCATTGTCTCTTTGAGAGTCTTAGGAAGTCCTTGCAATCCATCTGAAAGTCAAAACATTCAGGTTGAGCTGGAAACAGGACTGCAATTACTGAACTGGTAGAAAAATAAGATTGAAGCAAAACACAGGAAAAAAAAGAAATTGTAAATGAAAAGTCAAAGTGAAAAGTTAAAGTCAGAATGAAATAATTTTCTGAACTGGTTCTGAAAATTACATCATTGTAGGAATATAGTTGAATTTCTTAAACAACTGTAAAGTGAATGGCAGAAAGAAGATATAAATAAAATAAAAGCATAGAAAAACAGATGCTACAACATTTCCCCATGCCAAAATCAGAGCTATGATAAAAAAACAGCTTCTAAACCATCTTTATTTATTTAATCACGTTGACTATAAAGATGAGATTTTTTAATGTAAAGCTCCTAAGAATGAGCAACCTTGTGAAGTTTAGCGCCAGATACTTAGTCCTAGGTCCAGTCAAATAATCAGAAAGCCATGGGTAAAAGGACAACTATAGTTCTCCTTGATCTTAAAAGGTATGCAATCTGCAAATATAAAGTACTCCAGGAAAGGTGGAGTGGGAAAGGATTTTCTTCTCCAACAAAAAGTACTAGACTGCAGTATCTTCAAAGAAAAATATTTGTGTCGACACAGCTTTACAGACTACTTCAGACTTCTTGTTGATGCTATGGTCTCTGAGCATGCTTTGCTTATCATGAGTGCCTAATAAAACTTCTAAGACTTTAGTACACCTCCCAGAAATCATATATATGTGATGAAGTTTCTCTTCTAGTTCCAAGCAGACTTTTTCCAACTTCTCACTTCCTTCCTGAAAGTCCTTTTCAAGGATGGCATTGAAGTGATAGCACATCTCCCTATAATGTTGTACTTTTCTAGTGTGCTAAGTGTAAGAGTGGCTCCTTCAAGACAGGACATCTTTCCAAAATATAGTTTGGAAGCATTTTGAGTAACAATATAGTGGATTAAATTTGCTATAGTCTCTTCTGGCCTCAAAATTCACTAATTACATCAACATTCCTCCTTAATTTCTTTTCTTTTGGTCACTACACAATCCACAATCCAACATTTGGGATTTTCATTAGGAAATACACTTTTTATATCTAGAACTTCTCTAGAAATGGACATTTGACATTTCCTTTCCCAGATCAAGAGTAGCCTCTCAGGTCATAATCAAGCATCTAGGAAACAAATTTTCTATCAAGCCTTTGTAAGAACAATATGCTCTGTTGATGCTTCAAAAATCACAAATGTAATGTATTGTCAACATATTTTCCTGTGGATAAGCCAACAAAATAATCTTGTGGCCACGGGTCAGGAATGGCCTTTCTTAATACGTAAATATTCAAATTATTATTTTTGAGGGGAAAATTTGAAGTACACTTGTTGTTAGTTTCTATACTGACCAAATTAATGCAACTTGCCTGAAGGTCATGTCTTTGTTCATTTAGGTACTGAAAAGTCATCCACAGCAAGATAGTCTTTTCTTCTAATTAATGTGGTCATGAAACAAATGAAACACAATATGCAAATAAGAGCTATGATGATTTAATAAAATGCTGTCCCTCCAGGAAAAAAACACCAAATAAACTAGTTTCATATAGTTGGTTTTGAAAGGCCCATCTGTTAAAACTGAAAGTATTTTACTTAAATTATATCTGGTTACTAAGAGGTACTGTGTTTCAATTATTTCAGGGAAACTTAAAAGACAAAAGTTGTTGCTAGAGTTCAGGTCCAGAATGAACCACATAGCTGGGTTCTCACGTGTTTAATCTTAGATGTTGGGCCAAGCTCAAAATGAAATTCACATTTCTGTTCACATCTGAGAAGTCTCCTAGAAAGTCAATACGAATCTAAATAATTTCTCATTATAAAAGTTACACAGCCACAAGACATACTAAAGGATATAGTACCTAATTTTTAACCTCTTAATCTTACAATTACTACAGAATGCCATAAAGCCAACACAGAACAACCAAATTTATTTACATAGTGAAGGGTCCTTACAAAAACAAGATTCTACGATTAACTACTGTTTTGCATCAGTGGCTCCGTTATCATTTAGCATGTTTGACCTGATCTCCAGGAGTACACAACAGTGAGTGAGTGTCTTCATGTTTATTTTAGAAAATACCTATTTATTAAATTAATATTACAAAAAGAGTGAAAAAGTGACCAGATTCACTAACAAGAATTCTGATTCAAGCATTTCTTTAGCCAACTACTTCAACAGCAGGTGGTGTCCACTTTCAGGCTGGAGAAGGTCAAGCTGGTTACTAACGTCTTCATAGCAGAAAATAGACCTTCCTTCTTGTTATCTAATGAGAGTTTTGACAATGGATCTACAATGAGTTTCACCTACTGGACCCTTCTGGGGTGGGACACCACATTCTAGAGTCAGTAATTTCCTGTTCCTCATTAAAGCTTCACAGAAAAAGGCTCCATCGTCCTGTGACCCTAGAATTTTTTATGTTTTTCAAAAATATTCCATTCCAGTGATCCCTTTCCAGATGAAAAAAAGACAATGGAGAAGGTGACCATTTCCTCCAGAAATTCCAGATAGCCAGGGCACTTGCCTGACATGTAGGAAACCAACATTTCCTGGAATGAATCAGGTACAACAAGACCTGGCATGCAACTTTCTTTGCCATAAGCAATTGTTCTCACCACCAAACTGTTCTTAATTAGTTTTGTCCATCTGGACACAAAGATCTTTTCCAATACAATCTCCAGCAAAACTGTTATGCTCCCATAAGAAGCTTTAATTTCAAGTTCTTGGTATTTCTCAGTAACAAGTATTTCTGCAGAACTTGATTTTTCAAATGAGAATACGCATTTTAAAGCCCCTTGGAAAGCCACAGGTACAGAAAGCAGTGTTATTAAAGCGACGAATAAATCATCATCTGTATAGGCAAAGAAGATATTCTGACAGAGTAGACCTTTTAGATGCAAGAGAGCTCTCTGGACCCAGAAAGGACTTTGAAAGCAGCAGAATTTTATTTCTTCTCAGTTGCGCTGTTAAGCAATCAAAGCTTCAGAACTACTAAGGCCTAATCCACACAACTCAATGGAAGAGCTGAACTTCATTTGCTACCACCTGCTTTTAATTTTTGTTTTTTTTATTTTTTCTTTTTCCCCAGCTCCCTTTCACATGAAAACTGCTTTTTCTTTCTTTGAATGCTTTTTCCTGCCTATGTTTTCTCTCTCCTTCCTGAAGTCATGACTGTCTGTTTTTATCTTCAATGTAGTCAATTCCTAGTCTATACCTAAGACTTTGACTACAATGGGTATTTTTTTAATGGAAATATACAAACCTGCCTGCTTTTTCTCTTCTCCATGCTTCTGATACCTCCTTAATGCTGCTTAATTTCTTCTGCCTCTTTTCTTAGCTTAATCTCTACTTTTATACTCTGAAAAAATAATTTGCTATATTGTGTATATCTTCAATCTTTATCATCTTTCTCTACCTAACTTTATTTTAACATACTGTATTAAATGTCCAAATCTGGTTTAGATTGCAAAGATTTAAGGATTTTTTTTCCCCAATACTTTCATTCCTTAACGTTATAATGAAGCAAAATATGTTTGGTTGCTTGAAATCAGCAAAGATCATCCCACTTTCTGAGTGGTGGATACCAACTTGAATCATACAATCTTTTCTCTCTGAAGCTAAGTGCTAAATTCCTGAAGCACATTTAGAACTTGCATTTTTAGTTTTACCACAGATGTACTACATCAGTCTATTTTCTAGATTCCTATTCGATGTCAAATGCCCTGTATACTGAACATTCGTAATTTTAACCTACTGCAGTCTGACTTGAAACATTTCTTCTTGATGATTTTTACATCTGTTCACTGCAATATAACCTGTACCAGAGCAAGGGACAGAAATTATCATTGTCCCATTTTTACTTCATACATTTTCTGTGTGAAATAGAAATTATAACCACGTGTAAGAAGCCATTGTTGGTATAAGGAGGCAGTTTTAGCAAAAATGATGGTTTTTCCATTGCTGTGTTGCCCACTGAAGCTCAAACATTGTCTGGCAACTATCCTCAAGGGCAATTGTCTGGCCAGCTTAGCAGTGGGCCCCCTGCCATCCTAACAGATGGGCACCAAGTGTAAGTAGCCATAAGACCGTATAAGTGCATTTAGTATGAAACTTGGGGCATAATTCCCAGCCTTGATCACCATATGGCTTTTCCATACTGAGTTTGTAATAAATGGGATGTGCAGTGCTAACCCAACTTTGAACATGAGCAGCATTAAGGATAATAATGAGAATAGCTCCCACCATCTGATATGCAGGATCTAAGTTTAGATTTAGCAGGAGCAGTATAGGAGTAGAATTATTACACACCAACTTCTTCACACATTTATTTCTGTTGATCCACTAAGCTTTCCATGACAAACTTAACTTCTGAAAAACGTGGAAATCATCTCCTTCTCTCCCTCCATAGTCCTTTACAGGGAAAGAGAAAGCAAAATTATGAAAGCCAGTGCCTTCAACAAAAACCTTGAATTGATTCACTTAGTCTTGTAATTGAACTGAATCTACATTTCACAGTAACTTTGATGTTGAATTCTGCAGGACAGTTTTACAAGAGAGGCTCGGGATTTCACAGAATCATTTACCATACACATATTAGTGCTTTTGCTCTGTATGCTTATTGGATATGGAAAGCATTTCAGATCCCCTCAGCACATGTTGTTTCAGACAACTACCACATCTGATCTAATGCTCAAGGAAAAAGGAACCAATGAGTATGGTTGTGGCTGCCATTGTTTTTCTAAGTTATTCCAAGTAGTATATGCCTCAGTGCCTGTGGATTTTAGTTATTGCAGCAAACTTCATTCAAGTTTGCTGACAGAAATAATTGAAAACAAACAGTGAATACCAAAATAGGGATTTAGTTTCAGGAACGTGAATATTTTAAAAATTCATACACTGGCTTTGAGTATTTTTAGACAGTGCTTCTGAGTTCTAGTTATTGTCAACAAATGATTCTGTCTGTGACTTCTGAAGAGTGAAAACAATCTGATTTTATCAAGTCTCGAGGAAAGTATGAGAACTGTGATGAAATATTTATCTACACTTAAGAGTGTAAGTGGTAGTAAATCAAATGAAAAAGAATTTATCTGGTTGTGTTCTTGCCTTTTCTCTCTATCATACTTTAGGACGGAGTTTGTGGTTGATTTACACCAACAAAAGGAAAAGTCCCGCCTCTTCCATCCCCAGCTACTTATTTCTACTGGAAAGTGCAATGCTGCCCTTCAGTGAGGCATGATATGAGTAATTTAAGGTATTTACAGAACCATAGTCTTAGAGTAAAGAAAGAGGGAGACTTAATCTGGTATACACTAATATGAGTTTTGCTAGAAACAGTTATAGATGTGCAGCTGAAAGTCTAACACAATATATCTCTCTAGGTATAGTTCCTAGATCTGAAGGAGCAACACCTTTCATGAATACTCATTTGAATTTACTTGCTTTCCAACAGTATTCAAGTAATCAGCTCTGCTGGCATGAACACTTGCAGAAAGCAAATGTCAAAGTTGCTTATGTGAGCTTTTCTGAAAGCATGATTTAAATCTCATCCTCCAAGAATTTCGGCTGAAATGTTTATCTAATTAGGAAGAGAGATAACTGACAGGCAGTATTTCATCAAAATCCTGAAGCAACTATAATAGAGAATCAAACACAGTCACACTTTTGGTTGACATATACGAACCCTTTCTGAATTAACTTCCTACTAACTGGAAAAAGAAGAGTTAAATTAGTGCCTATTTATATATTGGTTACTTAAGCTACCAATAGCTTTATTCATATATGTTTACATAGGAATAGAGCCCATAGTGTTAATTTCCTCTTAAGAAGATTAGATCCTTTAATTAACATATAGAATCTGAAGCTGAATCAGGTTATGTTTCAAAAATCAGAGAATTAACTAGGCAACATTAAATTGTATATTTCTGCAGACCTATGCATTGACAAGAGGTTTCAAATGCTTATTCAGTTGAGCAGGTGAGGGAGAGACAAACCAAACATACCAATAGAGGAGACGAGAGAGAGAGAAACCAAATATACCAATAGAACATCCTAGTCAGCATTGAAGTATAGTAAATAATGTAAAATCCCCTTGGAAATACAGAATCTACCATAAGTATTAGGACAAATTCACAACAGAGAGAATGCCTTTGTGCTTCAATTGTGCGTCTGTTGAGAAATTAGTCTAAAAGTTGCACAGCTTCCTGTTCATTATCTTTCAGAAGCTTCCAGGTCCAATTCACTCAGTTTATCCGAAACATATTTTTCTCAGTTATCAGCCATGCAAGACTGACCTTAAATATGAGAGTCGAAGTGTGGGCTCTTTCTGATGAGTGCAACTATGAGTGTAGCACTGAAAATCACAGTTGGAATCACCATTGTTTCCCTTTCATGATACAAATCACTCCATAATTTTTCCATTGTGAAGACTTCAACATGCCAAATTCGCAACGCAGAAAGAAAAGAAAAAGGACTTGAGTAAGATGAAACTAGACATGAGTGAAGTAAAAATAAACAGCAAGAAATACTCTAACAGGCATTTATCATCCTATAAATGCAGAAATACTGTACTTCCAGTAAAAATGAAGTTACAAAAGTTAACTCTTTCAGTTACAAATAGAGATACATTTTTACGACATAACTAACCTGCAGAACTCACTATCTACAAGTGATTAGACAAACCAAGGGTTTAATTTGTTTAACAGCTCAGACGTTTTTCCGGATAGTGAAATTCAAGGAGGTCTTTACAACAAGAGAAAAGTGCTCACAAACCCACTGCTTCATGCCACGAATCACAAGCTTGGTTGAGGCCAGGGCTGTGCATAAATTTCCCCAGTGGACAGCTGAGTTGCAGAAGTTTCTGACGTTGACAATTATAACAGCAGTGAAAGCCACGTGCTCCTCGGCTACATTTACAGGGTTTCTTCACATTCTCCACTTAGCTGAGGTGTGCAACTGCACTGCCAGCACAGATTGTCGTACAGAACAACCCAGGAGCAGCCCTCCGCCTGCACCCTGATGGTCCCCTGCAAACCAGCACAGTGCACAGGCAGCTCTCCAACACCCGTGTGGCCTCAGGGCTCCAAACCAGAATAAAAGTTACAAACTTACTACAGAACTAAATTAGACAGTATTGTGTGCATCTTGAAAGGAAATCAATTTTATTTTGCAGCAGGTACATCCAGAATATTAGCCACATTTTCAGAATTAAGAAGCAACCAAGCCTTTTAGAGAAAGCAATATATCTTTGAATGAAACTGCACTGCATTCAAAATTACTGGAAACACATTTATAAAGTTGTGGTCATCGTACAAGTATCAGTAATGCCTTACTTCTGCATGTGTTTTCTGGTGTGGTTTCCACCCTTGTCAGCCAGAACAGAAATGCGTTGTGATGCTAGCTTTCAACTTCTGGGATCCAGTCCATGGCCCAGCTAGCACTGGCTCTGGCTCCCCAGCTTGCCCCCGCTCAGGTCGCAGCTGTACAGAGGGGCTTCTGAGGACCTCTTGCCTGCTCCCCGACACAGCCGGGAGCCGCAGAGCGGAGCCTGGGGTCTCCTGGCCGATGGTGTGGCTGGACCTGGGGCTCTCTCTCCTTCCCTCCCTCCCTCCGTCCGCAGCCCCGCTCCAGTTCACAGTGGCACAGCGCCCCAGAGGCTCACCAACACCCAGAATGCTGCAGGTTGCTACCACTCCTCACAGGCCCTTTGATACAAAATGCAATTCAACTCTCGTCAGCCTTTGCGAGCCCCAGACAGATTCATAATGGAAAGAATACAGGGGTTCTGTTTTTTGTTTGTTTGCTTGTTTTACAGTATTCATCTCAGGTCACGGTTTTAAGAGAGTACTGAATAACCTGGTGTCCATAGTCATTTAAAGCAGGAAAGCAACTGTCTAAAGCACTTTTGGAAAAATAATGTAAGAAAAACTATTTCCTGTTTCGCTACCTTATACTAAATTGGCAATATTTTAAAATGTGTCCAAATTTTTCTCCGAAAGTCCAGCTGTAAAGTATTAACATTAAAGACACTGAATTTAGAAATGAATGCAATAGAAATAAGTTGTTTTAAATTATGTTTCTATTTCAGTTCTTCCCAAAATATTTTATTTTCTAAGGTATTGATCATTTGTTCAAAACTGCAAACTGGACAGTGCAGTGCTCCTTTCAGATTCCACTTTTATAATCCACAGAATCTTTGTCTTTAATCTTTTGTTAGACCCTAAAGTTCTTTGATGCATGCACATTATTTTCTAGTGATTGCCACCACATGAAAAGGGTGTTAATCCTCTGCTAATTAACAACTTGTAGAGGTCAACAGGGGTCAGCACTTTACATTTTTGGATTTAGTGCATTTTTGGTTCATTGGAACTTCTTGTTCTCATCAGTTCAGCTGTTCCATCATTTTTTTATTGGTGTATTTTGTTCCATGTCAGCGATAGCATCCTCTTGCGCTCTTAGTCCAATATGAACATACTAAAAGCTTTTAGTTTGACATGATTCAGTTTGCTCGTTTTTTTTGAGTAGCCATACTACCTACTCTACAACTACTTTCCTTAAAAAGCCTATTGCTTCATGCAGTTTAGGTGTTTTGTCTAGTCAGGTAACGGAGTTTCCACTGCTTTTGACAGCCATACTACATGTTTCATTGCAAACAGCATTCCTCAATAAAAATATAATACTTCCTCAAAATAGTTAACAAATTATAAAGGGTATAAAAATTTTTCCTATTGATAAAAAAATAATTTGAGGAAGGTCTCGACACTTTTATTTATTCAATAAGTAATGTTTATTTATATAAATATTTCTTCATTACCTTATTAGCCTGAAAACCAGCTTAATTTACTCCAAATAATTTTAATTTCATTCACCATTATATTCACTGACTGCAATGGCTATGTAGTTAAAATTCTATTAATCAGATTTAAAGAATAATTTTGTTTCTCTTTTCACCTGATATTAATAATAAAAAATATAGCTTTCTTTAGGGAAAAAATGTGTCAAAAATGTTCTTATCTAAGCAACATTAACAAGTTCCACTTTATTTTTTCAGAGCATGTCAGTGAATTGTGGTTATTTTCTAAATGACATTGTAACAATCTTTCAGAGTACTGGTGAAATATAACTACACTTCCCTATCTGTGTATTTTCTTAAAAAGACTCTGCAATTTGAAGAAAAGTAGATAGCAAGACAGTAGATGTTTTGTTTTGCATTCAGTTCCCACAAACCGGAAAAGGCGCATGAGATAAAGCATCACAGGAACAGATTAGTAGAACTTGATGGGGCTGGGAGAGAATATGAACAAAGGAAAACATGGAAGGGCATCAAAACAGTCCATATCCACACAGTAATTAAGAAACAGGTCTAGCCTTAGTAATCTTTCCAGTGTGCTACACGATTTTATCACACATATTGTGTGAAAAAGTACTTCCCTCCTAACAAAAGAATTTGATTTTTTTCTCTTCAGATTAGATTGAAGACCTCTCTCATCCCTTGTGAGAGAGACACAGAAGACAGGCTTTCCCAGTCTCTCTCCTCTACAAGCTGCAGTACTTTGCGATTTTTTTTCCTCATGACCCATTTAAATTCTTCTGCTTTCTTAAATAATTAATCCCAATCTTTGCAGGCTCTTTCACCCAAACACCCTGCATTTATTTGAATGTTTTCATTACTATTTGAACACCCATATTTCTAAAACACCCTAACAAGGATGAGGAATTTCACTTTGGAAACACTGTTTCTTAGTGTAGGTTAAAATTAAAAGAAACAACTTAGAAAGAAAAAAATACCAGCACCAGTCTGTGGCTGTGACTCATAATTATAATTCCTCCAAAAATTCTCAAAAAAATACAAAACCATCTAAAACTGAAGTGCAGACTTAGCACACACCTGTGTAGACACTGTGATTAATTACATGTTACGTAAACGGTATCTCACAGACAGCACTGTGTAGATGATAGACCAGTTTACAAAGGGAAGTGAGTGATTCTACCCTTTTGAATCTTGATTAAAGGAAAAATAGTTGTATAAATTGCAATGTTTTAAAACGATTTTGTTATCTAAAGCTCAGTAGAATCTTAGCACAACAGTGATTCATGATCCAGGATATGCCTGTTTTTTTGACAAACGAAATGCCTCCAGGGTCCTGAAGTTCTGCAGCTTTTACTCAGCCATTTGGATGCTGGGAGAACAAGGTTTCCCTGAGGTACCCTTATGTCGTTACTGAGTTCACATCTTTGGCTCCCATTACAAAAAGACACTGATTATCTCCATAATTATTTTTGAATTTTTATTTTGACTGTTGAGAAGAAGGAACTTCTGAGATTCCATTTATGTACATATATATTAAAATGAAAATAGCTGAAGACACAACACTCGTCTTTCTTTTCAGTATTCTCTTTTCAGAACTTTGTTAAAGAATTTCGTCTTTTTATTAAATTATTAACATCACTTTTTAGTCTTTCTGTAATTGATTTGTAATTCATAGATTTTCATGGAGATAAATTGAGTTGAAAGTCAATTCTTTTCTTTTACTATTAACCAAATAAGGAATTTCAGTGTAAATCAGGCATTAAAACAGTACTATAATTTTAGCATTTGAAGAATTTTAATTACTTGCGGAAATGAAGTGTTTAGATAAAGTTAAAATAGGCCACAAGAAAAAATATTTTTTTAAAGAGAGGATGACCTAAATGGTGAATTGTGACAGCAGCCAAGTAAATAACTTAACAAGAAAAAGCTTTGCAGAATATTGATTTAATGCATCACTTAAGCAACAGAATATCTCAAGCCCACATTATCCATGCTCTATTTCCCTGTACCTTGGACAGTTTATCTATTCACCTCTCTCAAAGGAACAAGCACATATTTCTACAGGAATTGTTTGTCTATGACATACAGTTTTTAACAGTATGATAAAATTAATTTTCAGTAGAATTCTACTTTTGTGAAAGTTAGTAATTTATAGAAATTTTTGTATAATGGAATTAAAATACTACAGAAGTTTAGCCAAGATATAGTATACATTATCATCTTTACTCTGTGATAATGCAACACTGCGAAATAAGGATTATCACTATGTCAAAGGACTGTAAACTGTGTTTCAAGTTCTTTGCAAAGAGTTTCAGAAAAGCATTAAAAAGATGCCAAAAATCTGATACAAAAGTACACTGATATTAAATTATGGCTTCAAATGTTACATTCAGGACAAAGACTGTAAAGGTAGTGCCATCTCACAGAAGGAGGGACAAAGAGCAGGAAAAAGTACTCATCTTTTTTTTTTTTTTTTGAGAAAAATATGAAAGAATCGATTTTGTTATAACAGTGTCTTATTATCCAAAGTGAAATCTTGTGCTGTAAAGAGTATTTAAGCCAAAATTAGCCTTTATCAGTTTTATGCCATTTAAAATACATGAATGACAGCTTGATGGCTAGAGAGGCAGCCAATTTGAATTCTGAAATTTCCTCTCTGTGCCTACAAAGCTGGAGATACTGCTGCCTGACTCCATGTCACCCAGCTGCCACGTCAGGTTCTGCACGTAGACAGGACTGTTTTTACAGCATACACTTAAATAGTTCTACCAAATTCCCACATGAATGATGAATATTATGAATGAGGCCCTTTCCTACATGCCTGTCCTGAGAAGCATTTAAATGGCCTTTTGTCCAATGGTTTTGGTTTTCCCTGATTAAGCACTCAATTTTATGGAAAATGGGCTAAGAAGATAGAGTTACTCAGCAGGTGGTACAGGAATTACACAAGGTAACAGAAGCAACAGAAGCTGAAAGGAAACTATGATTTTCCATGGCATTTTGCAAAAACATGAACGGTCAGGACTGTCCCCAGAACAGGGTTTGAATCACTATTTGTTTGTAACATCTTCAGAAATTTCCATCACTGTTACCTAGTCTCGTGTATCTCATCAGAGACCAGCAAAGAATATGGAGGTAAATCCAGTACTGACAAAATGAACCACAGCTAAACTCCTTTTTAGCAACACACGTTTCACTAGCAGAAAAACTGTTTTAAATTTTCAAGTCTCTTCTCAGTCTTAGATGAAATAGTCACAAGGTCTTACAGATTCCCCTCCCTCTCTCCATTCTGTGGTAAAAAGCTCCCAAGCTATTTGTAGTGTATCCTTTGTAAGATCTGCAAAGCAGATTTAAGGAATTACAGAAGTTACCTCCTGGCCAGTTTTATTTATCTTTTACAGCTAAAGGATGCTCTAAGATTATCGTTGGAGCCTATTTGACCACCCTTAGTGATCTCTCCAGCTGCGCAAGGCAGGGAATAAGACTCATCTGCTCACCTCATGTTGATTTGTCGTTTGACATCTGTGTCAGAGTAACACCCTGTAAGAGCAGACACTTTGATGCCACTGCAGCTTTATCTCTGTCAGAACTAGAGCTGGGTGGACTATTTACTGCGAATAATTTATTCAGCAGATTTCACCCTTTCTTCAGTTTAAGCATTCTCTATACATGTCCTAATTAAAAGACATAATTGGCTTAATACTCAAGCACTTCATTCTTACTTGTTCCCTTTGTGAAGAGGTGTCCTGAATAAAGGCAGGGGTGAAATCCTGGTGCCACTTAGGACACTGAAACCCACTCTTCTCCTTGATTTCACTAAGGTCAGGATCTCAGTCAAGGTCCCTCAAGCAAGAAACCTCCGGTTTAGATTGTGATATGTCAGAAGCTAGGTCCATAATTAAACAGCGGGAAGAAACAAAAGAAACAGAGCAAGGGACACAGCAATAAGATATTTAGATACCATCATAATGGCTCTATTAAAAAAAAACAAAACAACACAATAGAGATTACTTAAAGTAGAAGGACATTTAGGAGGGCTCAGGGTATGATTTTATTCCCCTACAAGGATCAGACAAATATGTGAACATACTTTGGTGACTGCAATTATTTGAACAAGTGCAGTTTGCATTGACTTCCCCCCTCTGCTCCCTCGCTTTCGTCCCTTCTGCCTATACCTTGTTCTTTAACCAAGATCAAAATCCTCTTGGTAAAGGAATTCTTTGGTCTTTAGTGTATAAGAAATTAATTAATCAATAGAGAATATAGAATACAAAGTATAATTAAAGATAAAATGTCATTACTAGAGTAGCAGTTCTATTCAACTATATAATAGTCTGTTTCTGAAAGCATCTCTACCCTGCATGCACCTAGCAAGGATCAGTGCCTGAAGGCAATATGGAACTATATTCTTTGAAACATCTAGTGTTTTGCTAGCAATTTCAAACTCCTCTGTTCTTCAACATTCAGTCACTAAACTATGCTGCTTAAATTATTAAATCATTTTAATTTAAATTTTCATAAGCTACCAGAGGAAAAATGCACATTCTTAAAGTCACAGGTCTGGCTTCTTGCAAGGAAAACTATGGTATTTGTATTGCTTTTATGCAGTATTTACTTCCCTTAAGAAAAGAACAAAATAAATTATTTCATTAAGGAGTAAAATGAGGAGGGCAGATGGTTTAAAAAAAAATAAATCCTTTTGAAACTGTCTTGGTGTAGGACCACCCAAAACTGGAACAGAAATGGGGTAAACTACCTGCTGTCCTAATCTCTAAAAGACTGAGATATCAGACAAGATTAATGAACACAAAAATGAAAGATCCCTTTAGATCAAAATTATTGAAAAAGAAGAAAAATTATCTCCAAGATATATTATATTGGTCCCCCAAAAAATACATTACTTTGAAAAAAGTTGTAGTATGTTTTAACTTTAATACATTTTTATTGAAAAAGAATTTGCAACTACTAATGACTTGTTTCCTTGAGACACTTTAATCTCACTAATAATACTGCACTTCTGTTGCAGACTGTTCTGTAGAGGTGGGACAATGGAGGGAATGCTTCATTTAATTTTGCTACATATTGTGTGAAACACTTAAACACTCATCTATTTTGTTTGTGAAAAGCGAGATAATTTATTCCAGGGAATGATATATTCAATTAAAAAATTTCAAAATTAGACCATGTATGACTTTTACATCAAAAGACTTCTACATTTGAAACTCAAACTGCTAAATACTATCATTCTTCTCTAAATACTGGATTGCACAAAATTTTTATACATTTCAGATTTTGAAACCAACAGAACATCTTACAGAAGAAGATTAGAATACAAAATGATAGTTGCAGACTTCTGCAAGGAAATGGCAGTTTAGATAATTCATAAAATATATGTGTTTATATTTTACTGTGGGTTAAATAGGGATGAAAGAACTTCACTGAAATCAGAAAAGCTACATAGCCTGGCAAGACTAGTCTGAGGGAAAAACACCTGTTACCGTCACCAAGTCAGACTGCCCCTAGAAAGTCCTTGATTTTTTTTTGTGAAAACGGGGCCAGTGTATTTTAGGAAAAATAATTTGTTTATACTGAAAGGAGTTATGGGAACATGTGACCAAAGAGAAGAGATAGAAATGGGAGGATTCAACAAAAAATGTGGAAATTACACAGGGAAAAAAAAACCCCATAATTTAAAGAAATTGTCAGACTTTCTGGAATATGCAGATGTGGTATAAAAACTGTTCAAGTATCCAGTATCTGCAGGCCTGCAGAGAAAACAGGAATAAGTTCTTCTGACTTTCACTAGTTATGGGATACCAGCTTCCTCTCTGCCTGCTGAAAATCTTCCCAGTATCTCATGGGGTTCCTTCACTTTACCTGCATCAACAGGTATAGGAGACAGAGGAATGAGAAAAGACTTGATTGGAAAAAAAACACAAACAAAACAAAACATAAATCCAAAAAAGCCCTGCAAAATCAGTTATGATATTAACAGCTTTGATGGTGATTTTTCTTTATGTAAAAGGTAGATTCTGCAACCCGGCCAGCTGGTTCACGTACAGCAAAGATGACTGGTTTAGACCACATTTCAGCAAGTTTCATCCCTCCTGGTGCAGAAGATGAGAACAAACCTTCCTTCACAGCCCTCCTATACCAGATGCTTTTGAAAAACTCCTCGTGCTAGCTTACGGCTGTTCTCAACGAGGGTATAAAACCAGTTCCAGATATACGCACACACTGGAAGCAATGTGCATGTTTCCAGGCTCCAATAATTCCTCTCCATGAAATGGCTTTTGGGTGCCCTTTGTCCACTTGCCTGCTCTCAAAGTTTTTCAAAGACTTTGTTTCTTCTCTGCCTTTTTCCTGTTTCTCCAGTATCTCCTGGATTTTTTGACAAATTTCTTCTTTTCTTCTGCATTACCAACATTGAGGGATTTTACGAGCAGTGACTAATACAAGATTTAAAATTTAGCAGATACCACCTACTGTTGAATTATAAAAAGCAAAGGTGTATAGAACAGCAAGAATTCTCTGGCAAAGTTGCAAGCAAATATGCAGTCTACGCACAGTAGAGTTCAGTTATTTTCCACAGAAAGAAAGATGGAAAGGCTTAAAAGTGCTGGGCAACATGAAATCGACATCATGTACACAATACAATTGCATTTGATTTTCTAAGGAAACCATTAAAATGCTTTCAGAAGTACCCATTTATATAATACAACACATCAAGACACAAACTGCATAAGTGCCTTTATTCTGAGCATTTCTGAAAGAAATTTATCGGACACTTTGACTTTTGCCTTGCTAAATGTAGCACACATTGCTAAAAAGAAGCCAAAGGGCAAATCTCCTCCTCCCCCAAATAGTCATTGAACTTAGATTTACACAAGGAAAAATCACTAGCTGTTTTGTAACGTGGTTTAGGAATGCACCCCGTTTGATAGGATCAAGGCCATCCTACTTTTTCCCCCTCACATCATACACTCTCTAAGAATTCCAAAGAATGAAAAAGAGCTATTTCAGTGACTACTATTTCTAACTTACTTCAGTCATCTTTCTTATTTGCTAGAGTTCCTGGCCAGGGGATGGTGAAAATTCTTAGGAAGGGGACCTCTATTAGGCAGGAGTAAACTGTCTTTACCAATCTTTGCTAGATCAGGGATAAAAGCCCCAAACCCAAACAAACCTAACCCAAAACCAGAAAAAGAAGTCCATTCTGTCAGTGGATGGAGTCACAGAGGACCACGTAGCAGTAACAGCATGGTCTCCAGACTCTGACAGCCCTGTTTGTACAGCAACATTTTGTCTCACATCTTAAGCATCATCACAATGACAGCATTTGCAAAGTAATGTTGTTTTCCACCCTGTGGTAATTTTATGATGGTCTCATTCTTCTCTAGTAACCAATAATGGAGAAAGAACCTGTTTGTTATTCAATAAGAGTGAACATGATGTAGCCTAAGTCTTCATTTTGATTTCCTTTAAATGGAGATGATATGGAAAAAAAAAAGTCTGTTGAAATACATGAACACATGTAAAGATGCATTGACTTCTCTCTGTAGACAACAGTGATGCTAAGTATTAAGTTGTTCTCTGCAATACTCCAAGTCACCAAAATATCTGCTTGTACCACCTAAGTCTTTGATTCATGGCTCAAAAAGAGCAGGTAAATAATTGTTGCTCCAGATTTTGTAAATTTTCCTGAAATTCACTCATGATTTGCTAGAGGAAAGAGCTAAACAATACTAAATGAATTCAGATGTTTATTCCGTCTCTTTAAATAGCTTTTAAGCATCTTAAAATCCGAAACTCACATTCATGAAAAAGATGTATTTAAGACAAAACCATGTACTGGTCTTAAAACCAGAGAGTTTACTGCTCTCTGGAGTAAGGTTTCTTTTATTAGTATTTCTTCCCTCTTTAACTGAATTAAACAACAACAAAAAAAAGTAACCAAAATTATGAAGACCACCAGCACTGTGAAAAAAAGAAAATGTCTCCCAGGGTTTTCAGTTCTCTCCCCTCAGTGTTCTGGAGGCCAGATGTGGAAAGCCCAGTGAAGCTGAAAACATTTTTGGAGAGAGGAGAGAAAGTTTTGATGCTACTGCTATAGCTTTATTTTATCCAAACCAGACAATTACCTTTCTTCATGCAGATTAAAAAAAAAAAAACAACACCCACAACAAAATCATACCTCACCTTTTATATATTCTTACTAAACATTATTTTTAAGTGAGCCTGCTAAAGAGAAATATGAGATCTCTGCATCTTCTTAGCACTTACAAAAAAAAGAGGGCTTTACAAGGCCTTCTTCTTAACTCAGAATAGAACATAGAGTGTATTCATCTTCTTTGAAATCCTGTCAGGTGTGTAAGTACATTTTAAAAAATATATATTTTTCCTGCTCACGTATCGAACAAAGACATGTTGATCTGCTGCAGCGATACCAGATTGCAGGCTGTGGAGGAATGTTCCCGTATCTTATGCAGCTACACCT
Organism: Opisthocomus hoazin; assembly: GCF_030867145.1. Taxonomy (NCBI): domain Eukaryota; kingdom Metazoa; phylum Chordata; class Aves; order Opisthocomiformes; family Opisthocomidae; genus Opisthocomus; species Opisthocomus hoazin. The sequence goes on from NC_134419.1 coordinate 26,055,208, forward strand.
GGATTATGGTGTTCAGCTAAGTGATGACAAGGGTGGTCAGCGAGGTGATGATAAAAGTCTATAAATAGCTTAAGAGGGTGAACTCCAAAGAGGAAGAAGCATTGTTTTAAGGTGGTCTGAATAAGCCTGACTGGTAGAAACAAAGAGGTGTCCCGACACCCAGAGCCAGGCATAAACTGCTGAATAGGAGATAGTACATAGCATAAACGCCAGCAGTGCAGTCTGTCTGTGCTTGGCCTTGCGTACACTACAGGCGTATGTTTAATTTACTATTCCAGAATAACTATTCTGGTAAATTTCCAAGTATAGTTAAACTGTTCAGCTGCTAAATTAGGCCCCAAGTTCAACAGTCCACCAACAGGAGCCACGTGTTGAGAGTATTTAGAAGTACACTAGACAAAGGCCTAGAAACATAGAACAGTAAATAAACCTGCCCAGACAGGAGGACAGACACAAACCCTGACAAATCAGTCATACCTCTACTTTCTGTGATTCTAGGAAAACATGCCTGCGGGAGTTGGGAAAGGTCTTTTTAATAAGGGTTAATTGGAGAAGTATGTCACACATGACTGAGTACCGTTTCAAATTACTGCTCACACTGGCATAACTAAACCAGGCAAATGACAGAACACCAAAATAGGGAATAGTCATTTTTCTTCCCCCCCTATTTAATCTTTATAGTTTCATTATTCTCAAAATGACCAAATATCAGCAACTATAGATTTTATGGATTTCATTGTTTATTTCCAAATAGTTATGACCACATCGTGATATTCCCCAGAGATCTAGTAGTTCTCTGAAATCTAGTTTCTGTTGTCACTCGAATCATTACTCTAGGGTTTACAACTGCTGGATTCATTTGTCTGCCTTCTGTGACGCAAAAGCTCATTAGATGATCCTGATATAGTCCTTTCTGGGCTTAAAAAAAAAAAAAAATCTTGAAAAGAGAAAATAATCACACTTTAGCCGGTCAGAACAGAGCTATTCCCTTACGGTTTCATTGTACAGTTTATAACACTATGTTACACTAAAAGTTAAGTTCCTGAACCCGATGAAAGTCACTTCAGTTTCTCTGTGCTGCCCAAGTTAACTGCAAGCATTTCCTGACACACAGAACGCAGGCAGAAAAAGGAAAAACGTCAACTTGAGAAAAGCACAGCTTCCAATCCCCACCCACCAGCTTCAGTCAAAGGGATGACTTCAGTCCCTTTCTTAACTAATCCTGTCACTGTAAAATCCTACAGTCATTCTTCCACACATAAAGGGAAAACGGACTGACTAGGAGGACCTAGACTCTTTCAGCTTGAACTGTTAACCAATGGTGGAAATGCAAGAATGCTGAAGTTGTGCCTTCGGAGCCAATAGAGTGGATTTGTGTGTCCCACATGACTGTGTTTCCCCTGTCTTTCACATGGGCAGTATTTAGTTCAATTCAGAACTGCAGATAGTATAGCGTGCAGAGCAGCAATGGGATGTGTGAGCACAAGTGGCTGACTTCCAGGCAACTTCAGGAAGCACATTTGTACATTTCTCCTGAATTTAACCGGGATTCTGCACTCTTGACATCCTCCGACCCTCCTTGTCTCTGCAGAAGGAGACAGCGACCTGCACAGCACAACAAAACTGTGAGTATGGGGTCTATTTATTTTATTTTCACCCATAAAAGCAAATATCTTAAAATTGTCAAAATGCTATGTGTGCTAAATGGATGGTTACTGTTTCTTCTGAGATGAACAAGTATCGAAAGCACTATTCAAATTCAGAAATATTTCTTGCACGCTTCAATAAAGGAAAAAAAATAGAACGAGTTCTCCTCCCAGGCAGCGCCTGCATGCATGCTGTATGCCACACTGCTTCCTGACATAGCCAGTGTACTGCTTTGTTCATAAAGAAAAACAAAGACAAAAAGCCCTACACATGTATGTTGTTCACTTTTATTTGTACTCTGTGTCTAATCAGGCCTGATCTGTCCCCAAGGGGAAAAAATAAAGGCAAACTTTAACTCCGCCAGCAAGGGCAGCCCAGACTTTCCAGACATCTGACAGTTATTATAATTAGCTATGAAAGACAGCGAAGACACTTTGGGGGAAATAGCTCTTACATTTGGAACAATGAAGTCGAGCAAGGTTCCCATCCCACCCCTTCCACGGGGGGAGGGGGAGAGGCGAGCCAACGGGGGAGAGTGTTAGAAAAGGGTTACGGCTGGTCTGAAAAAACACAACTAGTATAATATCTAGACTCACTCAGCACGACTAGAAGCTTTTTGATAAACAACTTTAACTACCTCTAGATTGCAGCTTGCATTCACTCAGAGTCCTGGTGGAGTGGGAAAGGGTGTGGGGCTCTTCGCAGCATAACGTCAGAAGGTTGGGGTGGAGGGGGCAGCTGGGACGAAGGGGGCAGAAAGAAGAGAATATCCATAGCAAAAGACATTGCAATTGCTCCCAGAGCTTTGCTGGCCAGATCTCCTTAAGCCCAAGTTGCTTTCTGGGCAAGATTTATGAGAGTTCTCAAACAGAAGCAACAGACAAAGCAGAGCTTTTTCTTTTTCCCTCTTCTGCTTCTCCGGAAAAGAAATTTAACCCGAATGCATGACTGTATAATAAGCAGCACCGATCTGTATTTTTGTCCTCCCCCCCCGCCATGTTCATAATAGTTTTAATAAGATCGCTCCCCCACCCCCTGCCTGCACAGTCCTTCCCACCCCTCCTCCTCTACCAAAAGTTAGATTCTGAAAACTACGATCAGAACGGAAAAAGCAAAGACAATAGAAAGCTGACTCGGTCCTGGCTGGGCTGGATCTCTAATAAAGCATGAAGTGAAAACAGTTTCTAAGTGAAAGATGAGCAGACTTCTTTTAAAAAAAAATTAAGTGCAATAAGGAGAAATTGTTGAAAGACTCCAGACGCTACTAATTACGGCTTAAATAAATCTTCCTGGACAGATGTTTGCTTGCTCCCACTGCGGGGAAAGGAAGGTTAAAAGAAGCATTTTTTAAAAAAGGATTTGATGTGAATTTTTTACGTAGGATTTTATTAAAAGAAAAAAAACAACCCCCCACACCATTTTATTCTTTGTCTGCCCTCCTCTTATCTCCCCCTCCCCCAGCCACCGCCCACTGTGAGCTGAGACACCTGAAGGCTAGACATAATGATCAACAGAGCGCTGCGCTCGCCTGTCTGGATTCCAGCCAGATTTTTTTTCCCCCCCCCTCCACAATCAAGGAGCCTGCACGCAATGCACGGCGAGCCCCTTGCTCTGCTATGCGCAGATCAGACAGGAGTCTGAACCATGCTGCAGAAAGATTAAATACAAACACAAGCTTTTCCTCCTTATGTTGGCCAGGCTTGGTTTCATCTTCATTGAGATTTGCAAAAAATATGAAATAAGAAACTTTGTAAATATATAAGCACATTATTGTACAAAACATGCATATATGTGCACACACTTTCCAACACAGCGTACTAGGGGCATCCACTGTTTCCCATTTTACAGTGGTTTCAACTTTAGCTTTACAGCCAGTGCAGTGTTTTATGTTAAGTTCATGCGTCACCAACATAATCGCCGCGTAGCTCTCAAATATTGTGTAAGATTTTGTATGGGTATACAATATACTACATAAAGGTAAATAGTTAGTGTACAGAGACTCATAACTGAAAGGCAGTCAAACTGAAATACTTGAACGTATTTGGGTTTGGAGAGATTAGCGAGATCTCCTAGGCAGTTTTGCAGCAGTTTTAAACAAGGCAGTAGCGAAAAGCTTTGTGAGTAGGTTGCCTTCAAACCAGAGGAGGGGACCGTGGCAGGGGACTGTTTTAGTTATCTGGCCTTGCAAGCCCCAGCCTCCCGGCTGCCACAGCCCAGAGAAACGCCGACTGGCCCAGTGTCATCGTGCCAGAAAGTTGGTCTTGGGAATGCAGCACTCCCCAAAATAGTTGCTCTCCGTTTGGTGTGGCTATGGGTGGGGTCAGCAGAGACATCCAGGGAAAGAGTATATTCAAAGCATTACTTCTATTTAATTTTTATATGTATACCGTGAAGTTCTATTTTTTAAAAGTTCTTTTGAATTGTATTGGCTTCTGGTACAAATGATGGTATGATACAAATGGTTATTAATTTTTGCTTTTCAATATGGGCTTTCTGTGAAAAAGACTGAAAAGAAAATACATTTTTATACACACATGCACATAAGCACACATACACTGCCTTTAATTTCCTCCCTGGAAAGACTTGAACTATATTTTAGTCACACTAACAGATACTATGGAATTTTTTTAGCTTTTTTTTCTTTAATATTACTAATAAACACTATCAAAAAAGGAATCCAGCATAGATATCCTGTAAATTTAGTCTTAAAAAAACCCTTCCTTTCCAAATAGCAGCAAAGACATACAAACAAAAGGTTGCATGTAGTCATAGGCAAGGTACAGGATATAGAAAAGAGATTTCAGAAAAATGAGGATAATTGAGATCAATGCGGTAAAATTTGTATTCCTGATTTTCTTTTTTTTAAAACAACAGATTTAATACTTTTCTGAAGGAACCTTTTATATACCTTATATGAAATACACAAGCTGACTTGACACAATGGTCATATGTGAGAAGTATGTACTTGTAAATGACATGTATATGTATGTACACAAGTTCACTAGTATTAAGTGCTAAACTCTTTTCTACTTTTCCAGGCATATTATGCTCGAAAAATAAAATTTGTCTCTTATGTTTCATAAACCTATTTCAAAATAAAGCCTGCAGCTACATTTTAAAGTGCTGACTTTTATTTTCTTAAGGTAATGACCATAAGCAATCATATATTTATTCTTTTCCTAAAGGCTGAAATCCTATGCAAATCAATTCCTCTAAACTTTAGAAGGGATTTACACACTACCTTGTATTAGAAGTGATATTTCAACTGGCAATTTATATGTTGTTTGTCAATACAAAAGGAATGACTAATCATGTAAGAGTTAAGAATTAATTTTGAGCATATGAATACAGAGCCCTTGCCTCCATGTTCAGTTCAACACTCTTCCCTTCTCCCAGTAAGGTCTCTTGTTTTTTGCGAATGCTGGGTGTTCAGCAGCTCTGAATAAAGTAGGTAGGAGATAGAGATGCCCAGCGTTTTTGCAAATATGACATTACTCTCCAGCTGCTGTTGTCCAGGCATCAGAGATTTGGAGCTATCTGTTTTAGCTTTTTATGTAAAGAGTTTATTTACCTAAACATGAAAATTTCTGACCTGTGTTTTTCACTGACTTCTTTAAACTTTTAAATAGTTGATGTTGAAACAAAGCAAGCATGGAAACCATGCATATTTATGACTCTATTCCCAAGAAAATTGATGTCGATAACAGCTCATCTCTTAGCCTATGGCCTCCAATTTGTTGTGCAAACTCCGTGGTGCTACTTGCACAAACTTCAAGTTCTAATTTCTTTTTTTAAACTCTCCTCTGCCCTCTTCGCCCCATGTTCCTCTGTTGCATCTGCTTGTTTGAGCCTTTCCTATTTCAAGCAGAAGTGCAAATTTTAGTTATAAGAATAAAATGCTCGGGATTACTTCCAAAACTTTCAAAAGATTGGTTGTTTCATTTACACCTTTACACGGCAGAAGTAACCTGAAAGCCTACCAGAAACATAGGCAGTCTCAATAAGGTAACAGGGTCAAATGAGCTCATGCATTACAGATAGGAAGAGAGCTCTGCATTGCATTTTTATAGATAAAATGCACAGAGTCTTTTAATGTAAACAGATTTCTGTTTGATATTTTGGCAAACTGTTGCAAGGACCAAACTACGGCTGAGCCAAAATGACTTTCGGCATGGTACAGTTAGACCAGATGGCCACGTGTTCTTTTCTTATTTAGATGAGACTTTTCCTTTCAATAACATCTTTCTTCCTGACCTGCTTAAAAATTCCAGCGAATGAAATCAGCACAGGATTTTCAATTCTAATTGACCATGTGCAGAGGAAAGCCCAGTAAAGAAATCAGTAGGGCCATTGTAAGGCACACTGCATCAGTCTCCCCTTTGTCCTGAATCCTTTCTAGCATGAGCTAAAATAATTAAGAATATTTAATTTATATTATTTGTACAGCAGCAAATCTAGTTGCGTTCAGGCAAAAATCATTGCAAGTTCCTCTTTTACAAATCCATGCAACAAGGAATATGTATGTCTACCATACACCAGAAAAATAGGTAGTCAGCATCATTTAATTGCCAAATATTTAAGAAAAAGAAATAAAACCCCGCAAGCAAAGAGTGAACAAAAAAAAAAAAAAGGAAAGGTGTGGGTGAATTAAAGCATGAACTGCTTTGCCTTTTCTAATTAAGTCAGAAAAAATAAAAGATAGGGTACTTCTCAAACTAAAACAGAATTTAAAATGTCAGAAAAATACAATTTTCCAGTGTCCAGAATGCTCAGCCTTAAAAACATCTGTAATCTTCAATCGCTATTAATTTGCCTACAGAGATTTTACACACACATACCCCACCCACACTATGTGGGTTGGTGATCACGGTCTCACTTGTGTCTGTGTGATCTACATGCAAAGTACAGATTGTAAATACTGTATATATCACACACAAACATTATCTACAGAAATATGCACACAGCTGACATCATTACAGTCTTATCTACTCTCTTATTTGGATATAGTGGGATATCTGTGAAGTAATATAACAATATTTATGCAGATTTAGCAAGTAGAACATGCAAAAGATGCACAAGGTCCTACCCATATGTCTACATAGCCCATGAATAAGGTAAGTGGGTTAAATGAATCTTTTAGAAGAAGGGGGGGATGGGAAGACCAATTGAAAGCAATACAGAGCAAGTTTGGTTTTTGGGGGGTTTTTTGGGTGGTTTTGTTGTTTGTTTTGTTTGGTGTTTTATTTTTTTACACAAGGGAAAAGAATCAGCAACGATTTATTCTTTCTGTACTATTTTGTACAAATTCCCTCTGCTATTCACAGTTTCATTTAACATTATGCTTAAGTGGTTGATGGTTTCAGATTGTCACTATAAGCTTGAATCAAGAAACAACAAAACAGCTCTGGAAAATAATTTGTGAAAAATAATTATGAAAAAGGTTTCAATAAGATATCCTTCTTTACTTCTATTGAATCAGGTTTTTATTAAAGTCCAAATCACTTTCAAATGTAAGGTGAAAAACAATCCAGGAGAAAATGCAGTGGGCAGCATGGCCTTTGCTATATGTCAAGCACGCAGGCCAAGTAACATGTGCGTGAAGAAACATGCCTGAAAACATAAAACAAAGCACAGACTTTAGGACTGGCCAGGCAGACGTGGTAAAAGGTCTGGTTTCAGCTCTCCAGTAAGACACTTTTTAGCCTTGGGCAGATCATTTCACTGCGTGGCTTCTCATCTACGTAATATTAATAGAATTCAAGGTTTGAGTTTGTGACTATTATTGTGAGGTTGGCATTGAGATACCACAGCAAAGGGTACTGGAGACACCTCTGACGCCGGAAAAGAATATAAAATTCCAAACAGAACAATAGTCTTTTTTGTTGTTGTTACTAAATCAGGTCATTTTTGGTGTGGTATTTCTGTAACTGGACAAGATAACAAGGCCCATTTCTCAGGAAGTTCATGTAACTCGGTTCTAGGTTAACTTTAATTTTTTCACGTACTTGAACATTCACTTTTTATTTTTTGCTAATATGCGACAAAACATCGGAATATAGGATAAATGGAAGATATTACTCCATCTATATTGATGCTTTCCATTCAACATGAAGTGCTGCAATGCAAGGCCTAACTCTAAGATGCTGACTCCTGTAGAGGGCTTATTTAACAGACTGTCCCATGGTACCAATGAGACTAACTGCAGGCTAAAAGGCTGCACTGCATGACCAGAACTACCAAACCTGAGCCCTAGACATTTACTACCTCCAGTATTTGAGCACCAAGGATCTGATCTTGTAATGATGTGGAATGTATTCTTACTTGTAAAGCCTGAAGGCGATTTAGCACACCACTTCCATGCTTAAAGTTCAGCACAGATTCAAAGCATTATGCTGAAATAGGTCTTTAATTTCTACAGAAACCTCTGCCATGGGAAGTAAATGCTTTTGCTGGATTCTGCCCTCTTCACTGGCAGTCATTAAATTGTGCTCCCAGTTTCACATTTCTGTTTCTATTGACGATTCTTTGATTCCCACCACTGAACAGACCGAGCTAGAAAACCTTGGGCAGAAACTCTAAAAATCACTGCACAGGAATAGAAATCAGTAGGCCTGAAGATGACTGTGAGATTTCACAGAAGATTTTTTCAGACCGCCATTTTGTGACTAACTGAAATGACAGTGTTGGACATGAGGAACTGAAAACTTTGGTTTTCCCCCCTGAGCAAATATGAGGGATCTCTGTGTGAAAGAAAAAAAAAAAAACACCACATTTTCTGATGAATGTTTCTATTAATCAATATTCATGTACAGTATGAAAGAAATACTCAGACTTTCAGCTATCTTTTGTTGATGCTGTTCAGGAATTGTAAACATTAATTAAGAAAAAGGCAATATAACAGATCTGTTGGTAATCTCAGTGGGTTTGCGAAAGGGTTGGGGTAGTGAGAAGCGAGTGAGGGGGAAATATCCTGCGTGGAAGTAAGGCTTTATACAGTCCTCAGAACGAGGAGAGGAAGTCAGCAAAATGTGCATGGTTATTTGCAATTGATAGGCTGTATTTCACCAGCCTATTTTTACTGTCAAGGCTCCAGACTATATTAGGAGTCCATCCAGTCTCTTAAGCCATAGGATGTGGATAATGGGATCAGATAAAATGATTAAAATCAGTTTGGTGTCATGGTTTCAGCTAGTAAGCGTAATAGATCCAAAACTGAAAGACTTAATTTTATGACAAAAGTACAAATGCGTCTGTGTTTTACCTGTACATTTTTCCAGTTTAGGGGAATAACTGATGAGGTGTTGGGATTTTTGTCTGTTTGATTAAAAAGAACCCAACAATGGCAAGTAAGGTGATTACTTTCTTGCGGCATCCCAGTTAAAACTGGTTTCATCTATCCAAATAAATTAGCTCGGAAGAAGTTGTGAAAGGAAGTTCTGTACTACCATCCCATGAAATATTTTACATAAAGTCTCTGGTTAAGAAGCTTCAGAAAAAAGGGTGCATTTAAGTTATTTACAGAGTTTGATAATTGCCTTCATTTTTTAGAAATAAAAATCTGGTTATTTCCCAGAATACCTTATCCATACGAGTTTGTATGAATGCTTTCAAATACTACTTTTTGTTCATTTTAAACCACTTTTCAAAGTAAAAAATTTGCAAAAAAAAGGATTTTAAAAGATGAGATTTCTAGTGAATGAAGACAGAAGAAAAGCAGTTCCCAAGGTTGATTAAAAGACATAGGAAGGGTTAAAATTTCAGATCTTTATGTAAGAATTAAAAATGAAAGGAGAGTTAAAAAGGGGGAGAAAGGGGGGAAGACCTAAGCTGCTGGTGACTTGAGTGTATTTATGGATTACTATGTCCTGAAAAGAAGAAAACCAGAGTTGTAAGATGACCCTGCAGGGGTTGTCTGGACTTTTCACCAAGTGCAAAGTCTGTTTAGTCAGTGTCTTAATGCCTAATGCTGACCTTTGCCCTCGTCACTCCTCTCTGCTCCAGGTGCAACATTTTTGCAAGTGCTTTAACATTACTGGAAGGTTTGTCCAGGTTTCACGTGCTGCAAAGTGCAGAGAGCATTTTACACAACAACATCCATTACACACACCCAATCTCAAGGCTTAGCACACTTTATCCTAAGTACACAAAATTATCTGTTTTACACATTTTCTGTTATTCTTTATTACTGTGTTAAATTAATAAAAATAAAGGCTTCTTTGCAAGGGTATGTCATTTGCATAATTCTATACAACAAGATACAAAATTAAGTTTAAACCCATGTCACATACTCCCCAGCACTGTGAAATATAGCAGGAGTATGCAATGTATGCCAGCAATGCTATTGATCTCTTTTAAATTAATTCTCTTTGCTATGGAAATGGGAGACAAAACCAGAACCCAACGCTACAAAACAACTAAGGCACTTCGGCTGGTTTTTCCCCAGAAAAAAATTGATTTCTTGTAGTTATTAATTACATTGGGACTGATATAAATTTTAAAGAAAAACACGACAGTTTTACAGACTAAGAACTACATAAGGTCTGTATAATTTCAATTTGCTTTACAAATACAAGGAGTGTAGTAAAATGTATATTAAATATGAGATGCTATAAATTCTACAGTTGTCAGTGATGCAGATAGTATAAAAGATGGTACACATATGTAATGTTTATTTATCTATGGTTTATATTTAGTAGATGGTTGCTAAGATTTTTGAGGACTTGCAATTTGACTTCTGGGGAAAAAGTATAAGCTGGGTACCATCATGTTCAAGACCATTATAGAGTTCATGTTTCTGAAAAGCCTACCATGGGCGTTTCCTGCCACTGTGGGCAAGGAACCCATTTTCCCCATTCATATTGTGCTGCAGGACTGACTGCTGCTTCAGGTGTGCACCTGGCATTTAAGATCTGTAAGTTTTCCACCTTATCATACCAGCTACTAAAATGCACTCTGTACAACTGCAGTGTAAAGCTTACTGGAAATACAAGACTGTCCCAGTACAGATTTCCTGCACTTTGTGATCTATACCAGCTAACTATGTCTAAAAAAAATTTTAGACATTATGTTTTAGACATTTAAATGGTTTAAGTAATTGACTTCCCTCACACTCCTTTCTCTCTGAGCTATGCTGCAAAATGTTCATTAAGCTGAAGGAAAAGGAAAGAGAAAAAGTATTGGTTTAAAAGAAGTGATTAGCAACAGGTAGTCTTTATGGAGAACCTTTCTAGTCAGAAATATCTAGCCAAAATAACCCAGGATAACTACTCCTCTAGGTATTACATTACTTCAAGGCAAGACTTGCATAAAAAGAGGTCTGAGGAAGGTTTACGTTTAGGGAACTTCCATAACAGAGATGTGTTTGGATCCCGACTAAAGCATTCATTTTACTAGATTGTCTTTCAGATATGACAAGCATCCTGCAGTATAATGTCTTTCAAAAATAACATTTTGTGGTTTCCCTATGACATCCATATACAAATTAATTTAGGCCATCTTCATTATGTAGTTAGTTTTAAGGAGTATGGTTTCCGAGGTTTTTTCTCTAAAAATATCTTTTACTTCATGGATCTTACTATACTAGTTTATTCTAGGAGTAGGTGCAGGTCAAGGGATCAAAGTATTCTGCAAAGTGACATGAAATAATTTTCTTCTTTAATTTAATTTGTAATATTTGGGCTACAAGAGAATCAAGAAAAGAAAAGTTGTTTATTGCATGACAGACTATTTCTAGAGCTGGGCAGCTTTATCTCAGCACAGAGTGTTCCTGTTCAAGGTGCAGCTGCTAAGAACTCATCACCACTCTTGTTTAAGAGTAGGGTACAATTAGAAGTCAAAACTTTACAGCAACCTGAAATGTTATTATTGTAGTAAGCTATGTAACAGGATTTGATTTCCAGCCAAATTGTATCCCTTTGCTCCTGACTCTGTTTACAAGACATATTTAGTGCAGGTGGTACTCTCCTTAATTTCACTGAAGGTCAAGTGTACTTGTCATAATTGTACTTTTTGCACAGCTGAGAATTCAGCTACTTCTGTAGACTGAAAACAGACATTGTTTCTGTGAAGTAAATACATAGCATTGAAGAGTTGGGCTTGAAATAAACAGAATGGAGTAATTTTTCACACAGTTTTCTCCCACTGTCTCATCAAGAACCTCACTTTTGAGGTTTCTG